>NC_140618.1:623094-643094 GCF_057382275.1 Copadichromis virginalis
AGAACCAGGCTCAGGGAGCGGGGGGGCCATCTGCTGCGACCGGTTGGGGTGAGAGAAGGAAGACAGGATAAAGACATGCTGTGGAAGAGAGACAGAGGTTAATAACAGATATGATTCAATGCAGAGAGGTCTGTTAATACATAGTGAGTGAGAAAGGTGACTGGAAAGGAAAAACTCAATGCATCATGGGAATCCCCGGCAGCCTACATCTATTGCAGCATAACTAAGGGAGGATTCAGGGTCACCTGGTCCAACCCTAACTATATGCTTTAGCAAAAAGGAAAGTTTTAAGCCTAATCTTGAAAGTAGAGATAGTGTCTGTCTCCTGAATCCAAACTGGAAGCTGGTTCCACAGAAGAGGGGCCTGAAAACTGAAGGCTCTGCCTCCCATTCTACTTTTAAATACTCTAGGAACAACAAGTAGGCCTGCAGAGCGAGAGCGAAGCGCTCTAATAGGGTGATATGGTACTACAAGGTCATTAAGATAAGATGGGGCCTGATTATTTAAGACCTTGTATGTGAGGAGCAGGATTTTGAAGCCAATGAAGGGAAGCCAAAACAGGAGAAATCTGCTCTCTCTTTCTAGTCCCTGTCAGGACTCTTGCTGCAGCATTTTGGATCAGCTGAAGGCTTTTCAGTGAGTTTTTAGGACATCCTGATAATAATGAATTACAGTCGTCCAGCCTGGAAGTAATAAATACATGAACTAGTTTTTCAGCGTCACTCTGAGACAGGATATTTCTAACTTTAGAGATGTTGCACAAATGGAAGAAAGCAGTCTTACATATTTGTTTAATATGTGCGTTGAAGGACATGTCCTGGTCAAAAATGACTCCAAGGTTCCTCACCGCGTTACTGGAGGCCAAGGTAATGCCATCCAGAGTAAGAATCTGGTTAGATACCATATTTCTAAGATTTTCAGGGCCGAGTACAATAACCTCAGTTTGATCTGAACTAAGAAGCAGAAAGTTAGCGGCCATCCAGGTCTTTATCTCTTTAATAAGACATTCCTGCAGTTTAACTCATTGGTGTGTGTCATCTGGCTTGATTACAGCATTGTAATTACTGACATGTTGTGTTATATTGTGGGCTGTGTCATAAAGAGCTGCCGCTGAGCTAGATGCTAAATTGAGCTCATCTTCACCAGCCTGAGTTTGGAGGCGTGAAGGTTCATGTGTGAGTTCACTGTCAACATTCGATTAATCTGATTTACAGATCAATAAACAATCACAGAATCACTTACTCCATCAAGGGAGCGCTGGTTACTTCTTTTATGTGAAGCACTTTGTTGTCTCTGATCACGCAGAGTCAAAACAATCTGCGTATAAAGAAATGTTGCCATTTGTAAAACACGGTGCGTTCAGCTGCGCTCCTTCATCCTGTTTCTGTCCATCTTTAACGTTCGTCGTTGTCTTGGCTTGGGAGCTCAGACCTGTTATCTTTTAGCCAAAGTGAAGTCGAAAGTTTCCTCCCTCCGTCATGAAATCATGGCCACCGTGGCGTGCAGCAGTGCTGAGTCATCACCAAAGACTCCTGCACGAGGGTGAGCGCTCCTCCTCTCCTTCAGACTTCGGTATGCCTGTGTGGCCTAATGCATGCGCAGGACGGCCGACAGCCGATCACGACGTGATTTATGACGCTGACCGCTGGCTTCATGGTGCGGGCTAATGACACATACACTAAAGTCATTGATTTGTATGAATGCCCTCCGCTCTTCATCTATCACAATTTAATGTTGGAGTTTGCAATGCAGAGGTGGGAGGAGGAGGAGAGCTCATCCCGAGGAGGAGGTGCCAGATCGGCATGCAGCTAACATACAAGGAGGCGCAAATGCTCCGAAACGAGGACCAGGCGAGGAGGAAGAGGAGGCCTGCTACCCCGAGGCCAGATGCCCCCTCCCCCACGCGCGGTCATAAGTCATTTGCTGCTTTGTGGAAATGATGGCAAAGTGTACGTCGCACACTCGGCTCAATAAAGCAGATAATAGCAAAACAGGAAATACTTTCAGAGAAGAAAAGAGGGAGTGGGGCAGCAAAAAACTCGATGGCACTCAGATCTGTGAGGGAGGGTGGGGGAAACAACAGCACGTTCGCAGCGTTCCTTCACACTCTTCTTCCTCAGTTAGCCCACAGTTTGGTACTGAAAGAGTTTTGAGGGCAGGCACAGAGACAGCCAGCGGCTGTCACGAACTTTCCATCCATCACATAAAGATCATGCAAAGAACAGGTTCGTAGCTTCTAATACGAGGCGCTGCATCCACACAGCAGCACGTGATCTCCACAGGAGGACAGTCCCACCAGCTCTGCACTCAAACACAAACTTCACTAACAGGTCCTTATCAATTTAAACCCTGGGGTTTCTGCACCTGAAACTTTTTAATCATATCACTCTTGTCTTCATCATGAGGAAGAGTCCCTGCGGATTATGGGAGGCTTCGTGGCATGTTGGCTGGGTTTATGAGTGACCTCGCTCTCTGACTATGATGTTCTTATCTTCTTCCCCTCTGTCTTTCTCTCCTCACCCTCTCGTCTGATGACACGGTGCAGATGGAGTTGTGACTCATGGCTTACAGCACTGCTTTAATTACAGCGGATGTAAACAAGCCTGTCAGAGTTCGGACCCGGACCGCAACCGCTCGGACGAGACAATAACAACAGACAAACAGCGGGAAGAGGCCGGCGGGACACCTGATCTCAGACAGACGCGTCCTTCGCGCAAACATGTGTTCATTCGCTGACAGACATGCAGGAATCTCTGCTACACATGTAAATATGATGTGCAGCTGTTTTCCATCACGCCGATGTTTACCTGAGCTCGGCCCCGCTGATGCGCTGACCGAGCGCTGGCCTGCATTCTCACAGATGGAGTCACTAACGCAGTCATCAAACAGTGTTTGTTTGGAGGGAAGCAGGTGTGCCAGGTGAATGCCTTCTATGGTAGGTAACGGTTACAGACACGAGGAGCACGTTACCCACTCGCCCTGCTGCACAGGTCTGAGCCCCGACCTGCAGAGAGTGGAGCAAACAAACACAACAAACGGTCAGCAGTTCAGTTTAAACATCTAAACTCAGCGTTTCACTGCACACACTCGTCTCTCACCTTTAAGTCTCCCTGATTCATCAAGCTGCTGGAAACATTTTGGTCCATGTGGACATGGCATCACACAGCTGCTGTGTCCACGATACGACACTCCACGTCTCAAAGTGCTCTGCTGGACCTGTGACTGTGGAGACAGTCTCAGTGCGGCGAGCAAAGCCATTATCAGTGTACCATCTTCACAAAGAGATGTACACCGTCAGCAACAACACTCGGGCGTGCCATGGGTTTAAACCACGGTCAGCTGAAAATGTCCCCCACACCATCACACCAAAAGGAACCTGAACACTGATACCAGCGTGTTTGCTCCAAACTCTGAGCCCTCAGAAGGCTGCAGAAACATGTTTCCATCTTCTCTGCGTGAACTGCAGCCTCAGGTTTTTGTTCTTACTTACTGGAGTCACTAAGGTGTGCTCTTCTGCTGCTGTAGCCCATCTGCTTCAAGGCTGAGAGGTACAGTATATGCTCCTCTGAGCTCTGACATCGATGATACACTCCCAGAGAACTGCTACTCGCTGGGTATTTTCTGTTTTTCAGCCTCTTTAACGTTTCCGAAGCAGACCAACAACCACACCACATTCAAAGTCTCTGAAATGCTCAGTTTGACGATATTCCAGGGACCGGATTTTATTTTTAATTCTTCTGTCGTAAAATTAGTCCTGTCGCTGTTCCAGTGGAAGCTGTCTGTGACACCTGAACCCAGCCCTGTCATCACCCACCTGCAGCACAGGGTCACAGCCAGTGTGCCCGCCGACTCTTCATCAGCCTCTCTGACAACGTCTTCTTCATTCTGAGAAAAGTGATGTTTCTTCACGACTAACTCTTCATACGTCAGAGAACAACATGATCTAAACTCATCAAAATAAAAACAGACATGAAAAACTTTTAATAAAAACTAAGGCTACGTCCACACGGTCACAGGTATTTTTGAAAACGGAGACTTTCCGTTTAAAAAAATAATCCCGTCCACACGTAAACGCAGAAATGAAGGAAAACGCTGCTAGGAACATGCCACAGCAGTAGGTGGCGCTAGATTCCTAACCGTGTAGAAATGTTGGCCAATCAGAAGTCTAGAAGCCTGGGTAGGAAATAGTAAACAAAGATGGGGCATAGAATCAGAACCGAGTCGTATGTGTGGAGGGACAGTAACTGTGTGTATATGTAAGCATTTAAACACTGCAGAGAGTAGAATTAACAGTAACAGTATTGTAGAAATTCATTTCACCGAAACAATAACGTGGCGCACAGTGTGACGTCAAAAAACGCGCACACCTTTGACGTTTTCTCCGTTTTTCTCGTCCACACGTAAATGCAAAAACTGAGTTTTCAAAAATCTCCACCCTGGCAGGGGTTTTTAGAAATCCCCTTTTTCAGTGACCGAAAACGCCGCTTACGTGTGGACGGAAGGTGCGAACGCATAGAAAAATCTGTGTTTTCAAAAATACCCGGGGACGTGTGGACGTAGCCTAAAGCAGGAGGTAAATGAACAGAAAAGCTGAGCTGTGATTGGTTCAGTTCCCGGCAGCTCTGCCCTCTGATGACCTTTTAAAGTGGACGTGGAGTTTTAGCTCTGAGAGAAGAAACCGAGTACAAAGAGATATCATCGCTGTTCTCAATAAAACGTTGCATGCTGGTGTGGATCCAAATGAGCATGGAGTGAAGGGAGCTTTCAGCCCGGTTTCACCGAGGTGATCCTCGCGCTCTTAAACCAGGGCTAGGCTCAGACGCAGCAGAGGCTGATGGATAGATTTCACATAAATCTGCTGCGCGTGAATGTTAAACTGCGTCAGAGACCAGGAGAACCCGGCGGCATCGTGAATTCACGTGCCCACGATGCCGCTGGGTTCTCCTGGTCTCTGACGCAGTTTAACATTCACGCGAATGTGTTTGTGTGTGTTCGTCACGAGCAGCAGATGCTCTTAAATCTGAGGTGATTAAAAGACAAAATGAATGCGCTGCTCTTACTGCACGAAACACAAACAGCCTCCTTCTCCTACTGAGCGTGCTCCAGGTGTCAGACCCCCCTCCCCCTCACGGCGCTGTGGATTTAAGTAGCCGCTTGATTGCCAGAACCCTCAAATCCGGTGTGAGAGACGATAACGAGACGTCACAGCTTTACACTCAGGTTTTAGAAGAAGAGGGAACATTTGTCATTTAAGCGTCTCTCGGCTCTGAGCGTCTGTCAACTGGCACTCCTCTCTAACAGCGAGACGGATCCAATTACCAGCCGTGGACATCTCTAACAAGGTGCCAGGAAAAGGCTGCCTGGACAAACAACGCGCGGGCCCAATAATGAGAGGCCCTCATTTGAGTGATTTCAGTCTCTGTCTGTCCCTGGAATGTGCTACAAAATATGCACAGTTACTTTTATTCATCTTTTCTTTCTTTCAAACTTTAGAAATACAAACATGCGTATTAGCATAAAACTTGCTAACACACACGGGGCTCAAACTTTGGAACGGCTGATTATTAATCATTCCCGAGCCAAGCTTGTCAATACAAATGATACAAATACAGCAGCAAGTAGCAAGAGACACACTCTCACGTTAGCTCATTTTACCTCATTCTCTCGCATAACTAACCAGGCCATGGATTGTCAATGGCGGGGCTGCGATCGATGCGCCGGGGCTCCGTGCGTCCCATCGATTTCCCAACTCCCACATATCACAGCGACTCTTCATCAACAAAAGCACTTTGTCCTTCCCAAATAATCAGATCGAAGGAGCTCCTCTCCTGAGACAAAGTCACTTCAGTCGCTGCAGCGCAACCTCTGCCCCCTCCCTGTCGGGGGGGGGGGGGGCAAAGTGTTTCGCTGTCCTCGCAGCTTCAGAGAGGGAGATGCCGGCGTGCCGAGGAGCCAAGCGTGAATCTGTAATCCAAGCAGGAGCAGCACGAGCTAATCAATATGCCGAGGAAGAGAGAAGATGGAAAACCCTCGGTGGGATCAAAAGTATCCTTTTTTGGGGGGGTCATTTTTTTTAACCTTTTTACAATCACCGATGGGCTTTGGCTACGGCCACACGTATAAACTCAGCGAGTGCTCATCACGGTGCTGTGAAACTGTTCATACTGAATAATGCTGCTCTGGTCACTCTGCGGTGCCAGCGTCCGCACGATGGGCTGCTCTCGTCTCGGGCTGGAAGAATATGAAAGACTGTTTTTGTTTGGACCAGACGTTCATATATTTCACGGGGAACAGTGATGGTGTTAGATGAGAAGCATACATCACAGAGTCCTCCTCAGACGTCTCAGAGCTTCTGTGAGCTCTGCAGGGTCAGAGGTCATCCTTCAGGACAAAAACATTCAGACACTTTCTGTGACGTGGACTCACGTCCCCACAGTCAACATCAAATATGTCACCAGCTTCAGTGTGGAAGCAGGGGGAGAGTCGGAAACCCACCCGTGAGTTTAAATCGTGTTCAGAGTGTGTGTCTGTGTGTGTGTGTGTGTCTGTGTGTCTGTCTGTAAGTGTGTCTGTGTGTTTCTGTGTGTGCGTGACCTCACTTTCTTCGTGGGTACAAAGTAAAATATTAAATTTAATGAAATCTGGTCCAAACAAATTTACTTTCAGTTCATGTGAAAGATTTTTTTCCTTTATTCGTAATTATTTGACTAAATATAATTGTTATATTTTTCTGGTTCATTTTAAGCCACATTAGTGTTTTTTGTGTTTGTCGAGGACAAAGAATCATTTTTGTGAGTCTGTTAACACACGTGTCTGCGTGCTGGTGTGAATGCTTCTCTGTATGTTTGTCATTGTGAGTGAAAACTATCAGATTTAAAAATGATACTGAGGGAACCTCTGAGAGGTTTGCTGTCTGCAGCTGGAGAAGAGATGGTAATCGCCTCCATCGTACTCTCGGCTCTTCAGCGAATGTGGCGACCTTAAAACATGTAACATTAACATTTGCTGCGCACCGTGAACTCATAACGACACCACAGAAACGCTTCTCGTCATTTCAAAATAAAAGACAAGAAGCTGAATTACAATTTGTTTCCCTTCACAGAACCTCAGAGGAGGTGCGAGAGCGTCTGCACATTTTATTCTTTCACTGTGGCCGTTTCCACTCGGTGGTTTTCAGAGGAGGAAAACCAGGTGAAGGCTCTAATCTGCATCCATCACATCTGCACAAAGCAAATTTATCACTGGTCTCTCCTACCCAATGGAAATGCATCATTTCTTGTCAATTTTGCAGATATTAATAGATGGGGCAGCAGTGACCATTCATAAATCTACTTTAATATTTTAGGAGAGTCTTTCTGCAGGAAAAGGGTAAGAGATGAAGAAAAAAAAGAGGAAAGGGAAGATGGAGGATGGGGAGGACGGAGGGGGGTTGAGCTTAACTTGCTGCCCAATTTGATCAATCGCCACAGTCCTGCCTCTCCACTCAGAAAATTAGAAATGGGAATCTTAAAATCTGGAGCCGTTTATCATCACAGGTAAGACGGCGAACTGGACGGGGCCGGGCTGAGCGTGCGTGAGCGTGTGCAGGCATGAGCCGCAGCGACGCTTCGCCTTTAATCTATGTCTATGTGAGAGAGTTCCTCGTGTTCGCCAAGAAGGAAACAAACAGGAAACGCTGCTAGAAGTTTGAGCTTCTGTTTCCACACAGACACGCGGCGGATGTTCGTGAGGCTGACGCTCATTAGGCGCCTGCTTTAATAGTCTGACACGAAGCTCTGCGATCCTCTCTAACTCCTAATTGTTCTGATTAACGGATATAATTGGTATCTCTAACTGTGCTGTTGGACTGATGCTAATGTGTGCATAAAGTCACCAAATCACACAGAGGAGGAGGAAGGGTGAGCTAAAAGAGATGTGAGACAGAGAGCGAAGGAGCTCTTGTGTAAATGAGATGAAGATATTTGATGGTGTGGCTCGAGCTGTTATTTAGAGAGGAGTCTCTGGTGGTACTAAGGCCAGAGTCAAACCTTTATAATTAGGAGACATGAGAATTTACTGCAGAGCGGTCAGGGTGTTCTTCTAATGGAGGTGTCATATGTGGACTGCTAAACAAGTAGCCTGAAGCTTGCTGCCCATTTGTTAAAAATAAAGTCCTAACTACTTGACGTTAGACGCCCCCAAATTTCCTGATGTGTTACAAAATAATGACCAGCGGCTCGCAGAGTGCAAGGCTCGAGCACCGTGTGTTATCATAAAGTTTTCTTCATACTTTAATCATTTGTTGTGACCAGAGTGGGAGCCGTGGTAGTGCTTTTATTCTTTTCTCAAACTAAAGGCAAGAAGAGAGAACCCAAAGGCAGAAGGAGCGTGACGTTTTTAAACCACCATCTAATCACTTCCACAAAGGTCTTTTACTCGAGGTCGGTCGAGTGCCACGGCGTCCCCGTCGGTGAGGTCCGCCTTAGCTTTCTGATCGAGGGGACGGACAGAAACCGACGCTTCTCTGTGACTCATTATTTTTCATGTTGTAAGGCTGGTTTCTCCCTGTTAAATGGGAGTTTGTCCTTCCCACTGTCACCAAGTGCTTGCTCATAGGGGTCCATCTGGATAATTGTAGGGTCTTTACCTTATGTGATAAAGCACCTTGAGGTGACTCATGATTTGGGGCTATATCAATTAAACTGAATTGAACAACTTGCAGAAAAGAGGATGATGAGGAACGTTTGCCACTTAGCTAAAATACTGATTTTCAAGTGTAGATTAAAGTCATCAGTTCCCTTCATTCTCCTCCTGGTTCCCACCATCAGGGGTCTATGGTCCCCCTATAAACTGCAAATGATTTATCACGAATCAACACAACTGTGATCAAATCCAAGGGCATAGCGGGACAGTTTCAGTCCTGCACCTTGTGTCGAGTAAAACGTACCACAGTACATCTTCCACTTCTAAGGTTTTACCGATCAGGAAAATCACATGATTCTTCGCAGATCTTCAAATGATTCAAATACAACCTCAGGTGACGTGTTACAGCGTGTCATTATTTATGAACACAAAATGAAGAAAAGAGCCACGGTGTGAGAAACGAAACTCACTCTGCTGCTCATCAATGTTTTCCCAGCAAAGCTGAATCCGAATAAAGCAAAGACTCCTGGAACAGACGAGACCAAAGCGAGTAAAGCACAGCAGCACATTCGGAGGAAACAAACATCTCATCAGCACTGAGTGGATGTCCTCTGTATGCCAGCGTGAGGCCGTCTGTGCCACAGCTTGGACCAAACAGGACAATGACCCAAGCACAGCACTGCCGCATTGGTCCAAAGTGCAAACCTCAGCCTGACCGAGAGGCTGTGTGGGACCGTCGGAGAGCTGTGCATGAACGAATGCTGTGAAGAAGAGAGGACCAAAGATATGACACTGACAGAGTCCCACAGAAACATCAGTGCAGGTCACTGCCGCTCAACGAGCATCTATAGCTGCTGGATGATGAGGTGAGCTTGGTGTTTACCTCACTGCGTCTGCTATAAAAATGAATAATGACAGCATGTCGTCTGTTCATCTGAGGCTGTATAATCTGGTAGGGATTAGGGACTATTATATATAAAATATATATTCATATCAAATTGTGCAGCTTAAGGTTTGAAGCTCAAATTTAGCTCAAGTCTCCTCTTTCTTGGTTACTCTAAGGCTTTGTTTCCCACGACTATTTGACTTGTAGATGCAGGAGGATGGGTAGGAGGACAACGTACAAGGTCTCATCTCCTCGACATCTTTGCTCTCTTTGATTCAGGCAATTACCAGGCAACTGGAGACGCCTGCTGACATTTGTCTATCAACAGAGCTGCAACTCACTTCTCTAATTAGCGTCTGCAGAGATGGAAGGAGGAGAAAAAGGGTGACAAAGACACAGAGAGAGGGAGAGACAGAAAGATGATCGAGTCCTGGGAGGGAAGAAGTATCGGCGAGCACCATCTTTTTCCACTCGCGCCCAAAACGTCGGCCCTGTACGTGCGCTGCAGACGCAGGCTGGGGATTTAAGCTGCGGCCCAATCAGGGCAGCTGCAGATTGCGATGCTGGGTGACCAGCGTGAAGATAGATTTCTTCTTCTTTAGCCGCGAGGGCCTGGAAAACAGCAGTATCTGTAGCCAGCAGATAGCCTGGGATAAAATATGTATTAGTTTCCTCCAAAGCCCCTCGCCTCTGCCTCGCACCCCACTTTGGATGACAAAAGAAGAAAATGAGAGCGAGGAGAGATGGGAGTAGTGTAGGAGATAGTATAGATTTGAATCTATTGAATCTCCTTACTGGGGAATAGCCGCTGCACACACAAACAGCAGTACTGTGATCCTTTATTCACCATTTCATCTCACACATCGCAGACTCCAAGTAAAAGCTTTTAGTCAACTCAAATCTGCCCCGTTTTCTCCTCTCTGATTTCCTTTCTCCCCACTTCTCCCCTTTTCTTTCCGCTGTTTTTCTAATTTCTTCGTCTTCTTCCTCCTCTCCTCCCCCAGCTGACAGGCTCGGGGTTTTCAAGGGAAGAAAGCGGGCATTAATTAAGACAGTGCCAGCTGTAATTTTCTGGGGAAGTAAATTTCTGCACAACTAAAGGTTACGGGGACCTTTTCACTGTCAGAATTTACTACAGCCTGTGAATGTTAATGCAGCTAATGAAGACATGCTCTCAGAGTCTGAACTTAAAAAACTTCCAGCAGGAGGAGGAGAGGAGAGGGATGGACACGTATTGCAAAAGTGAATTAAAAACTGCGTTGATTCATGGAAAGCAGTGCCAGTCCTGCTCTACAAATTCATTTTTATTACCATGATTTGGCTCCATTAAAAATAAAAATACTGAATTATTGTGATAAAAATGCAGCTGCTGTTTTACAGAAGCTTGCTGTAGGTATGATTTACATAAAAGAGCGAAGAGAGTCAAATAATGAAGCCACAAGTCAGCAAGCTTTGGAATAAAGAGACCTCTGATTACATTTTACTGGAATAATCAACGCAGAAACAAAAGAGCGATTTGGTTTGCAGTGTCGGTTTTCCACTGACGTCCTTAGGTACAAGAACAAACTCCGGACCTTGACCTACACTGAAAAAAGTCTAACATGCAGTCATTCATTCAATCTAATAAGTGCCATTCAAAACAGAATAAAATCATTGATTTGATTGTGAAACCCTTTCTTTTTGCATTTTAAAATACCACTTTTGATTTGGATGAAACTAAATATCTGTACAAAGGACACAACGCAAAGTTTTTGATTTCTCTCAAAACATATATTTCTTTTCATGTTGAACAGATAATATCTTTAATTTGAGTCAAAGTGATTTGCACTTGAACACGCCCACCAGAAATAGACCGGGACCCATTTTTATTCTGCATGGCTGCTGGAAACATCGTGTCACATCTTTGATTAATTTCATCTGAAAATAAACGTAAGTAAAGCCAAGTGTGTTACAAAAGCTTTTATAATTTGTATTGCCAAAATTGCAGAAAATAACCCCATTTAAGCTGGGTCGACAGCCACCCCTAATTTTTGCATGATTGTAGCTGCTAGCTACAAGCTAGCTAGCTATCCTGCGCAACGTTAGAACTGGTTACCAGAAACCGACCATCACAGTCAGGAATGCAAGTTAGGCAAAAAGCCGTTTTTTACCAGTATACTAACTAGCTAGCGTTACCACGATGCATCGGTGGTGGATAAAGCTAGCTAGCATAAGTTCATAGTTCATAACATTCATAGTATAACTCCGTGCTCCGCTTCGTTTGAATTTTTCTGGTGAGCGCGCGGTTTCTAGACACAAGCTTGTGTTTGTGCGCGCACGTTTGTCTCTCTTCATATAAATATCTGTGTGTTATGTGTGTGTACACCGAGCGCAAAAGATAATTATTAATGTGCATGATTTAGAGACAGAAATAACAAGCCAGCATATAAGATCAATGACATAAGACTAATTCCTTCAATTGACTTTCAGGTGCGGCTCGGAAAAATGTGCATTTTCTGAAGAAATTTTAATTTTAACAGCATTAAATTGACCCTATGCCAAACTTAGTTGCTAATGGCTGGTCTGTAGACTGTTTGGTAAACCTAAATCAAATTATAGTACTAGCTTTTTATAAGGATGTGTATGTCATGTTACGTATTTCTTGGTTTTTCTATGTAATGTGTTTTATAGAGAAGTAACATTATTCTTTTTTTCTGTATGCTTTCAGAACCACAGATCGCTCCATCCATTCCATGGCTGAAGCATACATTTTCATTTAATCTGAACAGGTATCATTTTGCATTTACACTGCACATCCTTTTTAAACATTTCATAATAATCTAGACTCTCCCTCATTATCCTCTCATTCACCTTGCTGATGTGTTGAGGACTTGATAAAAGAATACATGGTATGTCCATATCTGTTCTGTCTCTACATGAGATGCAGTCTCTTGATGTAAATTTGACAACTCTGCTATTAAATGCAGTGATTAATGTAGGACAGCAACGATTAATCAACTCATCAAGTTAATATCTTAGGGTTCTGTATTGTTTTCTTTTTTTTCTTGGGCTTTGTGGAACATTTATGAAAATTTTCCACCATTGATTTAATTTAATGATTATGCAATTCACAATCTGATTAATCAAATAATTGTTCTAATAGTCTGTGACCAAACAACTATCAAAATAGTAGTTTATTATGGTCAAAGATTTATCAGGTGTGCCAGACTTCAGTTCTTCACTTGTACATTTTGTTCCATATTTTACCTCAAGATATCCCAGAAAGATGAAGCTGAGGAAGAGCTGCAGAGTACAACCATGGCACTCTTCATCTTCAGGGACAACTCAAGCCTCCTACATCAGCGTCGAGACATCGGGATAATCATTGATGGTGTGGAAGTCCTGAATGAGTTGCCTTCTGTGGCAGCTGGAGTGGCAATGGTCTTTGGACTCTGTTATGCTCTTAATATGGAATATCCACGAGGATTCAGGTTCACCTTTGAGGCTCTTCAAAAGATTATGATGGAGCTTGACTTTAACAAGATGACCTCTAAGATTCGCAAACTTAATTGTGAACTTAACACTGCACAGTAGTGTGTTTGCATGCATGTGTGGATGTGTATGTGCACATGCATGTGCATGTGTGCTTGGTTATTTTGCTTGGTTGGCCTGCAGTGGTATTCTACATTCAAAAATTATAAGAACACCCATTTGAAAGGGAGATTTAAGTTGATTTCATTGATACATGTGTAGATTTTTTTTTACATTGTACAGGCACAGTGCACATATAAACATTTTTGAGTACTTGCAAATTGGTTTAAAAAGAGTTTTTATAATGGTTTTATGCCAGTTTTAGACAGGTTGCAGGTTTTATACTGGTTTTCAAAAGGTTGCAGGTTTTATACTGGTTTTCAAAAGGTTGCAGGTTTTATAAAACAAACATTTCTCTAATCATTTCTGCCGTAGCACTAAATCTGTATATTACTAATCCTCTCTATTGATTATAGTTAAAATGGTTTGGAACAATAAATAATTTTGAAATAATTGGTTGGCCAACTGTCTTGTTTTTTATAGGAAATGCAGAGCATTTTTGAACTGAAATAAAATGAAATGTAAAAAATATAGTTTGAATATATGTAAATCAATTACCTGTCTTCAACACAAACATATTAGTTCATGTTAATTTGGTTCGATGTGAATACATTAGGTTGGTTAAATTTCAATATATTAGCTTGGTTCAATAATTAAAATATGGTTCTATGTAAAAAAAAATCAATTTGGATCAATGCAAAATTTAAAGTTTCAGTCAAGTCTACTAATATTGTTTATATCAACATAAAAGTATCAGGTCAAATCAAGTGACTCAATTTGGATTCTCTGAAGCCAAATATTTTGGATGTGACAATTGGACATCATTTTTTTTAATTTGAATAGGGTTATTCTTTTTACAGTGTAAAAGAGCATGGGTGTTGGGCAGGAGTGCAGGCCGTTGCAGGCTCCTCTGTTTGCCTTGTTTCAAATGTGGTGAACGTGATGAATGAAGCTCTTTAAATGTCTGTGATCTAGATAAAACAAGCCCAGCGGCAGCAGCGGCCGGCTGAGAGAGGCGCTGCAGTACTTCAAGATAAGTGCTTATACCCATCCTTATTTTTGAGCCTCTGAAAATGGAGACTCATTAAAGTAAAATAAAAGCACAAGAGTCTGTGAGTCCACAGAGCTTCAGGTCTCACGGCCAGTCAGCCCTGATCACAGACGCTGGTCACATGACTTCAGCAACCTGCTGGAGACGTCTGTATGTAAAAGATTAGTATGTTGGTACTCCTCCACGCAGAGCTCTAAGAGTCCAAACCAAAATCTGGAATCAAATTACAGCAGGAAAGAAAACTTTTCAGGATTTTATCTTTAATAGTTTTCAATGCACCAGAAAAACGGCCACAGGCCTTAAAAAGGTTTTTGATATATGATGCTAAGTTATGTATTCAAACTTTGGACCATGAAAGTTTTGTGCATATCAGAGACAGCAGAGCAGAACATATTCTACGTTTGGTTTGAGTTGAGCAGAAGGCTCGGTTGATTGGAGCTCAGACTCTCATCAGGCTTTTTCACGAGTTGCGTTTACGGACCAGCTCGAGCACCCAGATCATCCTTAGCGGCGATTAGCTCCCTGTGCTAACTGCTTTATCTCCACGCTTCCTCGGCTGACTCTTGCGGACTCTTGCCAGAGTTTTGTCCCTGTTTCCATTGAGCTGGAACATTTCACTCACCTGCTTGCTCACCTTCTGACATTCCCCGCTCCTACAGAAAATCCCTTTCAGCGCTCCAAATTTGGATCTGCGAGACTGACCACTCTCCTGTGGTCTGCCCATTTTCCTTGAGTCATCTCTCCCAGTTAATAAAAATACGAACCTTATGTTGTCTAATCGTGTCACAACGCTTCTTAAAGATGGTATTACTATATTGGTCTTAAAAACTGTGGTTGTATAGCATAAATCACAAAATGACATGATTTCGTTTTCCAATGTCAGCTCTTATTCTGTTAGGACAAACTAACTTTCTGTTTCTCAGCGTTTAACAAACAGACCACAACACAAAACAGCTGATGCCAAAAGTAACAACTTGCTGGATGAAAAACACAAAACAAAGCAAACAGAACCTGTCCCTAGATGTTTTACATAGAGTGACACTGAATGTGGGAAGCCCCCGGTGCTGCAAGCCCCTCAGCCACATGTAGGCAGCAGTGCTGTGCACAGGTACAGTTCAGGCTCACAGTGAAACAGGTGGAGACAGTCCCCCGCCCTCAAAGGTGTCCAAAGTTCTGAACTTTCTGGCATTGCTTTTTTATGGTGTTCTTGACACTACTAACAGCATGAGATGGTGCCTGCAGGCCTTCAGGCTGCACAGATAGTCCGGCTCCTACAGATGGAGCATGCCGTGACACAGGTACCAGGACACAGTTGTTACAGCAAGAAAGAAGGATATGGCTGTAGGGAGGCATGAACTCAACTGGAGGCCATGGTTCCCACCAATCTGTGAGAAACAGCTGAAACTTCAAATCACCAGGACAACGTTAACTTTGCGCTTTAAATGTCGTAAATTGTTGGTAAATTTAAAAAGTCGCAGGAGAGATTTGTTTTGTTCTGTTTCTGATTTCTTTGATGTTTGCTGATATTTAGTTGGATTCAAAGCTTCCACGTCCAACACTTCTTGTACCTCCAAACCTACCGTCAGCGTACGTATCTTCATTGAATTCATCTTCTGTGAAACACGTAGATCAACAAAGGGCTCCAGTTCATGTTCCTGTGAACTTGACGACTGAGACGAGGGCCAAGAACATTCCCCGCAAGTCCTCTGCAGTCTCATCCGGCCATCGCGGGAGCATTCGGATTCAGAAGGAGGTTTTCCAAATGGCCTTGAGGCCGCTCACAAACAAATGAGGCCAAAGAATGCAAATGGATGGCAGAAGCAGAGAAAAGGAGAGAAAAAGTGAGAGAGATCAATGACAAGGTCAGGAAGCAGCAAGGAGCCAGCAGACCTGCAGAAGTCCCGGAGAAAAGTAATATTTAACCCGAGGCTATAGAATAATTTCACTTTCCCTCAGATCAGTTTAAAAAATCTCTTGCTGTCAGAGCCTGGCAGATTTATACAAATTAATGGCCTTTACTTGAAAATCTCCCAGCACTTGGGTTATTAATTGTTAAAGTGCATACATTAAACAAAATGAGTAAAAAGTCATTTTCATAAATTATCTCATACTAAAAAAAACTTTGCTGGAGAAAAGGATTGTTGGGCCGGCTTTGTGTGCACTCGCCGGCATGGTTTGGAAACAACAGCCAGGAATATGGGCGAGGGGAGGCGAGCGCGAGGTAACCCCGATTTCTCCTGAATCTTTTTCCTGTTTTCGTTTCAGACCTGGGAGCGCTCTCCTCTCTCACACCAGTTTCACCTCAGATTACTCATTATGCCTAAATTTGGTCGAACATGTGGTATCTGTCACAGAGACTTGAAAACACAGATGCCGCTTCTCAATCTAAAAGCACGTTTGTGTGTTTCCATGTCAGCATGAGCGTGCTCAGAGGATCGTTCCTGCAGGCCGGGCCGGCGCGGCGCTGCAGCGGTTAGCGGTGCGTCCTCACAGTGAGGAGGTCTGATTGTGAATCTGCTGCTCAGACACACAAAGAGCTGTTCTGCCTTAAAGGGCCCGACTTCACGCACACAGTCTTTGGGTTTGTACATTTTATATGACTTTTTATCTCTCAACTTAAATGTTTCCAAAGTGTTTTTTTCTTTTACACATCCTTAGAAGCCACACACACACACACACACAGGACTGAGTGATAGGTACTTGAAGTGTCACTGGTCCTTCTGGGGGGGGAAGAGATGGAGAGAGGCAGGCAGAGAGGTGGATGAGATGTTATTTCCTAAATTTGGCCCGCAGGACAAAGACGGCCTGTTTGATATTCATCTATCCGCCACGGGCAGACGGCGAGGGAGCCTCTGAAAATCTATTCACTATGATAATGAACAAATTGTCATACATTGGGCTCTGTCTCCCCCTGACAGTGATAGTTATCAAAGAGAGAGAGAGAGAGTGTGTGTGTGTGTGTCGTTCCACAGCAGTGGTTGTCATTAGAGAGACGAGCCTCCTGGCAGGAAGCTGCTGTCGTGTCACAGCCTCACACTTTAACGCTGTCACATCTGATTGATACGTTCACCACTGATGTTTCTCCGTGTGTTTGTACACAAACACACACACACACACACACACACATTACTACACTTAATGTTTTTTTTCTCCTTTTTGTAATGCTGATAGGTAGAGCGGTGGCACACGAAAAAAAACCTTGGAAATCAAAGGTGCTAACATTTCGCCCGAGTGACCTTTATCGCGGGGGTCAGGCTCCGCCTCCTCGCTGTGTAGGGTAGAAATAAAGGGCTGAGACTTTTCTGTGTGTCCTTTCCTTTCATTCAGCTGTTTCTAACATCAAAAATACTGAAACTTGTCTTCAGTCTTTTCTTTTTTATTAAAACAAATATTTATGAAAAACACAAACTCGTGTTCAAACATAAATAATTTTTTGAGTTGCATTTCTCACTGTTGCAGAGTTTGACTGGTTGTCAGGGTAATAAGATAAGATAAGATAAGATAAGATAAGATAAGATAACCTTTATTAGTCGTGGGAAATTTGTTGTGTCACAGCAGAAAGTGGACAGTGCAAAGTTACAGTAGCAAAAATTAAGAAAACACTGGAATAAGATAAGATGATAAGAATAAGATACCATATACAACAGAATAAAATACAACAGAAAAAGAGAATTGCACTTAGTGTTATGCAGGTGGGTGCTGTGGCAGGCAGCATGAAGGACCCAAGCAAAGGACTCGTACACAGAATGAAAATGTAAAGAGGCATTTTTATTGTTGGGAACTTTCCATAAAAATAAACTGAAACATGAAAACTGGAAACTAAACTGGAAACTAGAAAAAAAGAAACACAAACTCGGAAAACAAACCAATAACTGAGAACTAGAATTTAGCATGTTGGGTTTTTCTCTGTATGTATTATTGTAGGGTCTACTATAAAGCACCTTTAGGTGACTGTTGTTGTGATTTAAACTGAATATCACTGATGTCACAGTTGGCCAAAAGTTAGCTTCATTTGATTTTTTTAATATGTTTCGTTTTGCTAACATTTGTTCCGCTGGACATTTAAGTAAGATAAAATTGAGTATGTACTTTTGAAAGTTTATTTCTGGACCGCTTCACTTCAACCATCCTCCATTTTCCCCAAACATTTCTTCAACCTTAAATCTGCAGTGAATCTTGGGATAGCTCGGGCCACGAGGGAGACACCCAACATGTCCTTGAAATCTGGGGAAAAGGAGGAAGCATTTGTGGGCTCATCTGGAGAAGACTTTTAATCGGGACAGCCTTCATCGCTTTGCTGTGATGTAATTGGCCTTCAAATGCAGCCTCTGAAGGATGGCTGTCGTTATAGCAATGTGGCCAAGCGTCCTTTGACATAATTGGTATGTGACACGAACGCGACAACAAAGGTGGACGTCTGTGAGCTTTCGTGAGACTCGGGGCCCACGGCGTTGTTTTTGAAGCCATTTCCCTCGTTGCCATTTTTAAAAAATCGCAGTTTTGATTTTTTTTTAACAAAGCGCTCTCATGACTCATCATGTGATGCCACTGAGCAGCCCGTCAGTGATATGCAGTTTGGAAACATTTTATTACCTGCTCGGATCGCTTTGAAACCGAGCCCAGCAGGTACTATTTTAGGACCTGATACCAGGTAACATGACCTCATGGAAAACCCTAAAAACCGTGGCAAGTGCATCCGAGCGGTAAAAGGGGCTTTGGAGTTTCATGAAGACATTTAACCTCTCATTCAACAGACTTCTAAAGATCAAAACATGAAAGTTGAAATATGAATAATAAACTAAGAACACCTTTTAAAACAAGAACCTCAGACTCAAAAAGTCCAAAAGCCAGATCCACGGTGGATCCAGGGGAGGTCTGTTTGTCATGATCCTGTTGTGTTTTGAGTTTTGCGTTCTTCTTTGATTTCATTCTTATTTTTACTGTTTTTATGTGGTAGCAGTATTTGTTGTTGTCACGGTTCTGGGTCAGTTTCTACCCAGTATTTTGAGTTTATTATGTTTTGGTTTAATTTTGCATCAGGGATTTTCTTGTTCTCTTGTTGTGTTAATGATGATGATGATGATGACGATGTTTATTATTAGAGTTTCATGTTTCTGTTTATTTGTGTTTAGGATTTGTTCTTCGGTTGTGTCTGCTTAGTATATGTCTAGTTCCATGTGTCATTTTCTGTCTGTCTCTCAATGTCGAGTCTGCGTCTTAGTGTGATGGTTTCTTGTTCCTGTTTTATTGTGAAGGTCTGCGTCTCATGTGAGTGTGTTCAGTTTTACCTCTCGTCTCGTTAATGACTCCCAGCTGTGTCCCCCACCTGTGTGTAATCTCCCTGTGGTTCTCTGAGTGTATTTAAGTCGTGTCTTCTGTGTTTGTAGTTGCTGGTCTGTCTGTGTTTCCCTGCTGTCACCATCTTGTACCATCGTCCACCTTGCTTCATGTTTGAGTTCCGGTTCGTATTCAGTACTTTAGTTGTCTCCAGTATAGTTTAGTGTGATCTCTGTTTCCGTTTTTCCACTGGTGCATTGTGTTCAATAAACCTCCTTCACTCCTCCACTACTGCCTGCGATTGGAACCCCCTTTATTATTTTCCCACGGCTCATCTCACTCGCCGTGACAGTTGTAGAGACTTATGGTTAAACAAGACCCAGATATTCATTTGTTCATACATGTTGTCAAACTGAATTTGTTTCATTAATTTGAACAATTTCAGGTCCACAAATATCAATAAATCACTGATTTATGCACATTATCTAAATCTGTGTTGGGCTATCACAGCCAATGACCATACATACACACATGATAATTGGGTGAGGTTTCCTCCACAAAGCATCAGCTTCTGTTTCCAGAATCATCTCCAG
>NC_140618.1:648094-988094 GCF_057382275.1 Copadichromis virginalis
CCTGCACACCTTTTGGAGCTCGTGCCTTTGACCTCCGTGTGACCTCAGGCCAGATTCAGCTGCTGATTTCTGGAGCTGTGATTGGACGAATGGTTGCCGTCGAGCTTTTTCATGTAATGAATTCCTGTAGGGTCCATTTTTTAGGAACTTGTTTATTCAGTTTTATTTTATTCTGAAAGGCTTTGGTTTTAAACATGCTGCACAAATAATAAGTACCTGCGTCCCTCGGTGCTACCTGTGACCCCAGTGCTGCAGGTGAACCCTATAATGCCATTTAAAATAACACAGTATTTCATGAACCATATGATAAATAACCGTGTCCCCTCCTTGAACTCATTTTTGAAATATTTGCCAAAAAATATTAAAAATAAAGAAGAGAAAGCATTAGCGTCGTCCTGTTTTTGTTATTTTTGACACTAAAAAATATAAAATTTGGTGTGAATTAAATCTTGTGGTCACAGTTAGTGTGAAAATTCTGGGCCTGATCAAGTTTCACTGACGCGAAACTGTGACTGAGCATCTCTGAGGTCCAGCAGACTTTTATTATGAACACTTCTGTTTGCATGACAAACACACACATGCCTGTCCTGAAATTATATTTCTATGAACATGTCATGTGTCTCCTTACAAACTGCGTTGTGATCAAGCTTTAAAGGCTCAAAGTGACCGACTTCTGACCGACACACGCAGGCTCACCCTGGTGCACGCTCGCAGTGGGGTGTGCATGTGTGTTCAGCTGGAGCAGTGTGATGCCAAGAAGTCTCTTTTCACTTTGTCACATCAGATTTGCTGAAACAACTGTGAAAACATGACTGTCTCTCCTCCTTTGTTCTCCTCGCTTTGCACGCTAGGACAAATGGCTGCTCTGGGACGCTGCGTTGGGACGTGCACGCACACATGTGTGCACATGCGTGTGTGCGAGTGTTTGTGTAAGTGGTGTCTCATTGTGTTATGTGTGACAAACTGCTGTGACAGCAGAAATGTTTGTGTGACAAGTACTCCATGGTCGGAGTCCATTAGCTGCTGCTTTTGAGTCTCCTTGGCGGGTTATCACTCCAACACACACACACACACACAATGTGAGTGAGTACTTAAACACACACACTGCACAAACAGGACATCTTACTCCTCTACTCTTAATGCTTGTGTCCTAGCAACGCGTGTGTGTGTGTGTGTGTGTGTGTGTGTGTGTGTGTGTGTGGAGAAGGGGCCACTGGATTTGTCAGATCATATGCTTAATGGAAGAATGCACAGTGTAAAAGTTTGATTGTATATTAATAAATGCAGCATAAAAAGTAACATTTGTGTTTTTAGATTATCTGTTTGTCGTAACGATGATTTTGACCAATAGCTCTCATACTGTTGGAAAACCTGTGTGTTTCCCCTTAAACCCCTGTTTGTAAAGACAAGCAGACCCACATCACTGTGGGTTGAGCAGCAGAGTTGAGTGTGTGGGCGCTGCCAATGAAATCTCCAATGCCAAACAACTTGAAGCATTTAAGGAGTTTATTCATTTAGCAGGTAGGCGCCTCAGTAGCATGTGCAAGAACCATACACAGCCACAGCACCTCCTCCTCATGCTGGTCACACACTGCTGTGAGCTGCCATCCCATTCTTCAACCACCAATCGGCACAAGTCAGCCAATGTGGTTGTGTTGGTCACTCTGACATGAACAAGCTGATATCATGAGTGTTCAAAGGGGTAGGTGTCAGGTCTGCAATCACACCCAAACCCTGGAGGCGGTCCCTGGCCTGTCGTGGCAAACATTGTCATCTTGGGGTTTTCATGGGCTGAAACTAAATACTCAACTCGATCTACAAAGGTGGCATCGTCCCATAATGCCGTTGTGCATGTACAATGATGATAAAGGATAAACATACCAATAACTATTGTTACTGTTTGTGTAAAGTGTATCTTTATTTAAAAAAATCATGAAATGCCATCCTAAATATTACAAAAAGACGATTCAATATATCTGTTATCATCAGTTTATGTCTAACGTGGTTTATGAGTTAACTCTGTAATGAGTCTACGTCATCACTGTGATTTTTTTACGCCTGACGACCTCATGTGCTTTTGTTTTTTTTAAAGATCACCAATCACAGCCCCCCACCCATCCACCCCCGGTACACGGTGGGAATCGCCAAAGTCCCCTCGGACCAGAGTTTTGCCTGATTCGCTGCTGTCTGCCGTTTAGTCCGACCTCCCCGTGCGTGCGCACAGATACACCCTTTTCCAAAGCGAGTGGACTGAATAATTGATGCCTGTTTTTCTGACAGTCTGACAGAACGTGGCTCTGCTGGCCTCGTTGTGCACGCGTCATCTTCGGCGTGCTTTCCAAAACCCCGCCTCTGCCCCCCTCACCTCCAGCATCACAGAAAACATGTACTGTCCCCCCCGACACTCATCAGAAATGCCATATGGTGTGTGCCCCCCCCCCGCCTTTCAGAGAGGGTGGACTGACAAACACACAAACACTCTGTGAAGTGAAACTGTGAACCAGATGAGCTTTTAGACCTCGAGCTCTGACAGATGAGGGAATAGACTGTGGACGGCTGCGGGGGGGCCATGCAAGTTTAAACAGACAGTAAAAGGGGGGAGAATAGTTTGTTTTCTTACAAAGAGGGAGAGAGATGTTGACAGATGAAAAGAGGCAGAGAGGAGAAGCCCTGAATTCACTTTGTGTATTTCCAAGTCAAATGTCTCAGAGATTCTGCCGCTGCGGTGGCAAACTGGGTTCGTTTGTGGCATGGCGCTGTGCCTTTGGTCTCCTGTCTGAGGGGAAGGCTGTCATAACAGAAAGGGATATCTGTCTTTAAAAACCATGTCTGTGGCAGCAAGTTGTTGAAAATCTGAAAGGTTCTGACACACAACTTATCACAGAAAACCAAAGTTTTTACTTAAATTCAGATTAATGTGTAGTTAGTGAGCCTGCGGGGTCAGGCCGTGGGAGTTTTGGTGGTAAAAATGCAGAAAAAATAGCGCTCCATCTGAGAGAGCAGCCGTGAAAATGACAAGAGAAAGACAATAACAAACATTCATCAAAACTACAGAGAGGATGGGGCCATTCGTTCTGCAGCCAGGGAAGAGAAATATCATCAATATTTGACATTGTTTTATGGAGAAGCCACTTGATTTCGTCCCAGGTCCTATGCGGGTGACCAGCGGCGATCAATTACCATTGACAAGATTTGTGCACAAGGAAGGCTGTCGCACTTTGTTTGGCTCTGCCCTGCCACTGTGAAGCTGCCTCCTCAGAGATCACAAACCACCCTCTCAGCCAATGCTCCATCTTCCTCCTGACTGCTGGCCTTTGTTCCTCTCAGCCCTCCCATGTGAAGGCCATATCGGACTAATTACGGGGTGTGGAGTGGTCACTCGGTCAGCTTTGACATTCTTAGTAAATTCTATGCCACGGTAAAGCTGAGGGATCATCTCCTACCTGAAATCTGCGATATGATTGCATATGACAGGCTCTAATCTGCGCCACACACCCAGGGCACAAGAGTCATCTGGTAGGATTATTCCAATCCGATAGGATCTGAAAACAGATTTATAGAATCAGGTAATAAAGTCGAGATCCAATCCAGAATAAATCTCCAGTTTGTGCTGTTGGGATCAGGATTACTGTGAACCAGAATGTCAGGATTATCCCAGCAGAGTACTGGATCCGTACTGAATTACAGAAAAATGAAATAAAAACTGTGAAAAGTGTATCAAACGACTGCATCTTTACACCACTGCTTTCACACTTTGTATTAGGTAGCATATTTACATGATAACTATCTTCATACATTTGTCAGTTTATTTATGATGCTTTGTACGGGGTGGCTGTAGCTCAGCTGGTAGAGCAGCAGGGGCGGATCTAGAAGGGTGGCATGGGGTGGCATGTGCCACCCTAGTTTTGCATATGACAGTGTTGTTTATTAAAATAAGATACCATTAACACTTTGAGTGCAGTTGCAGTTAACAGTTAATATAAATTCTACAAATGAATTTATTGCACAGTGTTACCCCCCTCCACCTTTAACAAATGGTTCAGCCCATAGCAGGACCGGCTTTTTTCTTGTTTTCAGCAGCAAGCCATGCCTACACAGCAAATCCAGCATGTCCAAATAAACACTGTCGGATTTGACTTCAACACTATTAAAGTGTCTATATGGGTCCACACCAGAGAGTGTTAATTTAACTCTTTTTGGAGAGTACGTTAACTCTGATTTAGTGTTAAACACCAAATCTGTCTGGAGTTGATAATTTAACACTTGGTGTTAAGAGTTTATATATTAACTCTCAAAGAGTATTTTAGTTTAACTACGTAAGAGTTATCTTCTAATTCATTCTAAAAAGCGGGAATTTTACTGTTCTGAACTTCTAGAAATTTCTTTTGGAAATAAACATTTACTAAAACGATGCAATGGTTTTTGAAAAACATTTATTCTGAACTGCGCACCACAATTTCAAAACATTTTCTGAAAGATGTAACAGTGTACATGTTCTCACTTTCATTAGAATTTTGTTTATCAAAAGGTCTGACATGGTAAATGCAAATAACAGCATTCTCATCACTTATTTCTTCAATACAATATGCATGTCCTTCATTCATCCCTTTGTGGAACTTCAACACACTTCTGCTCTCCCCCATATTCCATCTTCACAAGCATATCCTGTGCGGAGATCGAATAAAAATTAGTTGACACTAATTATTGGCACAAATAATCCAGTAAACAATTGCAGCACAGTAAAAAAAAAAAAAAGGAATCCTCTTTGAGCCATTACTTGTGTAAAGTATTTTCCCAAAAGACAAAGACACAGGCAACAGGTAATACTGAACTAAATGTAAAACCTCAACCTTTTTCATTTTTACCTAAACCGTGTGCACAAAACTCTGGAGGGATCTATGCTAACGTAGAACCCAGTCAGGACGTCTGCTACTGCTATTTGCTCGGTTTTTTTTTATGGGCGATCGTTTTCAGGCTTCAAGTAGCACCATTATACCAACATTTCACATTCTAGACATTGTTTTAGGTGTATTTGACCAAAAGTTTGACTGAAAATTCACATGCAAGCTTTTTTTCAGTGCTGTGGTATTTGCCCACAAAAAATACCTTTCAGCTAGCTAAAACAGAATATTATGCTATCAGCGAGCAACATGGCTAATGCCTTTCACACAGCTTTGTCTCAACTCCAAAGAGCCACAGAAGTAAAAGCTCATAATAATAATTGAAACAATCTTTGAAAAAATGACTTACCAAGCATGGCAAACAACTCAAATATGTAGAGCAAAATGTTCTGAAACGGCTTCACTTCAGCTTCGATTGGAGCCGTGCTGGGGGCGGAGTCTGTGAATTTACTCTATTGGTGTCATAGCCCCTGTAGGAGTTCAGAGTTAAGAGGTCAAGAGTTAATGTTTCCATTGTAACACCTCCAGATTTGACAGAGAAACACTCATTTTTAACACTCGATTTTAACTACTATCATTTTACACCTCAGAGTTACATTAAAAGAATGTGACTCTGCTTAGAGTAAAATTAACTCTACTTTTGCAAGAAGACCATTAACACCAAAACATTTAACACTTTTGAATTTGCTGTGTATGATTGTACCAGAGCACATTTCGAACAACATCGCCCCATGTTGTGTAGCTTTCTGGATTTTATACATATTGGGCTACATATTTATTTATTTATTATACAGGCTATACAGTACATAAGATCAAATTTCACGTTTTATGTGGATTTTATGTGAAACTAACATGTTTAATTATGTGGGCTACAGAAAATAATTAAGTTATAGACTATATTTATATGAAAAGCATGTATACTTACTGCATTTGAATGATTTTAAGCATATGTAATCACCTGCATATGTGTTTGAAAAAAAAGGCTTTGATTTTGCCACCCCATCTGATTTCTCTGCCACCCTAAGAAAATTTCTCTACATCCGCCTCTGTAGAGCAGGTCACCTACTAACTGGAAGGAGGGTGGTTTGATCCATGTCTGCATGCCAGACATGGATCAAACCATGGGGTTAGTATCTTGGGCAAGATACTAACCCCAAGTCTCCAATACATGATGTGAATGATAGTTAAAGCATAGAAACAGTGCTTGTGTGAATGTGGGATGTTGTATAGAGTGCTTTGAGTACTCTGGGAGAGTACAGAAGCACTATACAAGACTCAGTCCATTTACCATTTGTACTTCATACATATGGGACTTTTTGTTCATTACAGTTCATAAAGAAATGTAACAAACGATAAACTACGAGCTGTGTGCTAAAATTGAGATCTTTAAAAATGTTATGAAGCATGAAGTAAGGGAGATTTTTTGCATTTTGCATCATTTTGACATTTTTCTGTGAATTCAAACAGGGATGTGGATTATAGTTGAGATTAGGGAAGAATTACAATAAATATGATGGGGAAACTACAGTAATTCAAGAACATTATGGATAATGTTCGGTGCAGCGAAGCGCCCTGATGCTGAGATGTGCTCCAAGTCAGTCAAATATCACCCGTGCCAACTAAAACTAAGACAAAAACTAATAAAAACTAATGAAAAAAACTAAAGAAATTAACTGTGGGTGCCGAGTCTTCCCCACTCACACGCTGATTACATTAGTTTGATTTAATGAGCGCTTTTTTCTGCACCTCTGGGTAACATAGCGTTATGGTTTTAGTATCCTTGAAATAGCAAACAGATCAGGCTCCTGTCAGGACAAGCTCACCATCATGTATACTAATGCAACACCTCTGACCTGCATTAGCTAATCATGGTGCTGATTTTCATCCATGAAAGCTTAAGTGCTTGTTTTCAGTCAGCTTGAACTAAAACATCTGTATGCACAAGTCCCGTGTGACTGCTCTTCACTCTGTGAATGGCTGACCTACAAGCTGCTGCTGAACCACGATGCCATTTCTGTCCCGTCACAGAAATTGCATTGGGTGAGTTTATTCAGTTAGTGATTGAGGAGCAAGTGCTGAGTTTAGCTAAACAGGTGAAGAATGCTAATATTTATCCTGCAGCGAGCAGCTGATTGGTCCTCCTCAGCTTTAGTCTTTAACACTGGCAGAGTGGCTTTGTGTGATTAAAAGTTCATAATAATTTTTCTTCATCGTATCTTTTCGTTCAGTCTGACAACATTAAAACACTTTTTAAGATCCTGAAACCAAACTTTGAGGTTCCATCCTGAGAGTTAAAATGATCACAGTGACTGTTCTCACAGCTGTTACAATACACGTTGTTGGACTCTGGCCTTCAACATGATGTGAGAATGTAATCAAACTTTTTATCAGAGGTCCCTCAGCCTAACATTAGCTGCCATATGTGAGCTCATAAACTGGTGTTTGGCTGTCAGCTGTCTGGAGGGTCAGATGTATAGACAATAAGTGATTGTGACAATATTGGGAAAAAATTTGAATCAGAGACTTTATTAATCCCAGAGGGAAATGAGTTGTTATAGCAGCAAATATACAACAAACATTAAGCACTAAACATTAGGCAAGAAAAGTATGTCTGCAAATATATGTCATGGCATACAAAGTGACAGGGTGTTGTGAGGTGTGATTAGTTCTGTTCCACGTGTGTGGATCTGACTCGAGTGGATGTCTGACAGCAGTGGGAACAAATGACCTCTTCTGTGCTACATATGTGGCCGGTTTCTAGCCATGTACATAAAACATGGTTAAGCAGAATGTCTATTTTAGCCACTGTATTCAAGATGGTGAAGCAGCATGTCGACTTTCACAAACTGGCACCCACTCCGGTGTATTTTAATAGACTGATTCTATTAAAACCAAATTTCCCCTTGTGGGACAATTAAAGGATTATTCTATTCTACTCTATTCTATTCTATTCTATTCTACTCTATTCTATTCTAAGTTTATGAGAATGCACCAATTATTGGAAGATGTAATTACACACTAATCAATGTTCTATTAAATAACCTAAAAAAACAACTGACTGCACCTGTAAAGCTTCCACAAAGGGATACCTGACACCAGACACAGAGAGCTGCTACTCAGTCACATCCAAACAGAATCCTAGAATTTCACTGTCACCTAAACTGGACGTATTCTGAATACTTTGGATTACTTAATACATTATCATGCTTTTTTACAACTACTTGAATGTACTATTGCTGTGTGATTTATTACTATTACGGAAGGTTACTCTCCATACCAACACTAACTAGATGTTTAAATCTTAATATAAATGAGTAACAGTAGGTGGAGATTAGGTAATGCTGGGCTTACACTGTGCGATTTTTGGCCCATTTTGAGCCGATTTTTGAGTCGTGCGACCGTTTTGGCGATCGGCCCGATTTTGGCCTTCATCGTGCATCGTGTAGTATACGTGGGGTAACGAGAAGCGATTGACACCTCACGACCAGCTCCCGATCATCAATCACTTGGTCGTGAGGATTTCAAACGACTGTCGTGAGGGTGTCACTGCAATTTGTCACACTGCGCACGCGCAAACACAAATGTCAGTGAAAAAGACGGAGCAGCACGGCAGTGCAGCGTGTGATCTGGACACAAGCGATGGAGGCACAACTTGTAGAACTTTGGAAAGCTCATCTGAGCCTTTTCGATGTGGCCTCACAAAATTATCACGACCACAACAACCGTGAAAATAGTTGGATTTACACTGCTGCTCAATCACAGCTGCCTGATCATGTTTTTCATTAGCAATTTAGCAAAGTTGATGGTGGTGGTGTGTCTGTGTGAGTGTATAGACAGAGAGGGAGAGAGTGACAGAATTTCTGTTATAACCTTCATTTTTATGGATGCACAGTTTGAGCACTCAGGTCGCATCAGAGCATCGGGCCGTATAGTGTGAGACCCTGCATCGTGACCTACGAACTTCTAACCCCTGCGAGTCAACCGTACAGTTTGAGCAGGAGCTGAATCGCACGACTGAAAAAATCGCACAGTGTCTGCCCAGCATAAGGCTGCACTTTTTGCTGTGATCTCGTATAGAAAACTATTCCATGCGTATATAAAACAGGTCCGCGGCTCCGAACCGTAATAATAATACGTCGGGTTCGTGTCGGCTCGTAGCTGAAAACTAGCTGTACTTTGTTATCTGGGTCGACTTTGCTAGCGAGAGACAGAGAGAGGCGTTGAAAGGCTCCAATGGAGCTTATTGTTTCGGATGAAAAAACAAACACAGTGTACAGTCGAGTCTTAATAGCTTACTTACAACTGGGCTCATCAGGCTCTCTTTTTGGCTGCAGTGGTTATTATTATATTTACATGCTTCCAGCTCCCCTTTCTGCTCGGTGACATCTCCTACTTTTCCTTTTTCTCCCTCCCTCGCTCACAGACACGTAACGGGTATGGCAGTCCATTGGATTCAGGAGACAGACACTATCTCTACTTTCAAGATTAGGCTTCAAACTTTCCTTTTTGCTAAAGCATATAGTTAGGGCTGGACCAGGTGACCCTGAATCCTCCCTTAGTTATGCTGCAATAGACGTAGGCTGCCGGGGATTCCCATGATGCATTGAGTTTTTCCTTTCCAGTCACCTTTCTCACTCACTATGTGTTAACAGACCTCTCTGCATTGAATCATATCTGTTATTAACCTCTGTCTCTCTTCCACAGCATGTCTTTATCCTGTCTTCCTTCTCTCACCCCACCCGGTCCCAGCAGATGGCCGCGCCCCTCCCTGAGCCTGGTTCTGCCGGAGGTTTCTTCCTGTTAAAAAGGAGTTTTTCCTTCCCACTGTCGCCAAAGTGCTTGCTCATAGGGGGTCACATGATTGTTGGGATTTTCTCTGTATCTATGAAGCGCCTTGAGGCGACTTTTGTTGTGATTTGGTGCTATATAAATAAAATTGAATTGAATTGAATTGAAAAAATTAATTAAAAGTCTGTCTTAGTCTTTCGTTGATTAATAGGCTGGAGTGAAAAATTGCTGCCACACCGCCTCTTCGGCCTAAGTCATGTACTAACAGAGACTTGGAGGAGAGAGACCTAATATTTAATAATTTCACTGTTTTACTCTTTGGTTCAGATGTGGATACTGTATTGTTCTTTCTTTGTGTTTATGTTTAAGTTGTTTGTTGATGGTTTTTAGTTTGTTTTTTGTCTGTTTGGGAGCTGACACAGTCTCTATGGAGATGGGTTTTTGGGGGGTAGCAGGAGGAGAGAAGCTGCAGAGAGGCGTGTAAGACCACAACTCTGCTTCCTGGTCCCAACTCTGGATAGTCATATTTTGGGGGGTTTAATAAATTTGTCCATGTTTCTAGAAATGAGAGCTGCTCCATCCAAAGTAAAATGGCCTGCATTTGTATAGCGCTTTATTCAGTCCCTAAGGACCCCAAAGCGCTTCACACTACATTCAGTCATCCACCCATTCACACACACATTCACACACTGGTGATGGCAGCTACATTGTAGCCACAGCTGCCCTGGGGCGCACTGACAGAGGCGAGGCTGCCGGACACTGGTGCCACCGGGCCCTCTGACCACCACCAGTAGGCAAACATGGGATTAGTATCTTGCCCAAGGGAATTTGGCATGCAACCAGGAGGCAGCCTGGGATCGAACCACCGACCTTCTGATTAGTGGCTGATGCCGTCTCTCCTAACAAGACCAGGTTTCCTCCAGAAGTTTTGCCAATTACCTTTGAAGCCCACATCGTTTCTGGGACACCACTCAGACAGCCAGCAATTTAAGGAGAACATGCGGCTAAACATGTCACTCCTGGTCTGATTGGGGAGGGGACCAGAGAAAACTACAGAGTCCCACATTGTTTTGGCAAAGTTGCACACCGATTCAATATTGATTTTAGTGACCTCCAATTGGCGTAACCGGGTGTCATTACTGCCGACGTGAATTATGATCTTACTGAATTTACGTTTACCCTTAGCCAGCAGTTTTAAATTTCCTTCAATGTCGCCTGCTCTGGCCCCTGGAAGACAATTGACTATGGTTGCCGGTGTCTCTAGCTTCACATGTCTGAGAACAGAATCACCAATTACCAGAGTTTGACCCCCGGCGGGTGTGTCGCCGAGTGGGGAAAAACGGTTAGACACATGAACGGGTTGGTGGTGTATCTGGGGCTTCTGTTTAGGACTATGCTTCCTCCTCACCGTGACCCAGCCGCCCTCTTTCCCCAGCTGCTTGGGGTCTGCTGGGGAACAGCTAGTGGGGCCTACGCTATCTTTGGCTGCACCAGCTACAGGGGCCTGGTTAGCTACGGGTGAATGAAGGGTGCGAAGCCGAGTCTCCAATTCAGTAATCCTGGCCTCCAGAGCTGCAAATATGCTACATTTGTTACAGATATCATTACTGCTAAAGGAGGCCGAGGAGTAACTAAACATCTGACACAATGAGCAAGAAAGTGCAGGAGGGACAGGAGAAGTAGCCATGGTGCTAACTAGTCGGCTATGAGCTAAGCTAAGCTAGCGAAACAGTACAGAGACAGTGAGTGAATACTTTGGCTATAAATTAGGTAGTGAGTACACAGAAAGTGTGCTTCGGATGAAGCACGTGAAGATTTTACTATGAAAAAAGAATGTATTTAAAAGTTGTTAATTAAATTGCTAAGCAAATAAGCTACTCAGAAACACGACTGTGTTTGAGCAGGAACAGGAAGTAATACTCTACCGCAGAGCGAGTGAACACCAAGTGACAGCGCCACCAAGAGTCAAACAAGACAAATCCAAGACTAATCTAAACCGCTAATCTCGTGGCGGTTTAGTTGGGATCATTGAGAATAAATAATTTATTTTTGGTAAGACCATCATTTTTATAGCGGCAACCCTTCCCATGAGTGATATGGGTAAACATTTCCATCGAGCCAGATCGCCTTCTACTTTCTTTAAAAGTGGGATATGGGATGTGGTCTGCTTCTCCCCACCCCAGGGAAGAGGATAACACCACTTGGGTCTGGGTGCAGTTTCCCCCTCCAGGGGCAAGGGTACCTAGACCCGGGGTATAGAGTACGCTTGGGGAGTGTGATCGTGTGTACAGCGTCTCTTTATGTCTGTCTCCACGTTGGGTGAGTGTGGAGTAAGTGCATATGAGAGCATGAGGGTGGGAATGGATGTTTGTATCTGTGTGTGCCTGTATGTCTGTGTCTATATGTCAGGTCGGGTATCAGACGCCACCTCTCTGGGGACATCTCAGGCCCTCCAAGGTATGGAGGCCTATCTCCCCCCCCCCCCCCCCCCCTTTACTCTACCAGTGGCGGACTCCCTCAGACATCGGTGCGTTGGTGGTTCTTTGTGTCCGGGGATGGGCATCCAGGTACACACCGGCTCACTCCTTGGTGGCTGCTTGTCGGGGCCTGGAGCCTGGGGCTCGCTCGGGCCACTTCGGAGGTGGGGTGCCCCCGGCCTCTCGGCCTGGGGCTCGGTCACTCTGGCGCAGCTGGCTGCCGGCGGAGCTCACGGGCGCGTCACTGCAACCCCCCCTGGCTTCTGCTCCGCGGCTGCTGAGTGAGCCCTCATCTGGGACTCTCCTCACCTCAGCTCTTTCTGGGACAGTGGCGCGGCTGCCCCTCTGTTGGTCTTCCTTGGTCTCTTGTGTTCTGGGGGCCTCTGGATGTCTGGAGCCTTGATCTCCTCCATACCTGCTTCATGCCCTGGAGGACGGGGCTGTGGCCCCCCCACACCCTCTAGCAGATCATTACATGTAGGAACCATTTAAAAACAAGCACGTTCATGCTCACGGGTGTACACACGGGTGCTCACACACACAAACTACACCCTTTTTGGCTCCTACCTCAAAGCACACTGTGCGCTGTCGATCTTATGTGCTGCACAATAATGTTTAACATTTAGTAATTACTGTTATATTCCCATAGATCATCATGATGTTGTTTATTCTATTGCTCTCGTTTTCTTCTGCTTTTCTTTTTCTTTCTCAAACAAAACCTTCATTAGACTGTATGCTTAACTCTATCATGAGTACAAATGCAATGTGTGTAATAACATGATTAAAACTGTATGTTTAATAAATAGAATAAATGTTCAGTTAAATGGAAATTAAATGCCACTGCTCCAAAGCTTAATAAAAAGATAGAAAAGAATCAACATGATATAAAATGGTATAATCCCCACACTAGCTCCTTAGTTCCTTAGTATTTCTTGTGTTCTCGTTCTCAGGTTATGGTTCTGTGTTACTTCTGTTTAGTGTACAGCCATTTCTGTCAGTGTGTCCCTTTGTTCTCTGCCAACTGTATACCCTAGTCAAGTCCGGGTCTGTAATGCTTCCTGTTTTACTTTGAAAGTCTGTGTACTATGTCCATGTGTTGAGTTTTGCCTCCCCTTTATCTTGTCATGTCAGATGACTCCCACCTGAGCTCTACTCCTGTTTCACATTCCCTAATCACCTCAGTATGTATTTAATCCGTGCTTTTTCCCTGCGAGTTGTTTCATCCTCCAGGTTTGTTGTGTGTGTATTCTTTGTCGTCTATCTCCAGGTTAAGTCATGCCACGGAAAGAAAAAAAAAAGTGGGATATGGTTTAATTTAGTTAGATCTGCAAGCTTGGGAGAAACATTAATACCTAAATATTTCATATTTCCCAATTGCAGTGGTGTAGAGGAAGAAATGTGGAAGGAGCAATTAATCGGGAGGACTGTAGATTTTGACCAGTTAATTGAGTAATCTGATATTCTTGCAAAAGAGTTTAGCAATTCAATCACCCCAGAGAGATTGGTTTGTGAGTTTTGGAGAAAAAGTAACACATCATCCGCATAAAAGCTGATTTTATGAGATGTGATAGCCTTTATTTGTCAGTTGCAGGTCTTTTGCCCACAACCGAGATGACAGACCTTGCCGACCGTACATACAATACACAAACATCACATTGGGGAGACAGGTCAGGCTAGGTAGCGAGGACAAAAACATCGAAATATGTAACACAGAAGGATAATACAAGAATGCACAGATATCAACACACCACAGCACAAAACAATCCTATGATGCAAATTTGCAAAGAAAACACCAAGTGCATCAAAATAAACTATTTCCAGCAGTGCAATTCGAGTTCTAAGCATCCCAGAAACTATTGAGAAAAGTCAAACATGACTTATAAAAACACAGTATAGGCTTTTAAGGCCTACAAGTAAAAAACGACATTTTCCGTGAAAATGATGTCACTTCCGGTTTCGGGCAGGAAATGGCGGACATGCGATAGTTCGTGTTTACCTCTGTTTCAATGTGGGAAGTGTTACGAACAGCTGATTGGATCGGCAAAGCGTGTTTCTGGAATATTATGTTTTTGTTCATGCAAGCGCTTTTTATGCAATTTTTGCAAAGCTTTATGTGGAAGGAAACCGTGACCGAGGACAAGCTGATGGCATCAGATGTAAGTACAACTCCTCCAGTTTCATATGCAAAATAAATTATTGCGCTAGCTTACACGGTTCAGGTTCTACAGGGATTTAAAAATAGTTACACAAAACGGAGCGTGCTGCTCTGACCGGCTTTAAAGGGTTAACAATAACAATGTGTTGAATAATGACTTTAAAAAATAATATAAATAGTGTGCAAATACTGATAACAGTGCAAATGTTTGCAATATAAAAAATAAATCAAAAATGTAAACATCTATGTTTAGTGAGCTTTGCAGTGTTGCTCTGTGGTGCAGCTATGACACTGTAGCAAAGTTTACACACTGTGTCTACTTTATCCACGTCTGACTCCGCCAACCCATAATGTTTCCACACCACTGAAGTTTTTTTTTTCCTCTCTTTTCAACCAACGGCAGTCACTCTCCTCTCCAAATAACTTCTGCTTAGCTTTCCGAGCTTCCCTCGGGTCCTCTTAATTGTTGTGATGCGTGTTCGAAATGCAGAGAGGTGCGCTCGATTTGCCACACGGAGCAGCGCGAAAATAAAGCACGGGGGAGGGGTCAATAAACGGCTCAGTCATTTTTAATGATCGTTGAAAGCCCAGATCGTAATCGTGATTAAAATTCAATTAATTGAGCAGCCCTATGTGTGCATGTCCATAGTTCAGCTGAGACAGTGTCCTTCGCCCTGCCAGGCTAAGTAAACAGTCTTCCAGCCAACCCAGGTGGCCTTGCATGGAATGGGAAGGAACAGACTAAACACAGTCGTTATCAGGGTGTTTTGTTCAGCGCCGGCCTTGCAGCTGGCTTCAAAGGGGTATCCGCATAAGTGATGGTATTTTTTACTTTAGTGCGAACAGCTCATATGAATTTCAAAGCAGTTCTGCAGTCCAACACTGGTCTCTCAATCTCCCGTTGGAGAGCCGCGAGCTTTGCCATACTTGCGTTCTGTGATGTTGTCATTTCTTGTGCTCAAGGAGCCAATTTCTGAGAACTCACGGCAGTGTACCTCTCCGAGATGTCATCCAATTTGCGCCCAGAGATGTTCTTGCCTGGTTTTAGCAGGAGATTAATGTTTGCAGAATTCATATTTGATGGAAGTCTGTGTCATGGTCCGTGGTCCTGTGTCTGTGGAATGCGTGATGCTCGGGTAGCCACACCCCCGGGCTGGGCCATCACCAGCACACCTGCTCTCCATCCCGGTGATTACACGGAGATCCACTTAATCCGGCGCTGACGGATGCTCCACGCCAGTTCGTAGTCATCCCCACAGTGGTAACCAGACTTCCACGAAAAGTGTGCATTCTCTTCTGCTTGGAACTTTGTTTAACCTGCCTACTTCTGTCCAGGTTTCTACTCGGCGTCTGCTACCTGCCTGTCCTCCGGCTCAACTGGATCTCGCGGTGCTCACCTGGCCCACTCGCCATTCCACGGACTTCCTGCCCCCACGGACTGCCACACTTCCCTCCCGAGCTCCCACGGTTCCGTTCTATCGTAAGCCCCTACTCTAACTCAGTCCTGATATGTTCTCCCCGCTTCCTGGCTCCCTAGTAATCATCTCCCCTTTCTATTGCAGCTGTGGAGCAGGGAAATTATTTTACTGCTATTGTTAAATAATTGTCATCATTACCATTGCATTAATAATATAATCTGGAGTTTATATTGCATTCAGGGGTTGAACAGTGTGTGTCTTTCAGAAAAGCTAAAAGTCACAGGCTGACAGGAAACAGGCTTGGAGAGTTTTGCAGAAGTGGAAGTTATTTTGAGCAGCAGGCTAAGACGAGGCTTTAACAATGTAACAGATAGCTTTAAGAAGGCCTTAAGCAGTTATGACTATTTTATACACAATGCATATCTGTGCTTATTAAAGAGTTGGAGCTCGGTCAATTAATTGGGGGTCGGAAGCTTTGTTCGGCGCGATGTTCGGACAATCTATTGTGCAAGTGACTTGGAGCCATAGAAGGAATTGCAATACATGCTTACAAAACACTTATATATCAGATCATTTTATATTAAGGTTTTAGTAGAGGTTCTTGGTTAAAACATTTATTTAGTAGAAGACATACACATAGTCTCAGTGAGCCTCTGGTCTGGTAAAAGGTCAGAAGTGCAACAGGTGAATTGAGAAAGAGCATTTGAGGACGAGACACAGACAGTAGGTGAAGAGGTGACACAAAGAGCATGTGAGGTCAACACACACACACACACATTAGTTAGATTTATTTAGAGAAGAGGTTACTCATGTCTGGCTGTAACTGCAAAAGTGTCTCGGTAAAAGAGGAACCGTTCCTTGTTGTCTCGGCAAGAAAGAGGAACAAGACAAGAACTGAAAGGTAGACAGGAAGGGCCAGCCATGAAAATAGAAGATGATGTTCTGTCTTAAAAGCCATGGTGGTGTTGATCTGATCTATGTATAAAATGTATCTGTGACGCATGAAGGGGCGTCAGTAAATCAAACCCTGATGCTATAAAATATCTGTTCATGCTTTGATTGAGTTGAGGACTACTGGCTGTCTGCGTACAGAGTGTCTTCCCACACGTGTGTTCATTAAAATCATTGTTGGACCAAGATCCTCTGGACCATGGGTGGTTTGTACTCTCCCTCCTCAATTGTGAACCTTAACACAGCCCCCCGCCGTCCCGATCCCGGCTTCCTCGTGTCATTGTTTCCCCGGATTTTTAGTTTCTGTTTTGCTCTCTACTTTCCCCGGGTCGCCTTTCGTTGTTTTATTAAAGTGTCTTTTTGTTAGCTCGGAGTCTGCGCCTGGATCCTTTCGTGCCCGCGCACCACGGCGCATGACAGTCTGCCCTTTTCTTTGATTTCCAACAACGTTCTGTAGAAAACTGGTGCTAGAAACGTCCAGAATTCTTTGTGGATTTCTGCAGGAAAGCCGTCTGGACCTGGAGCCTTATTATTGGGCATACTTATCAGGGCTTCCTGGAGTTCACCTGGTGTCAGTGGTGAATCCAGTGCCATTGCTTGAGTGTCTAATAATTTTGGAAGAGTTATGTTGTCCAAAAACTGATCAATTTCTTTTTTAGATGGGTTTATTTGTGGTGAATACAACGTTTTATAGAAATCCCTGAAAATGTTGTTTATTTGTATCGGATCATATATTGTGTTCCCAGATGAATCTTGAACAGCACATATAGTTGTTTTTTCTCTATTTATTTTTAGCTGGTTTGCTAGAAATTGACCGGATTTATTACCATGTTCATAATTTTGTAGGCGTAGTCTTTGTACTAAGAATTTTGTTTTTTTTTATCAATTATCTCATTTAATTCTAGTTTTGTTTTGCGTATTTTGTTCAATGTTTCCTGATCTTGGTGGGACGCGTAGGCTTCTTCTAGTGATTTGATGTTTTTTTCTAATTCCTGAATATTTTTGTTTTCTTTTTTCTTTTTATGTGATGAGAAAGAAATTATTTTACCTCTCATCACAGCTTTCCCTGCTTCCCATAGAACAGAAGCTGATGTTTCGGGAGTGTCATTATAGTCTAAATATGAAGTCCATTCCTTTTTAAAATATTTAATAAAGTCTTCATCTTTAACTAGTGATGTATTAAATCTCCAGTTTTTTCTTGGCGTAGTATTATTCTTGTGCATTAGTGTTAAAGATACAGGACCATGATCGCTGACAGCTATAGGATGAATCTCAGTGTCTGAAATGTCACTCAGCAGTGAGCTGCTGACCAAAAAATAATCCAGACGAGAGTAGGAGTGATGGACATGTGAGAAGAAAGAATATTCCTTACTGGTGGGCTGAAGGGAGCGCCATGCATCGCAAAGACCAAAGTCGCTCATATACTGTTTGATTATATTTGTGGACTGCCAATTACGCTGAGTTCCTGCTGTATTGAGCCTATCCATTTCTTCATTTAGTCCAAGGTTGAGGTCGCCTCCAAGAACAAGTGTGCCATCTAAGTGTTCAGAGAGTGCACTGAAAAAACCGTGAAAGAATGAGGGATCATCAACATTTGGACCATATACACTTGCAATACACAGCTTTTTATCAAGTATAGATAGTTTAATGATTAAGAATCTTCCCTCTGGATCTATAACTGTATCGAGTACTGTGAAATTAATATTTTTATGTATTAAAATTGCTACTCCCCTTTGTCTAGAATTTAAATTAAATTAATTTAAATGTAAATCCTTTTTTAAAATATTTCTTGAGATTGAGACAGGCATTAGAGCCTCTTAATGCGTGTTTTGTTTGGGTTTCCACCGGCGTGGTATTACCAAAAATAGAGAGGGCATAGCCAAACACAGGGGTCAGCAACCTTTAGGACCCAAAGAGCCATTTGGAGCCGGTTCCCACGCAAAAGAAAACTCTGGGAGCCGCAAATACTTTCTGACATCTAAAATGAAGATAACGCTGTATATATTGTTTTTTACCTTTATGCTTTGTGTGAACAACTAAGGTGTGTTGCTTATGAAATCCATGAAGTGTACAGAGAAAGTTACATTTTATTTATGTAATTAACACATTTTGAACTCCTAAAGAAATATAACAAAAGCAAAGACACCCAGCTGAACTACAATGATCCATGTAGCAAACAAAAACTGCTGTAAGCCACCCTTATATCGCCTTTGGGCTTTTGGAGCCTTGACCTGACTTTTAAAAAATAATAGAAAAAAAGCACTATGCTGCTGAAAAATGAAAAATTGATATTTGCAAAATTCTGCCTAAATATGTATTTTACCTGGTTAATGTGTGTGGCGGGGCGTGGTCTGCAGCGCCGCTGCAGGGGAGGCGGACGCACCTGAGCGGCACCCGCAATCACACCTCGCCGCCTTTACGTCTGTGCCATCTATGCTGTTGTGTTGTGTTGGTATGTGTTGGGCTGTGAGGCTGAAAAGCTACAGCCGGCTGTATGCGTACAGCAACCGTGTTTTAAAAGTGGTCAATAAAGAGATGCTGAAAAGCGTGTTCATGCAAACATCGTCGGGTCTGCCGTGATATCTTTATAATGGGACTTCTGCTCCTGAACCTCAGGCGCACAGTGTCTGCAAATCAGGGCTGTACGAAGTCACTTTCATCTTTATGCAGGCAGCTTTACATCTGTCATCTTTGAGGCGCGAGCAGTGTTTTTTTTTAACATAGTTCACGGTGGAGAATAGTTGCTGACATAATGTGGAGCCGAAGATCCATAATTGGCCTACCTGGGGTTGAAAGTCTCGATAAATGCATGGTGTTTCGGCGAGTATATCGGCTTCTTTGAGTGTGACACTTATTTTGAACGATGAAAAAATAATAGAATATAATTGTATTTTTATATTTCAATATCACAATAATCTTCCAATTTAGAACTACAAGTTAAAAAAGAACTAACATAAATAAAATACACTTCAGCTAAATACTTCTAATTTATTTTCCCAAACCACGCGGAGCCACAGTATACGGACTAAAGAGCCGCATGCGGAGCTGCAGCTTGCCGACCCCTGGCCTAACATATGAAGCAGGAAAAGACTGCCGTGTAATCCCTTTATTTCAACAAAGTAACTGTATTCTAAATACCACCTTTTTAAACGGTAACTGTAACGGAATGCAGTTACTCATGTTTTGTATTTTAAATACGTCACGGCGGTACATGTACTCCATTACTCCCCAACACTGGCTGCAGCTCAGGTAAAGCTAGCAGACAGCTAGCAGCTTAAACATGTGAGTTACAACATCATTCCAGCTGGTATGAAGTTTTTTATGAAGGGGGAACTTATCTATATAGATCAGTTTGTGCATCAGGCTGTAAACATGTCGATGCCTCTGCTGGACGGTAGTGAAACTGCAGGGTTTTTTCAGCCTGGATGCTAATGCTCGGTTTTAAGGTGCGATATGATCGAGTCGACAAACCGAACAGAAAATGTGCAGTTTTTTCAGATCACATCTCTATTTCTAAAAGTCACATTTGAAAAGTCAAACGAGCTTCCAGATGCTCCTTGCTGTGAATTATTCTGCTCCGAGTGACCTGCAGATGTAGGAGGAAGATTTTGGCATCGCCACATAACTCACTCGTAATGGCTGCATGAGCGGCCGGTCCCTTTAGCGTGCTGAGGCTGCAGCGGGGTAATACAACGGATAACGCCGGCCCCTCTGAGCGCTGCAGCAGCAGGTGATTTGTAGCTCGGGGAGACTAATGAAGTGGTCGCTCTGCCACCCAGCTTCTTTTGCAAGATCAATTCGGCGTCAGGGCGCGTACGGCCGCCGCGCTTTATGAATGATGGAAACCTCCTCAGGCCATCCATATACCTGCATCACTATGCACTGCCCTGCTCCCCCTCCAGGCCCCCATGCTCCGGGAGGCAGGGATTCAGCAATCTTTCTTGTTTGGAGAAAAATGCATTACCCTTGGTCTGCATGGCTCTGCGGCCTCTGCCCAGCACACACGCGCTCCTCTCACCTGTCAGGGTCGCCACCATCGGCAGGAACGTTTTGATTGACTTGATGCGAGGCTCTCCGCTGTCCTTTGCCCATTTCTATCACAGGAAAGGTGTTCGTGAGCAGCTTTTAAAGCGTTAATGCATTATGCGATAGATGTTTTAATGAAAATGAGCTAAAGCAGTGAGCCGGGGAGCCGCGCTGGCCTTTGATCCCATCCAGTCTGGCTTTTAAAGCATCTGCTTCCGTAATGAGGAAGAGTTTACCGTCGCTGATGCAGATTCAGGAAATGAATTCAAAAGTTAATGGTGTATTTGTCCCGATGATTAAGAGCTGAGCCTCGTTCTTTATGACACTACTGATGAAACAGCCTCTGTGGAAGCAAAAAAGACATTTATCACAAGTTAGAACAATTATCCTAAAATACCCACAGGCTAATTATGCCTGTTTTAGGTGAGGGGATACTCAGAGCAGGCACTTTTAATGTGGTGGGGCTGATCTGTTATATACTAAAAGTAGATGCTTTTAATGTGGTGGAGCCAGTCTGCTACATACTCAGAGTAGGTGCTTTTAATGTGGCAGGCTGATCTGTATTTCAGCTTGGAAACTGAAAGGGAAAACTCTGGGAATGGGAAATTCTCCACGTTTGCTTCCTGTTTGGATTCAGATGAGGAGCAATGAGACAGCGGAGTATCTGGGAGAGAGGATGGCATTTGCTGTTAACTCCTCTGACTGATTGGTTTCCACTGGTTGTAAATCTGCAGTCAACTTCTTTCATAATAATTCGAGTGTCAATGTGAGGAGAGTCATCCAATTGAAGGTGATCGTTTCTCTCCCTCCTCTTCTTCGGGTCCTGGCTGAGAGGAGGAGATGAGCTGGAGGAGAGGTTAATGTTTTCTCTGAAGGTACAGCAGCTCTTCCACCAATCAGGATCCTCTCAGAATACTCCAGACTGTTGGATCGCTCGTGTCCAGCAGGTGTAAGGTTTTTACCTTAAAATACAAAGCACCTTGATGTGACTGTTGTGGTAGACTTTTTGGGACGTTTTCTCTCTGGTTCTGTTTGAATGATTGGTTTTTAATTACAGTCCATAAACACAAACATTGATTGTTGTATTTGAGATTTCACCATTGTTTCACGTTTAGGAAGTTCTGGATTCCTGTTTGCATTTCTTTATTCTGGAAGTCAGTCTGATTGCTAGTTTCCTTTTTGCCTTCATGGGTTTGCTGGTTTGTGATCCTGTGTTTTCATCCATTGTTATTGTAGATGATGTCTTCAGATGGTTTCTGTTCTGGTTCTGACTCCAGCTGTCACACTCATAACTCCTCACCAGCAGTATTTCGCTCTTCTCTCCACTTGTTGCCTGATTTTTAACCTGATCTGTGTGGTAGTGAGCAGCTCAGGCCTGTTTTTTGATGCTTACCTCTTACTAGGCTTTAAAGTCAAGTCATACTCACCTTCTGCCTTCATTGTTAGAAACTTGCCTGTGCCATTCACTTCTGGAGAAAAACACACCAGCACACAAGAAGCATCCAGGGACACCGAGTCACCTGTTGAGCTGTTTGAGCTCAACTGGTCTGACCTTGAAAGAAAAGTTGGGCTGGAGTGTTTGCAGATTCCTGATGTTTGGATTGGCCTTCCTCGGAGGACAGTCTTGTTATGGTGACTCCTCATCAGTTCCCTCATCTCTGTCTTCATGTTGATCACGAGCTTTCTTGTCTCTGTGTTTCACATTAATCTTTTGGTTATTTTCTGTTTTAGTTTGATTTAACTTCTTGTGTTATGATCCCACCAATGTTCCATTCAGTAATTCCCAGTCTCCATCTTTGCTCACTGTCCCTTTGTTGACAGAACATTTATCTGTGCTCCTCACACTTCTCTGATTTCTGTTTGATTCTGGTTTTAATGACTTTGTTTAATTTTTGGATTTTGAAGCAACAAATAAATGTGTTGCTTTTGTTCGTGCCCTGCATTTGGGTCCTCCTCTTCATGTTCCACTTCTAATCTACTGAATACTTCTGCTAAATAAAAGTTTTGACCATCCTCCTCATGAGTTAGTCTCCTTTACTGGTTTATTTGTTTATTTGCTGTTTTTGGCTCATGGGTAATGTTTAATAATCCGCCCTGTGACTAAGGGATGTATTAGGGCCCAAGTGCAAACTGGGAGTTGGTTCCACATAACCCTAACCTTAACCCTTTCTTCCATTTGTGCAACATCTCTAAAGTTAGAAATATCCTGTCTCAGAGTGACGCTGAAAAAGTAGTTCATGCATTTATTACTTCCAGGCTGGACGACTGTAATTCATTATTATCAGGAAGTCCAAAAAACTCCCTGAAAAGCCTTCAGCTAATCCAAAATGCTGCAGCAAGAGTCCTGACAGGGACTAGAAAGAGAGAGCAGATTTCTCCTGTTTTGTCTTCCTGTTAAATCCAGAATTCAAAATCCTGCTCCTCACATACAAGGTCTTAAATAATCAGGCCCCATCTTATCTTAATGACCTTGTAGTACCATATCACCCTATTAGAGCACTTCGCTCTCACACTGCAGGCCTACTTGTTGTTCCTAGAGTATTTAAAAGTAGAATGGGAGGCAGTAAATAAATGCATGAACTCGTTTTTCAGCGTCACTCTGAGACAGGATGTTTCTAATTTTAGAGATGTTGCACAAATGGAAGAAAGCAGTCTTACATATTTGTTTAATATGTGCACCGAAGGAATAATTTGGTCAGAAGTGGAACTCCATAATTATCCATCCATCCATCCATCCATCCATCTTCATCCGCTTTATCCGGGGCCGGGTCGCGGGGGCAGCAGCCTAAGCAAAGAGGCCCAGACCTCCCTCTCCCCATCCACCTCCTCCAGCTTATCCGGGGGAATACCAAGGCGTTCCCAGGCCAGCTGAGAGATATAATCTCTCCAGCGTGTCCTGGGTCTGCCCCGGGGCCTCCTCCCGGTGGGACATGCCTGGAACACCTCACCCAGGAGGCGCCCAGGGGGCATCCTTGTCAGATGCCCGAACCACCTCAGCTGGCTCCTTTCGATGTGGAGCAGCAGCGGCTCTACTCTGAGCCCCTCCCGGATGGCCGACCTTCTCACCCTATCTCTAAGGGAGAGGCCAGCCACCCTTCGGAGGAAGCTCATTTCTGCCGCTTGTATCCGCGATCTCGTTCTTTCGGTCACTACCCACAGCTCGTGGCCATAGGTGAGGGTAGGGACGTAGATCGACCGGTAAATTGAGAGCTTCGCTTTTACACTCAGCTCCCTCTTCACCACGACGGACCGGTGCAGCATCCGCATTGCTGCAGCTGCAGCCCCAATCCGTCTGTCGATCTCCGGCTCCCTTCCAGTGGCGTGTCTAGAAAATTTTTGTTGGGGGGGCCAGGTAGGGGCACAGATTTGGAGAAGGGTGGCAGATGTAATTGGCAGATAATGTTTAAAAACAATTCTACCAACCGTTCACCATAATTCAATAATCCTATAAACCTAATAACCGAATGCGCTTTTAACTCTTATTAGAATGAGATTTTAACCACTACGGTGCAAAGTTTTTAGATACTGCGTTGATAAAGTACAAGAGATACAATCAGTGCTTTGTCAGTGTTTACTCAGCATTCAAGGACATCAATATTTGCATAGCATTTTTACTGACATATAGTGCACATATGTTTTGGGCAAAAACATTTTTTTTATATTAAAATACGAACATTTGTAACAAACAATTGACAAATTAGCCAATGCCAATGTAAAACTTTCTCTGCCTGTTAAAAAAAGAAGATAATCTTCTCACAAACTGGTGTTTGATTTTGAAACAGGAAAAAAGTGGAGAAACAACTGAAAAGACTAACATTTGAATAAAACCTGAAAGCAAGTAAATACTTTCTATGCTGCCTTATGGTAAACTTTGGTAATATTGATAAAGAACAGCACTGGCTGATGATGAAATACAGTCAGCTGGCATGGTGACACTGCCAGTATAACCTGCAGGGCTGGACTGGGACAGAAAATCGGGCATTTTGACTACAGACCGGCCCACCAGGTAGTAAAGCCATAAAGACTTTGAATGAAAACAAATGCTGTTGTGACAGTGATGTACAGTCTTGTTGGTATATGTATGATTTCTATACATTTTACGTCAGATAAAAACTTTAGTTGTAAGATTTAGATAATTATTTAATAAAAGCTAGATATTTTAAATGAGAATAAGAAAGAAAAGTATTTCGATCGTGGCTCAAGAGTTGGGAGTTCGCCTTGTAATCGGAAGGTTGTCGGTTCGAGCCCCGGCTTGGACAGTCTCGGTCGTTGTGTCCTTGGGCAAGACACTTCACCCGTTGCCTACTGGTGGTGGTCAGAGGGCCCGGTGGCGCCAGTGTCCGGCAGCCTCGCCTCTGTCAGTGCGCCCCAGGGTGGCTGTGGTTACAATGTAGCTGCCATCACCAGTGTGTGAATGGGTGGATGACTGGATATGTAAAGCACTTTGGGGTCCTTAGGGACTAGAAAAGCGCTATATAAATACAGGCCATTTACCATTTACCATTCTTTGTGCCCCCCTCTCCCTGTTAATGCCCTACCTGGCCCCCTGGCAAAAATTTCCTAGACCCGCCCCTGCACAGTTACCAGCTGTCAGCTACTTAGAAAAGGATCCTGGTGTTATTTGTCTCTCAGAAACAGTTCATAACTTCCCTTCAACTCATTCCTGTCACCTAAAAGGTAAACCTGTTCCTCCATCACCTGTTCAGCTCTGATGATTCAGTAAGGACATCTCCTGGTTTCATCTTCATGTTTCCCTCTCACCAGATAACCAAACCGATATCATGACCAGCAGGTTTACAGCTGTGGCTCCAGCAAACATCAGCTGATACTAGAAATTAATATTAAATAAATTCTGACAACAGCTGATCAAGCTTAAACGTGCTGCTGTTGTTTAGCGCGACATCTGCTGGTTTCCTCTTTCTGGCGCAAAGTGGGCGATAAATAAACAAGAGAGACGATCAGCTGATCATTGATGAGTTTCATGATTGAAGTAGCAACAGGAGAGGGAGGGGGAGAGAATGAGAGAAGAAGAGGCAGCTGACAGCGTAACGACACAATAACTCCAGCTTTGTGCCTTTTTCCATCCTAGCTGAAGTCCGGGACAAACTGCGTCTCTTCTCAGCTCAATATGAAACGTGTAATATTTTCTCTGAATGAGGGACCATTCCATTTTTTTAAGGAGCCGTTGGCAACTCTACTAACTAACCTTATGAATAAAATAAAGTTCACTATCAGTAACATCATAGCACCCACCCAGCTGTATAAAAACTCCGTCAAGCTGGCTAGAACGCAGTATGAGTTATTGTAACTGACGGTAAAAAGTCAGCACAATGAAATAAACTCCACCTAAACTTAGTTTATATCTGACCCAGATAGACTGCAGGTCATAACTTCTTACCTGAAGTTCAGTTCACCTGACACGCGGACTGGTGGCCGCCTCGGGGCTCTCCTCCTGCCTCCCCTTCCCTCATCCACCTTCTGGCCTCTGTGGAAGCTCCCCCATAGCCACCACCAAACAACTGAGTAATTTTTACACACATCGACCTGCATCTGGCCAATCCACCACCTCTCATTGTTCATGCCATTACAAAAAATAAAAATAAAAAATAAGTCACCGGGCATATACCCGGTATGCCCGATGGCCAGTCCAGCTATGTTAACCTGCAACCAAATCTGCAGCTCCATACAGCAATGTTACGACTTGGATTATATCTTATAACTCATAACTCTTATGTTAGCTGCCCTCAGTAGCATACTGTCTGAAATATTCCACAGCTGCAATAATTCTTTAAGTGTTATTTTTTCTTTGGTATTCTAATTTCACCGAAGTTTACTAAACTCAACAAACTTATTATTACTTACCGGGACATTTATTCTGTCCTCATTTTCTTTCACCGAAAAATTGTTTCCTGCAGTGCCGTCTTTCTGCTTGGCTCTCCTACCTTTGCTAACGTGATGCGCATAGCGCAGAAGGATGCTGCATTCACTTACACTCGGATATCTGAGCTTCACCGTGAAAACATAATCGTACATTTGATATTTGATTTAATTTTATTGTTTTACCTTTGGGGTGGCACCTGGGGTGGCCAGTCTGGTTGGGGGGGTGGCCTGTGCCCCCCCAGGCCACCCCGCTGGACACGCCATTGCTCCCTTCTCCCATCACTCGCGAACAAGACCCCGAGATACTTGAACTCCTCCACTTGGGGCAGGAACTCATCCCCGACCCGGAGTGGGCACTCCACCCTTTTCCATAATTATCAAAATATCAAATAAAATATCATTCAGGTCTTTATGTCTTTAAGCAGTGGCGGTCCTAGCCTGTTTGGCGCCCCGGGCAAACACTCCCTCTGGCACCCCCCCCCCCCCCCCTCCCCACACACACACACACACACACACACATAAAACATATTAAGGATTATACATTAACATAAAACTGTTGTTGGAACCATACTGAATTTCGCCAGAGAAACACACACACACACATATAAAGAGAGAGAGAGTATACATTGTATGCAAACGGCTACCAAACAGCCATCATAATTCGTCATACAATGAGAACAGGACAAATCAACAACTGACAATGACTAATTAATATTAAAATCTGTAGCATAATGTTTGGAGTTTAGTCTGTTACTGTTACTATTTTTACCATTTCTTCTTGGAGCAACTGTAACCCACATAATTTCCTCAGGGATTAATAAAGTATTCTGATTCTGATTGTTTCAGGATGACCTGCCATCATCCAATCACGCATCTGCTTACCTGCATCTGTTGCCCGTTTCTCCTCCTCTTCTTTTCTCTTTTTTCTAAACTGAGCAACTGATGACTTTGAACTTTTCTTGTCCATCTTCCATTGGTTTTAATTATGCACTCCAGTATGAACACAAATCCCCCAACTCGAGGATCACCACAACATAACCTAACAGACCTACACCTTAGTTCACAGACTCCCTTTGTCTAAGGTTTATTTCTGGGATTTCACACAACCCAGGACTCAAATCATGAATACATAATGGACTTGGATTTACATCATTATGAATGAAATGCGCTCTATTTGGAAGCAGCCGGCCCCTCCCCTTTCAACGGGTTGTGTGTGAGACTTTAAATCATCAAACTGTAAATTATAAATTTTCAATTGTTATTGATCCTTTACCCCGAGTCCTAAAGTGTAGATTTATTTTCTTACTCTTCTTATATTTATTGTTTGTTTACTTGCACCGCTGTAACTGCAGCCTCGTCGCCTCGTCTCTCTATATGCTGGACTGTATGTAGCGGAGATGACAATAAAGTTTACTTTGACTTCAGCAGCGCGCAGGCGCACCGAGGGCTCTCGCGTTCACTTTTCACGTATAGAATTTCGAAAAAAAACATCGGTGCAAATTATAAGTCTGTATCATGATGTCGGGTGTTTTCGTGTTTGTTGGTTTGTTTTTATTTTGTTTTATTTTGCGAGTTGGTTATTAGATGCTGCTCCAGCCAGCCAGAGAACCCCCGCCGCCCCGCCCTCTCCTCCCTGTGCCGCAAGCAGCAGGCGCACCTCGCAAACGGAGGGCGCCCTTACTACCAGCAAATGGGCGATAGAAAACCGATCGGTGACTGTGACATTCCCAATATGCGCTGGCTGATGTCGGGGCAGCATGAGAACGAGCAATTTTTTTTTTTTTTTTTTTTTTGCTGATGCCCGTGATGCCGCCCCGGGCAACCGCCCATGTCGCCCGTATCAAAAACCGCTACTGTCTTTAAGACATTCCTGCAGTTTAACTCATTGGTGTGTGTTATCTGGCTTCATGGACAGATAGAGCTGGATGTCATCTGCATAGCAGTGTAAATGTATGCTATGTCTTCTAATGATGCTGCCTAAGGGAAGCATTTATAATGTAAACAGAATTGGTCCTAGCACTGAACCCTGTGGAACTCCATAATTAACCTCAGTGTGTGAAGAGGACTCTCCATTTACATGAACAAACTGGAGTCTATCAGATAGATATGATACAAACCACTGCAGCACAGTACCTGTAATACCTACAGCATGTTCTAATCGCTCTAATAGGATATTATGGTCGACAGTATCGAACGCTGCACTGAGGTCTAGCAGGACAAGCACAGAGATGAGTCCACTGTCAGAGGCCATAAGAAGATCATTTGTAACCTTCACTAAAGCTGTTTCTGTGCTGAGGTTTTGTTTCCAAGTCAGCTAGTAGAGAGACTATGTTACTTACCTTCATGTTGACAGATCCACAATCTGTAAATAAAAGACTGAAGTCAGATTTTGGGAACATCAGGGCTGAATTTTATTTCTCAGATTCTCTCGGAATCAGCATCCTTCCTCAGCACCTGGAGGTTCAGCGAAGTAAGTTCTGCCACCTGCATCCTCCACACTGCCAAGCCTCCTGAGGGGGGTTCATCACCACTGTTGGGCCCCTGTGAGATACCGTTGGCCACACGTTTGACCATCAACCACACCTCACCACCGCTGGCCTCGCAGTCGGCCTACAGACCAGTCTCCCCTGTACCACTGACCTCCGAACTGCTGTTGTTGTGTCTCATCTCCCTTCCCTGTTTATATGTTCCCCTCCTTGTGTCCGTTGTCTACTTTCATGTATGTTTTTCCCAACCCGTCTGTCTCCCATTCCATTCAGTTTCCCTGAGCATTGGGGGCGATCGTGGCTCAAGAGTTGGGAGTTCGTCTTGTAATCGGAAGGTTGCTGGTTTGAGCCCCGGCTCGGACAGTCTCAGTCGTTGTGTCCTTGGGCAAGACACTTCACCTGTTGCCTGCTGGTGGTGGTCAGAGGGCCCGGTGGCGCCAGTGTCCGGCAGCCTCGCCTCTGTCAGTGCACCCCAGGGTGGCAATGTCCCGAGTTCTCTCTGACTGTCACTTTGGTGCATTTAAACCCCTGTTCCTCCCTGTCCTCTTCGTCTCCGTTATCAGTCATTATAATTTTACCATCTCTGTGCAAGTCTGCAAATTTCTTTATTAAATCAAAAGATTCTTAAATTCATCAAGTCTCTCTGTGCCTGGGTCCTTGTCACAAAACATGACATCACTCTTTTGTACATTTTAACACCATTTAATCCCCACATTTGTGAAAGAAAAGAAAAACACTTTTTTGAAAAGTCTGTAACAAAACCATCAAATCTGATAAAGTTTATTTAAATGCTGCAAAAGAAGAATGGATTGGAATAAAAAAATACATATCCTAACCTGAATTACTAATAATGAATGATGCTCATAGTGAGTAAAAAGTAAACTGAGTGCATTTTTTGGACGGAGATTCACTTTGAATGTGTGTGTTTAATATAATACAGATGCATAAAAAACACTCCAAAACAGAATAAATTATTACAAATAAATTATTACAAAATATTTTTTTAAAAATGTAAAAATGGAGGCAACTTTGCCTGTGGTAGAATGTATACCATGCATGAAAACATCTTTACTGCAGAAACTAATTTTGTGTTGTAAGATTTATGAGTTTCATGCTTTCATGGTGGTCCTTAGGAGAGCTTGACATTTTTCTCAGCTGGTCCACACTGTAAAAAGTTTGAGAAACACTGATAAGTGTGTGTGTGCTTTTGGAAAACATTTAAAGCTGCAGTACAGAATCTTTGAAACAAGCTTAAAAATTTTTAGAAACAGAGCATCTGCTTCTCTTTACAGCTCCTCACTCCACCAGGGCTGTTTGGCTCTTTCTGATAGTGAGCACATGTGATGCACGTACTGCGGCAGTCATACAGACAACTGGACGGTCCAAAAGTTGGCCGACCTATTACTGGCTGAGGTTTTAGTAGAGCTGTGGCTGAACCCCACACTGTAATCCCTAACAGTTGTTCTAGCTCATAACTAATAAGCTCATAACACTCAAATGTCGTTTTGTAGTTGAGCAAACTATAAAGTATTGAGCTCTGTTGGCTTTTATGCAACTTTAATTGAATAGGGCTCAATATTTTTTAGCTAATTTGTTCGGAACGCTCAAAAAGTTTAAGAAGCATATATTAGTGACGTTCTGGTGGGTGGAGTCTTGTCGCTCCCTCAGGAAAGCTGAGTCAGCCATCTTGAATTTACCTTGATGCAGGGAAGATTTGGCCAGCCCGTGTGGATTAAGAGTCCCCAACTTCAACCTACCACGACCACCACCTTATTTTTTTTCATCAACTGCCCTAAATTTGGTAAGTCTAACGTGTTTTTGTTTTGTTTAAATTTAATTTCGATAAACATTCTTTTTTATTTTTTTACTGGAAATACATTCGTACTTTGCGCACAGTGAATGTTTGTTATAAATGAATTCGAATCCAAGTAATTGTAATTTTAGAAGTTTTCGAATGTGACAAATACGTAATGTTATTTCAAATTAGAACGGTGTAACGTTTTGGCGGTTTTCCGTGGGGGACAACATTTCCCATAATGCATTGTATTCTTGCCCGGGAAGTTGACGGTGGCAGTTCTAGCTCTATGCCTTTGAACTTTCTACTAAAATTTTCTACTGTCCGTTTCTACCGGTTGTCGTATTCGCCGGTAATGCACGTGCGTATTGTGAGTATACTTATTTCAATAAGTGTCCGTGTTACACAGTCAGTAGTTTACGCTGTTGAGCTATGTGTGTGTGCTAGCATGAAGCGAACAATAATAAACAACATGAGTGTGTTATCATGATGGTAATTAGACACATGTTTGTATTTTTTCGTAGTCTCAAATGTGTGGTTGTGAGATAATCTCGAAGTTCTTTTAACAGTTTAGAGGGGTATTCCACTAAGCGAGCTCTACAAGTCAAGCCTTGCGGAAAAATGCATCGCCTGATTCAGCCTAACATTACACACTGGTCAAACTCGGTGCTACGAACGAAGTTCACCTAAATTGTTCGCGCTAATTCGACAAGGCTCAACCAGCCAGACTGAGGCGCCTCCTTGACACCTTTAAGCCAGACCCTATCGATCTTTGCTAGATAAATTGAAATGAAATGAAAATAAAGAGCCGCGTTCTGCTCCCAGGCTAAGAAAGAATCATTGATGCAGACTGTGCGGATCACAAATACTCCCTAACCTGTAAGGCAGGGGTGTCCAAACTTTTTTCACTGAGGGCCACATACATAAAAATATAGGAGGGGTTGGGCCACTTACTAGAAATTAGGTAAAAAACCTTAACTTTAGTGTATTAAAGTGTATTAAAGATCACAAAATCACTTAAAAGTGGTCGAATATGTTATATTGTTGAATATAATTAAAGACAAAACCGCCTTCATCACAGCTTTCCATAAATTGATCTTTATTGATTCATTCAGAAAAAGTTTTGGTAGCTCATTTTCAGAACAGCAGCTTCAGATTTCTTCTTAGACAGAAGATTTACAGCACAGAGAAAAAACAATAAAGGGGAAAATAGGACGGGTAAATTTCAAGTTTGTTATTTAAGTTATTAAGCTTAGCAACACACCTATTAACATTAGTTTGAAACGGTTAACATTAACAGACTGAACTGGACTTAATAACAGGAGTGCATATAATCTTAGTAAATTATTGTGGTGAGTATCAGCTGCGCTGGGTATGTAAATCGGGCCATCCAGCTGCGGTGCTGATTCGACGTGACTCGTGCCAAAAATCCGGACAAATGTCACTTGATCAAGGAGCAGATCTGCATCAGATGAGATCAGCTGACTACGTGTGTGTGTGCTGTGCAAAAAATGTTTTTGAACATTAACAAGTCGTCTTTGTGCACATATTGTTTACAGATATCAGACTGCAAAGAGCGCTACAGAGAGTCAGCATTTCACCAGTTGTCAGTGGGTGAGTTTTATAATTTGTGTCCTAATTTAAATAAAAAATAAATACAAAGAAACTAGAGAATTTTGCCCTGAATTATTCAAAATTTTTAGATTTTTTTTTTTGCAACAGAACAGACAAAATTTAATTACTGTGTGAACTTGTTGGCATAATTATGTTCCACCTAATTTAAAAATTGACATGCATTTTAAGTACAATGCGTGTAAACAGTGCATTTTGAAAAGCCAAAAGTGCAAACAGGGCTGAAATGGTTTTGACTGCAAATGTTTTAATTGCAGGGGTGAAGTTGGCCCAATGGAGTGGAAATGCAAGTTGTGTTCTGCAACTTCAAATACTCGGGGACAATTATTTTGGCACTACACTGTATTGCATACCCAATATTCACGAGTGTCCCCCCTGCCATGTCTCTATGACAGTTGCATTTGTACTTTTCCATCATTCGAGGCAATGAAAGCTCATCTGTCAAGATCACATAATGATTCACATAGAGTTGATGCAACTGAAGGAGCACGTAGTTGTTTTATATGTCCTTTGTGTAACTTCACACAGCCCTTTTCTGAGGGAATTCTGTTTGGTCACTTGAGAAATCATTTAAGAAGTCATGAGATGGTACCATGCCCATTCAAAAACTGTAATTACAGAACAAATAGTTACTCAGCATTTAATGCACACAAAAGTAGAAAGCATAGTGGTGATTCAGGCTTTGGTGAATGTGTTGTATTGGCATACAACGATAGCGCCCCAGAGCTAGTTGCAGCAGAAAGTCTTCGGGAACCTGCTGAAACTCACAGTCCAGGGTCTGCAGACACATTTGATCTCGATGAGATAAACAGTCAGTGTGACCCAGACATGTTAAAGGCCCAGCTGAACCATAACTTGGCATCGTTATTTCTAAAGATGCAATCTATTCTTCATGTGTCAGAAATGGCATCTCAGGAAATAGTGGAACATTTGACTCAGATATTTTTCTTGTCCCAACCGATACTCAAACATGACATCAGAGAGGTCTTAGAGAGTCATGATATCACTGTCAGTGAAGCAATTCTAAATGAGGTTGTCAGTACTGTTATGGACTGCAATGTTATTGTCAGTGCCACAGCTAAGGGGAAGCCGTTATCCTCAACCAAGAGAAGGAAAACCTTCATCGAAAATAATTACCCTGTGGTAAAGCCTGTACAGTATCTGCTACAGCCAGGACACACAGCAGTACATGTTCCCATTCTCAAAATGATACAAAAAATCTTCAGTCATACAGATATTCTTGATAAAATTAAAGAAACAAAGGTGGCACAAAACGGTGTCTATGTAAGCCACCAAGATGGTTTGTACTTCAAAGAGAACACATTCTTGTCTTCAGATGAGTTCAAAATAACACTAATTTTGTACATTGATGATTTGGAGATAGCCAATCCACTTGGCACATCGCGCAAAATACACAAAATCTGTTCAGTATACTGGATGCTTGCTGATCTTCCCAGTAAATACCGGTCAGCCTTGCATGTGATTCAGCTTGCTGCTTTATGTAAAGTGGCTGACATCCAGACATTTGGGTATGAAAAAGCACTTGGTCCTTTGTTGAGAGACCTCCGTACCCTTGAACAAGATGGGATATTTATTGAGTCTATTGGTAAGGTAGTCCAAGGAACAGTCATGTGTGTGGTGTGTGACAATCTTGCAGCCCATGAGTTGGCAGGCTTTTCAAAGTCTTTTAGAGCAGAACACTTTTGCAGGTTCTGCACAGCAACACAAGTTAAACTTCAGACTCATGAAGTTGCAAGCGGCGAGTTCAGTCTTAGGACAAAAGACAGCCATAATAGTGATGTGCATGCCGTAATGCATGGGGTCAGTCGGAGTCAAAATGGTGTTCAGGCAGATTGTGTCCTGAGACAGCAACTAGAGCATTTTCATACTGTCACTGGCTTTCCACCTGATGCCCTCCATGATCTTTTGGAGGGCATTGTGCCTACAGAGCTCGCCCTGTGTATTGGAGAGATGATCCGTCGCAAATACTTCACCCTTGAATATTTGAATGACAGAATTCTGTCATTTCCCTACCAAGGAACAGACAAGCTTGAGAAACCTCATAAAATACCACAGAGCTTTGCTTTAAAGAAAAGCATTGGTGGTAATGGCCATGAAAATGCCACATTGCTTAGACTGCTCCCTTTGATTATTGGAAATGCTGTTCCTGAAGAGGATGGGATATGGACTGTGCTAATGGACTTAAAAGAGGTAGTAGAGTTATCACTGTCTTCAGAATTCACAGAGGAGTCCATCCAGTATTTACAGTCGAAGATCCAAGATCATAGACAGATGCTGAAAGAAGCCTTTCCAGATTTCAAACTCCGTCCTAAGCATCACTACATTGAACACTATCCTGACCTTATACGTCTTTTTGGGCCCCTTGTACACTTGTGGACAATGAGGTTTGAGGGAAAACACAGTTTTTTCAAGAGAGTTGTACACGATACACAAAACTTTAAAAATGTGTTAAAAACACTCGCCGACAGGCATCAGTACATGGTAGCATTTCATCTCAGAGCGTTCTCACTCCCGAGGCGTAACATGTCGACGTTTTGTCACGTCCTGCGGCGTTCCTGAGGAACGTGAAAGGAGACCTTCGGCGTTCTTATGGTACGCGGCGGGTTATTGCTGGAATCCAGTGCAATGACGCTCCCGCGGTAGTAGACGTTCCAGCCCTGTATTTCAGCCCTAAACCTAACCTTATCCCTAGCCCTGACCATAACCTTATTCCTGACCTTAACCAGGACTTTAATGATGTTAAATAGCGTGTTTCTAAGCGATTTGAAGAAAAAGAGCGAACATGTGTAGGTTCAGTCCAGACGGTTCTCATATTTCCTCTTTTTCCGAGGTCGTCATTTAGGAACGTGGTGGGTAGCCGAAAACGTAATATGGTGACGATTTGTCACCTAGCGTAAAATGTTACGCTTTGGGAGTGAGAACGGGTTGTTCATCTCAGTGCCTCAGGATTCTTCAGACCTCACCAGCAAGCATCAAATGTCTCCTCTGTACTGGTATCAATGCTTCCAGATGTTGCAAAGACATATGTTAAACAAATAACAGCAAGCAATGTTATTTACAGCACATCAAAGATCTGCATTGATGGAACTGATTATAATGTAGGAATGTTTTTGTCTGTTGGACAAGAGGGAGGACTGCCTAAGTTCTGTAGAATTGAACAGGTTCTCCTGGTTAATAGTAGTGTTGTCTTTCTTTGCCAAAGGCACATATCGCACTACATTGAACACCTGAGATCTTACGAACTTTTCCCAAATAATCTGGCTGTTCACACCCCATCAGAGCTAAATGACAAAACACCTCTCTGTGCTTACAACGTAGATGGAAGATTGCTCTTGACACCAAAACGTTTCATATTATTACATTGAAGATTTATTGAAGCAGGTTAACAGCTGACTTCAACATTCTCTTGGAGCTGTGCTGGGCAGTGGGTCCATGAATAAACTGCCTCACTCCAGCAGGTGTCCTTCCATACTTCCCATCGTTCAAGTGAGGCTATGGACTTGTGTACATTGTTTGTATCACGTTTACTCTCCATAAAAATTAATGTTTGTTCTTTTTTTTCCCTTTTTCTTTTTTTTTCTTCCCCTAGGAACCAAAAGATGGCTGCTGCCCAGAAGCATGTGCTGCGTGTGTATGTTGAACGAGACACCGCCCTGAAACTTACTCTACTTGAGCGACCAAAGTCAGTGGAGGAGCTGAAAGAAATAATTCAAGAGAGGTTCAAGCCAAGACTGGATGGGGACTTTAGCCTTCACTATGAGGATCCGGACTTTGATGGTGATCTTTGTCTCCTTGTGGACATCCAGGAGTTACCAGAGAAGGGCACATTAAGAGTTGTCAGACCTGAAAGCGACACCTTCTCTACTGCATCTTCTGACACAGACATACTCCCACATGTACCTGCGATACAGCGCCAGAAGAGTTGGCCTGATGAATTTGTTGTTCCTAGTTTTGGTTATGAAATGGATCATATACTAGAAGAAGGAAATCGAGTTTATGAAGAATCAGGAAAATTGCTGAAGTTAAAGAGATCACAGAAGAGTGAAATCCTTAGAAAAATGGCAGAAACAATCTACAGTTTTAAAGCATACGCACATGACAAGGAATTGGCAATGGCTGCTCAAGCTTTGATTAGAGCTCATCCATGTCTCAGAATGACAGCTGGTGAAGTTGGGATGGAAACGCCACATGGGGTACAAGCTTGCATCTTACCGTAACAATCTGGCCAAAGCTGGGGTTGCAGAAGTAGCCATCAACACAGGGAGGCGGAGCCGAAACAACCCCAACAATGATCACCCCCATCAAAACATAAAGAAAGCTCGAAAAGCTGAGGTCAACTACATCACTAACCTACCGAAGGATCAAACCCCAGCCTCTCTGGAAAAAATGAGAGAACAGATCATGCATGAAGTCGAAAAGACTGAGAGAAACTACTTGGTCATAGGCAAGCTCATGGACACAACCTATGCCCTACGTCGCCAAGAAATTGTTGGAGCTGTTGTAGCTCCACGAGTGAGAGACGTCGTGGACAGATGGCCAGCCCTACTTATAGAGTCACAGGTAAAAATAAAATAAAATTAAAAGTGTGTGTGTGTGTGTGTGTGTGTGTGTGTGTGTGTGTGTGTGTGTGTCTGTCTGTCTGTCTCTTTACTGTTCTCCCAGTTTTTAAAAGTCTAGATTTTCAAACAATTTACCAAAAAGCAAATGGCAGATGTAAAATGACAACACATCACTGTGATGTTTTTTTTTCCTTTTTTTCCCCATTCATAGTAAACAAAGTCTCTAGAAGTTTATTTATTTAAATTTCCTTTAGATAACATTACAAAGAATGACGAATAACTTTCTATTTTGGCCTTGGTTCTGATTAGAATTTCTCTGGTTTTGCTAACCTGAGAACTTTTTAAAATACATTCACAATTCTGTTCCTAATTCATCTTTGTTCATTTCTGTGTATTTCTGTTCATGTACAGGTGGTGGCAGAGTTCCACCGAATCAACAATGTTAACCTGCGCACTCAATTCTACAAGGAGCTGGACAGACACACCCCTAGACTCATCACTTTGTTCCGAGACAAGGCCATCAAGACTGGCAAGATTGCAGAGGAGCTAGCAAAGCTCATGAGAATTTATGACATTCGGGTAAATTTTTCATTTCACATGATTCAGGATTACATTAACCGATGGTTTGTACACAGCTGTAAGAAGCCATAGTGTCAATTGCTTCAACTGTGCTCCGAGATTAAGTGATTATGCCATGGATACAAGGTTGTCATTTTAGGAGAAGGACATCTTGACAAAATCTATCCTATCAAAATATCCAAAAAAATCCAAAATACAGAATTTACCATCTATGGCTAGGGTAGGGTAGGGTAGGGTTACCCTTCTAGATTGACAAGTTTAGCCCGTTACACAAAAAGTTTGGACACCCCTGATCTATAACAATGACAATCAGAACATGGCTATCCAACACTTTGTTTTTACTCTGCATTTGTGTAAATACTATTCTAATAGATATTGTATGTTCATCTAGGAACAGCATGATGTAAATACAAGATGGGCCCTCGTCCTTCGTGCACTTCCTGTGTACCTGCGTGAAGATGCCTCCATGTTATTCAGGACTTGTGATGTAAGTGTACTGGCCTCAGCATCAACCCCTTTGCCTAGCTGTTCAGTCAAACATATGACATCGCTCAGAACTCAAGGAGAACCAGGGTGTATATCAGGAAGGAGGTTCAACAGTCCTCATCTGACTTGTTTTCTCCCATATATCAACTATTGTTGAATAAGATTGCAAGAAGATTGTTACGCATAAACCAGAAAACATGAAAATAGTTGAAAGATTATTATACAAAAAAAATCTGCAGATAAAAACTATCTCCCTTTTAAAATTCAAGTGTTCTAGTTTTTTGGAGGTGCCATGTTGTGGTCAGAGAAATGTTTGGTAAATAACAAAAACAAAAATCTTGGCATATATTTATTATTGAAAACATTTATTTAAACATATGTTTTGAAGTCAAACCGAAATTAAGATTATTGTAATGCATCATGATGTATCGCCATATCAAATTAAATCGTTGACATTATAATCCTAAAAGAAACGTGTGACTTATGAAGATTCACACCTCTAATCAATAGCATGATTTGTGTCCTTGTGGGGCTGAACTCATTCTTGTATTATTTTTGTTTTGCAGTCAGCAGATGGTCCAGACCTCACTGACACTCCTGTGGCTCTGCTGACAGTTGTCACGGATGACACTACTGATTCGGCCCTCTTCAGTCCCGAAAGCATCTGCATTGTCATTGAGGATGAAATACTTGTGAATGGTCCCACAAATCTGGCTGAGTCATTTCTCCTGCTCTTTGGGTACATCTATGCACTAGACCTACAATACCCAAAGAAACTTGAGCTTACATTCACATTTATCCAGAAGGTTGTGATGTGCCTTGAGGACAACAAACCACTGAAAGGGCGTCTACTGACGCTGAAGAATGATTTGTTCAATGAGTGAATCACTCAGAATGGACTACTTGTTGAGCTGAGTATTGAGGAAGCTTTTTTTTGTTTGTTTTTTTTCCTAATCATTGGGCTTTTCTACTTCTAATTTAAAGTGAATGACTGCTCATTTTGTGGACTATTCATGTTTAACGTTGTGTTGCCTAATACCTCAATGCACTACCTGATGTTTGTTCCCAGTTATGTACAGTTGTGTAAACCAGTACATGGATGCCTCATTTCTCCTGCTTTTTGGGTAGTTCTGTGCACTAGACCTACAATACGCAGACTCTCGAGCTTTTATTCACATGTATCCAGAAGGTTGTGACCCTTGGAGTCTTTTTCTCTTGTTTTATTTATGAAGCACTTTTTTATGAGTGAGCTCTGTTGTTTGTGCCTTTTTAAAAGCACATTGTGTTTAATAAAAAGTTGTTAAATTGTTAGTGTTGTTACATGTTTTCTAACACTTTTAGCTGATTATAATTTACTGGGCAAATAGTTCAGAATTATTTGTAAGTGTATTTCCCACAGTATTTTAAAAATCTTGAAGATTAAGTGTTATTTCCCATATTATAAGTTAGAAAATATGAAAAAGTTTGAGTTCATTTCCCACATCATATGAGTTGCAATATGTAAAATATTTTGAGTGTATTTCCCACCTTAATTAAGTTGAAACATATTGAACATTTTGAGTTTATTACTCCCTAATTATAAGTTGAGGAATATCAACATTTATGAGTTAACATTGAGGTAATTTAAGGCAACTGCAACTACAATTTTTATTTTAGTTAAACTTAAAACTTTTAAAAACATCACTAGAAAATTGTTGTGTAATCTGTTACACAACAATTTTTGAGTTCTGTGAACTTATTAGGTTTTACAGTGCATTAAAATATATCATTAATTTTAATCTCCCCGATCAATGATAATGTTATGTTGGAATGTTGTTAAAGAGGGTCAAAAAGGTTTCAACCCAGTTTGTTTAGCAGATTCTGTTTAGCAGCTTTAATATAGGGAGGACACAACTTCCAGACTGTGAGTAAAATCAGGTTTTTCTCTTTGTCAGTTTAACAGTTTCTGTTGTGCCTGTCACTGCTCCCTGTCTGTTTGCTTACCTGGTTCTTCCTGACCTTGTACTTTCTCCTCACGTTCCCTCTTTCCTCTCTCCCCCTTTGGACTGACAATCATACACAAATAGATTCAATTAGATGAAAAATTACATTAATATGAAAAAATACTATTAAGATCAATAACAAAAAATCCTCTCTCAGTGTACTTTCAGTCAAAAGGAAAATAACCAAACCACATGAACATCTAATAAAAGATATAAATATTGAAACACTGATCCAACATTATTCTTGATTGACGGATCATTTGATTTTACACTCTTACCTGAATGTGGCTCCTTTTTTGAAAAAACGCCCTTATATCCATTATGAACCTGGCTGTCTCTCTGTACACACACACACACACACACACACACACACACACACACACACACACACACACACACACACACACACACACAACAGGAGTTATAAGGTTAATGGGCATTCAGTCAGTTAGTATTCATTTCAAACAGGACAGTAGTAACAACAGCAGGCTGCGGACAATTTAAAGTTTTAGATTTTAAACAGGCTGTATACATTTCAATGGGAGCAACAGGACAGTCAAATGTCGCTGAATTTACCACAGAGCAGGACGGATTGTAGGGTAGCAAACAATGTTGGAAAACACATTTTCAACACTGCAGGTTACCTAGTGTAATGTTTTTCAGCTAAAAAGAAACATGTTCTGACTCCTACCTAACTATATAAAGAGTAACTGAAGGTTAAATGCAGCTAATATGTCCTGTTTTAAGCCAGGCACTTACACCTCCGCTCTGCTGCGTCTCAGCCACCATGGCAGCAACGGTGCTAGAGCCAGAGCAGGGGAGAGGAGAGCTGGAACAAACCATTTTGGGAGGGGGGTTATCTATACTTTTGTTGTTAAAATGTTACGTCTCAAACAAGTACAGTACTGTATGCTTTTTATATCTTTAGTAGTGTGTCACACAAACAGCAAATATTGTCAAAAAAACGTAGGAAATCTTTGGGGGTGCATAGATTCATTTTGGGGGTGCTGAAAATGAATCTAAGCTGCTGAAGCACTCCCAAAAATGGGCTAAAATCGCAACCAACGGAATTGAGTCAGCTCATTTATCTTTGCTGTCTTATCTGAATAAGAGGAGAATATATTCTCCTAAAAACAAAGAGATTTTTGTTTTTACGAAGCAGTTTCTTTGTAACCGACAAGCAGGGTTTCAAAGGATGTGTGCTATGTTGTGTTTAGTGATTGTGGAGGTCAAAAAAGATTTGAAACATCTCCTGCTGATGTATTCCAGGTGTACTGAATGACCATCTGCCGTGTTTGCATATATTTTCTCTTTCACCATAAGTCTGTCTAATGAGAATGAGTAAAGCAAACTAAAGAGGTCAGTGAACCCTTCTTAAGTTGAATTTATTTGATTTGTAATTTAAACCGTTAGTGTTAGTGTGCCTGTGTGGTGTATGGAGCACGCCAACAAACTGAGCTCTGTGAAACTAAATACTGCTAAATGATTAAAATCCAGGCCTTTGCTGACAAAGGTGATAAAAAGTTTTTGTTTGTTTTTGTTTGACAACAGTTTTTTTTTTAAATATCTATTTTTTTTTATAAATTTATGAAAACAGAAACCCTCATAGAGGAGACAGCCATAAACCAATGAGCAACATGAACAAAATGTGTAACACTGATCCTCTGTGAGGCTAAAACACAAAGGAGTGCTTGTTCTGCCTCCATTACAGTACACTTTATGAAGTTTATTGTCTGAAACAGAGACAGCATTTACTCCCCCTCCCCCAGCTGTGGGACAGGGGGCGCCTCCGAGCTGATAAACTTCCATAGAAATCAGACTGGGGTTAATTATTCCGACTGGATACATCCTGAATAAACTCTGTCACAGTTTGTGTGTGAAGCTGCCTTCGGTGTGAATCCTGAACACACACGAGAACAATGTGGAAACACACTGCAAAGGTTATGCAGCCACGCACACACACACACAGGGGAGAATGTGTGCTCTGAAGCCTCTCTGTGTTCGCCCTGAGTGTTGGACATTTATTTTTCCTTTATATATTATTCAAGTTCTGGTAATTAATTCAGGATATCATGTCAAGATGTAGGAAATCAGTCCGAGCTGTTTCTGGTCTGCGTTTGATTAGGCAGCAGCCCGGACCTGGACGGCTCTTCTCTGAAGACAGACTGAAACACTTACGTGGCATCCCGTCGGCTGGAGAGCATCAGCCCGGCTCTGCTCACCATGCTGAAGCACTTAGGCTGCATCCGATTGGCTGGCTGGAATTATTTCTGTTTAGTGCCGATATAAGAATGAACCACATGAACGCGGAGAGAGAAAGTTGATTGTCTCTGGTTTTAGGGAGAACGACTGAGAGAGCCTCACAGAACTCTTCCTTCTGATCAGATGAAGTCAGATGTTGTTGGAGGAATGATCCTAGGTCGCTTTCCGCCAATCAGCGTTCCCCCTCAGCTCTGTGAGGATCAATAACCTCGGTCGCATGATGGCGAGGAGTCATTTCAGCCCCTTTTAGTCAGATCTGCTCCCATCTTCAGGCGACACAATAAAAATGTCAGTCAGAGCGCCGAGTGCAGCGGGAGAGGGCTGCAGGCAGGTAATGACCGTGTGTGTGTGTAATTTATTGAAGGAAGTGTTTCTGTATCCTCGCAGAGCCGCGGCGAGGCGGAGATCTCCATCGCAGTGATAATTTGTGGTTGTTAAAGTGACACAGTGTTGGAGGATGGAGGAGACGAGGAATGTGGGGGCCAGACCTGACAATTAAAGCTCCGTATATCACCCCCTCCCTCCGAGGAGGGACGGGGGAGAGGCCAGGACGGCTCAGGACACACACACACACATATATACACACAGTCACACACAGATACACACCCCCTCTTTGACAGGTTTATAAAAACACACTCAGTGACAGTGGAGGACGTCCAAGCACACACACGCCAGACACATGACGTCTTGATGCACGCTCAATCATCCAGGTAAGGAAATTCAGTGGGGGAAATGTTTTGTCACTCATCCAAGTGGCTTCTTTACTCTCAGAGGTGCAAAACTACAATGTTGGGCTGTTGAAGGTAAAACAAAACAAAACAAAATAAGAAGAATGTTTAAAAACGACAGAGAAAAAACGATGAATTTGCACAAAAATATTCAAACCTAAGAATTTTTGAAGTAAAAAAAATTGTAATCTGAAAAATTCAAACTTTCTTTCTCTGAGCATTGCACCCCGTGCCACCCATCCCTCCCGACACACACACCATAAAAAATTTGTTTTCTTTTAAGGGCAGTTGAAAACAGGCAAGGGCTGTGTGCTAACTGAAGCTACACATCTGGGATTATTTGCTCCATCCCAGTTACAGTTGTTTGATGAGAGAGGTTCACCAGTTTTGCTCTATGAGTCGGAGAAACGAGTAGATTCAGGCTGAAAAAGACAGCTAAATGTTGAATGATTTATAAATAGCAATAGGAATAAATGATTCTTATGTTTAGCTTTCTAAAAGAATCAATACGATTATTAACGACGGTGCCATACCAGACAGTGAACGGCATGAAGCAGCAGCTGAGATAAAAGCCTATAATATATAAATATTATATTATATATTATATATATTATTATATTATATTATAGTATAAATTCTATTCATATTCTAATATTTACGTCCAACTGGAAAATTACTTATGTGCTGTTATTTTTGTATTTTGTAATTTGGTAATGAAATTATATTTGGTCATTTGTTAATGTGTTTATGTGGCTTCTTTTTGCTCCTTTTTTTAATGATCATGTGCACTGAATTACCCTCTGCCTTGTTTGTGTATATTTCTCTTTTAGCCCAAGAGGCCGGCAGACAGCGCTCACACTGTGAGTTTCATTTTTTCTCCCTGTCATGAAATTTGACTGAAAAGCTTCACATCTGTCGGGAAGACAAATACTTTCCTCTTTTAACTTAAATGGGTTGATTTTGACATTATTGTAGCTGTGTGATGTACAGGACACAAACCGAGATCTCGGACTCACTGAACATTGGGACATTTTGTGAATTTCTTGTATTAGTTGTTTTAAGCCTTTATAGCCAATGGGAGCGCCCGTCTGTGTAACTATTTTTAAATTTCAGTAGAATTGCAACCAAATACATTAGAATAATAATTCCTTTTTGCACACAAAATGGGAGGAGCCGCACTTACATATCACCCGTTCAATAAATCCCAAGTCACTGTTTCCTTCCACTAATGAGTTTGCGTTCATTGACCTCCAAAGCCTGTCACACCTCCACTGGTGCTGTTGAAAAATCACCTTTGACTTTCTGTGAAGCAGTTTTTGGGACACTGAGAATTTAGATTGCATTGTTGGAAATTGTTTGTTTTCAAATTCAAATTCAAATTCAAATTTTTATTTGTCACGTACACAGTCATACACAGTACGATATGTAGTGAAATGCTTGGACAACTGCTCGTGACCTAAAGAAAACAAAAAAGGAAAAGGCTATGAATAAGATAGGAAATAAATATGAAAAATTAAAAAGGGTAAATTTAACTAGGAAGGAATAGAATATAAATTAAGGTTAAAAATGAAATAACTGTACAACACAAATTAGAATGAAGGGTAAATTTAACTGGGAAGAATAAGATAAAATATATAAATTAAAGTTGAAAATAAAATAACTGTACAACAAAATACACAATATAGAACTATATAAGAATGTATGAAGAAATCTAAATCTAAATAAATATATACACAATAACAGCAGCTGTACAAGTATTAACCGGAAATGAAGAATATAGTGACCAGTGTTGTGCAAAACCAAAGTCCAGAAAGTCCAGTGTGTGTGTAAGAACCATATGTGTGGGTCAGGACTGTGTGGTGGTGTGATTGAGAGACCGTATCGCCTGCGGGAAGAAGCTCCTCCTCAGTCTCTCTGTGTTGGTCTTCAGGGAGCGGAATCGCTTTCCTGACCTCAACAGAGAGAACAGTCTGTTGTTGGGATGGCTGAGGTCCTTCACCATCTTCCTGGCCTTGGTCCAGCACCGCCTGCTGTAGATTGAGTGCAGGTCAGGGAGCTCGGAGCGGATGGTGCGCTCAGCTGACCGCACAACCCTCTGTAGAGCTCGTCTGTCCTGCATGGTGCTGTTCCCGAACCAGGTTGAGATGTTTCCCGTCAGATTGCTCTCTATGGTGCACGAGTAAAAGTTCCTGAGCACCTTGGAGGGCAGTTGGAAGTCTCTCAAGTCTCTCTCAACTACATCAAGTTTTGATGTAGTTGTTGTTTTTTTTTCAAATTGTACACAGTTATACCAATTTTAATTTTTGCTACAGTTTATAAAAATGAGTATTTCTCAAAAAAATGAAAATATAAAAACGCTCAAAATAAATCTCCTCTGATTTAATGCTATCTCGTGCAACCTTTTTTCATACACTTCAGTATTTCCTGTATCTAGAAAAAATATGTGTTAACAAAACAAATAAGATTTTCAGTGCCTTTGTGGTTTATTGCACTTTTAGTCATTTATGTAGTTACTAATGGACTTACATATATATATTAATAAAATCTGGGACATAAAGGTTGTATTGATGCATAGCAAATTGAAATGCTCCAAAAAAATAAGCTCTGGCAGACTTTGATGGTTTACAGTATTTCTGTATTCTACCATCTTTATCATATATATGCACATATGTGTCTGAAAATAAGCAAGGTCACATCTCTTAAATTGAAATTACTTAGTTTGTACTGTGTTAGTGTACCAGTATAGTGTATGGGGCACGCCAACAAACTGAGCTCTGTAAAGCTGTAAATACTATTAATTAAATAAAATCTTGGCCATCCTACCATTACATCACTTCTGCTAAACAGAGGTTGTAAAAGGTGCGGTCTAACCTTAAGGACCTTTGCTCCGGTGGGATTTATGTTCGTCAGCAGAGTTTTTACTGCGACGGTTGCCGAGTGCTCAGATCGGCTTCTTTGGGAACGTTTTCTCTTTTCATTTCACATGGTAAATTTTTTTTTGAGACTACGAGTTTGTGCACATTTTCAAGCAAAAGTGTGAATGGTGTGCTCGAGTCATGTGATTAAAGAACAGAATAGGAGGCGGTTCACTCTCGCCTGGTTGCTGAAACCTATTAAATCAATGACCTGCGGGAGGTCGCTCGGACCGGCAGACAGACTCCTCGTTTCTACTGCTGCAGACTTTCTGCATCAGTGTGTGTTTGACTTGTGTTCTGGATGCGTGTTGAGTGTGTCGGTGCGTTCTGCTCATGTGTAACTGCCGCACCTCTGTAACGCACACACCGTCCAGGAGTGTCAACTCAGGAGAGCTGTTGGCTTCCTCTGACCTTTATAGCTTCCCCTGCTGTGTGTGTGTGTGTGTGCGTGTGTGTGTGTGCGTGTGTGTGTGTGTGTGTGTGTGTGTGTGTGTGAGTGTGTGTGTGTGTGTGCAGCTCCAGTCAGATGCAAACATACATGCAGGCATGTGTTCGCAGCGGATTCTCTGTTTCTTTTATTTGCTGTAATTGGAAAATAATTCAGACCATGTCAGCGAGAATCGATTAATGAAAAGACAGAGGGAGTCATTAAAGGCAATAAAGAGGGAGAGGTTATGATGAAGATGGCATCATGGAGAGACACAGAGGAGACTGTGTGTGTGTGTGTTCATGCTACAGTATTTTAATGTGAAAAGATCAAATAAAGCTGAACAGAAGTGATTGTTTCTCTCTCTGGAAGCAAAGAAACAAAATGCATTTTTAAAGCTTTAAAAACTGACAGAAGTATTTTAATATTTCTTTCTCATAATGTTTGGAGTGAAAAGTGCCCGGCGGCGACGCGCTGAATCATTCGGATCATTCAAAGGCTGATTATACGACAGCGCTGCGCTAAAATACCTGCAGTCCTTTAATAGCACAGGAGCCTACCACTCATCTGAGAACCATAAAGCTGCCACGGGAAACAATACTGCTCCTCTCCTCAGCGCCGAGGTTAATGGCAAATGGGGCTATGGCTGCCGGTGATATTGTTGGATAAATGATTATTGATTAGGTAAAGGTTGAGCTAATCATTAGGCTTCATCCATTTTACGGACTCTCTCCATGACCTTTCTACCGGGCCCTCTTGGATCACCGGGATATCTCCATGCAATGATTTGATAGGGCACAGAGGAGGAGGAGAAGGAGGAGCAGCGCTGATCTGATGGAGGACAGTTACTCCACCTGTTCACCAAACATCCAGCTCCTTAAAGACCTGATATATAAATACAGGACAGGAAATGTGATTTTTACGCAGAGCTGATGCACACTCAGGTTAAATTAATTAATTAATAGACTTTAGTCTTTATTGTCATTGTCACAGGTACAACGAAACTGAAAGTGTTCTCCGATCAGTGCATCATGCATAAAAATATGAAATTTAAATAAAATCAAAATAAAATACTGTACTAATAAGAATACTATACCTAGACAATGGCCTGAGCCCCATGCACAAACAAACATTCACAAACCTTGGTCAGTGCAGATCATTTCAAGAGCGGCGTAGTGATCAGTATTTTGTAGCAGCACTCAGACGTGTTTTTGCAGTTGAGTAAAAGCTGTGTTTGAGTGTATTTGTCCTTTCACTGATTGCTCTGTACAAACAGGGAGTGGCTGGGTGTGCGGTGTCTTTTGAGACAGCGTGGGGAGAGGGCAGCCAGTGACCCTCTGGGTGGTGTTAATGACCCTCTGGGGTGCTTTCCTCTAACAATCCTAATTTTTTTTACCTTTCAATAAAGAATTAGTTTACAAAACTGGCACGAACAGCTGGATGTTTGTCTGTTTTTAAATTAAGCAGCTCATTTTTTATCTGGTGTACCTGCAGAGGTGGAAACTGTTTCTCTTTTGAGATGTTTTAATACAGAGTAAAAGTAATATTTAAAATAGTTAAGAGCCTTTTTCTTTTTCATTTTATGCCCTTCTTTAATACCTGACTCTTCACAATAATCTAAAGTATTTGTGCCTCGAGTCCTCGTCGGAGCCACATGTGCAGCTGTGAGTCTGCAGCTGTTCTCCAGTGTTTTCTGCAAGCGTGCAGCTGAGGGGAAAACACCCGACGTGAAACATCCGCTCTGAAACCCCGACATGGTGACGAGGAAATGCTTTGCTCCTAACAGCTCTATTTATTGAATTGAAGCAAATATTCCTGGCAGCGGGATGCTAACGAAAGCCAGAGTTGAGCTCACATCTGCAGCCAATCAGAGCCCTGCGTTCCTTCTTCCTTTCATTTGTCCACAGAGCCGAGCGCCGGGAAACACACTGTTTATTTGAAGTAATACTTAACTGCGACTACTGCATGCAGGGTTTCTTCTCCTGCTCTCATGACTACACCCATGCACATTTATGAAAACGTCACTCTGAGACGCAGGGACTCCAGAACATCAGCGAGTAGAAGAAGAACAGCTGGTTTGTCTTTGATGATGTCACTGTGTACGCAGACATTGAGAACATCCACGAAGACTGGGACAGTGGGTGGAAGTCAGATTAAAGGTTCCTGAATAATGAACTTGAATATTTGAAGGCGGACACCTCAGTCACAGCACACCTGTCTGGATCCATCCATCACAGATTATTCTGGTACCTCCTGCTGAAGTTACCTGAGATCAGGTGTGGTGTCTGTCAGGTGGCTTCAGCTGTTCTGCAGTAACTGAACCTTTTTTTTGTTCCGTCTCCCTCCCTCCCCTCCCTCTGTCAGCGGGTTCTTCATGTTAAATAGGGAGTTCTTCGTTCCCCACTGTTGCTTGCTCACAGGGGGCTGTCTGTTTGTTTCTCTCTATTGTTGTCTTTACCTTACAACATGAAGCACCTTGAGGCGACTGCTGTTCTGATTTGCATGTGAAGTTGAATAAAGTTGAATGAGCTTCGATCTGCAGTCAGATAAGAATCTGTTTCACGTTGTTGGATATTACGCTTCATTCTATCGCTCACCTGCTCACAGAGAGACAAAATCAGCTCAGTAACGAAGACCTGCAGCTGAGGTCACATGACTGCGGCACACTGCTGACTTACGGTGGGATTTTCCTGCTTTGTCTTTGATCCTGGTTTATAATATTTTCACAGCTTTAAGAAAATAAGAAGATATTTAACTGTGTAAAACACACACACACAGTTTTCAGTAAAGAGGTTTCATTTTATTGTTTTTGATTTTTACTATTCCTGCGCTCAGGGCACGCTCACTAACACAGTACAGCTTCACTTCCTGATTAATAAAAAACTATGAATTATTATCAGATTACTGTTTTTCTGATCTCCTTCAGCCTCGGTTGAAGAGCAGCGGGAAACAGATGAATGTAAACTGCAGCTCAGAGAATAAGGACTTTTATTGTGAGATCATCACGTTACCCCACACAGGTCCTGACCCTGTCCTCTGAGTAAATGTGCAACTTGACATAAAAACATAACTAATATGAAAAATAAAACTGACCTCCTGTATGACTGTTTGAATCAGCCTACAGACACACGGCTGCAGAGGAGGGCTGCGGCCTGCAGTCGCTCACCTCGAGACGACAAGGGGTCGGTGACGGTTCAGGTCAGGCTGTTTGACCCGTGTGTGCTACAGAGGAACAAGCAGATTTTTAACGCTCCCCTTGGTTCTCCTGTAGCACCTCCACCCAGGCGTATGTGGCGCTCGGCTTCACTGTGACTGCAACGGGAGACGAGGCCAGGCCGTCTGCTGAGTAGTTAATGTTGCTGATCAATTTCAATTTTGTTTAATTTTATTTTTCTGAATCAAGTCGGTCAAAAAAATGTTTATAGTGTGAATAAGAATTTATTTTTTTGATTTCAGACAAACTGATGCTCTTTAAGTGTAGTAGTAGTATTTTAGAGAGTTGCAGTACTACTACATGCACTTTAAATCTGTTACAGACTAAAAAACAATCTTAATAAAGTTATTCTTTGTTTTTTTGTTTTCTTTAATGTTAATAAGGACACAATGTTATGCAGAGATGCACGTGTAATAACAACTTTATAGACAAATGATACTATTTACAGTCTCAGGGGGAGTGGGGGAGGGGCGTAACAGGAAGTGTCAAAGTAGCGTCACAAAGGAGCAGCAAGCAGGGGCGGGCCTCGGGCGGTGCTACCTGTGATTGGCAGATCTCCACCTCACTTGTCTGGTTTCATAAAACTAAGGTTGACACAATGACAGGACTGCACTTAGGCCCCGCCCATCTTTGGTGCCACGCCAGCTTCCGTACAAGCACCGAGCCCGGGGTCAGAGCCGTTATCCGGTCCATCTGGACTGCAGTGCTGCTGCCTGAAGCTGAAGGGTTCAGACTATCCTCTGATCATTCCAGGACACATTAGTGTGAGCTCATACAGTTATACCTGTGTCTTCAGGCTACACCCGGGTCAAAGCCAATTCATCTGCACTTCCCATCACTTCTCCGAGCCAAGAAAAGAAATCCCTGACACTTGGAGTATTGTTCCTCGGCTCGTTTTTTCTTCTATCACTTACTCCTCATCCTTTCTTCACCTCTCATACCCCTGCCATATTTCATTTAAATATTTCATCTAGTTGTCTTGCGGCTTCTGCGGCTTGCCAAGTGTCATCTGGATCGCAGCGACGACATGAAAGTGGAGCAGAGAACTGCGAGAGCGGGAAGAGCGGCGGCTCGGTCGGCTCTGAAACGTCTGCTGGTGATAAGAAGTGAAAAGGTAGAGAAGACGGGGGAGTGATAACTAATGTACTTCCTGTGTACTTCCTCCTCTCTGCTGTCATCTCCACCCAAACACACACACACTCACTCAGACTGAGAGATTTAACGATGTGTGTGTGAGTCTGATGTGAAAGTGGAGTAGTGCGTGATGCGCGAAAATTCTACTCAGCAAGCAGCAGCGTGTCCGCTGGCCTTACAGGTTTTCACGTGTGTGTGCCCTCATACCTCCAGCTGAGGTCTCCCAAATCTGTGCACACCACAGAAGAAGAAGCCAGGGCGGTCCTCGTGCTGTAGTTGAACTGCGAGAAAGACAAACACGCTTCAGCTTTTAACGCGTTTCTCCGCGCTGGCGTGTAGCTTGCCGGACGCCTCGACATGCACCGCCTCCCTTTACAGCGCCATAAAGCGAGGTGTAACAGGGCAGCAGCTGTGTTCCTACAGAGTGTGAATGAAATTCATGTTGCTGCTGCAAGGTGTGTTTCATACACAAGGAAGCAGAACGTGTGTTCAAAGGCAGACGCCCCCTTTATCACCCAAACATGTATTTGTATCAAATAAACGTAGAACAGCTCAAACTGACGTCTTGAGCTTTGACCGAACCGGCGTGCCACTGCCTCCTGAAAACCTGATGATCCAGAATCTCTTTGTTCCTTTTGTTGTTCAGAAACATCAGGACCAGCTCATTATTGCTTCAGTTTTGTCACAGTGAAGAATTTTCTGCAACATTTCCCGTGAGCATATACGTAAAACCAGTTTGTATCTGAAAAATAAAGTTTTAGATCCAAGGAGACATCAGCTCGTCACTGATGTTTGATTTATAACACACAAGCTGATGTGTCATCCTTACAGAGAAATCATGTTTTCTAATGGTAATATAACAGTAATACCACGCTGTGTGTGTGTGTGTGTGTGTGTGTGTGTGTGTGTGTGTGTGTGTGTGTGTGTGTGTGTGTGTGTGTGTGTGGCAAATATAAACACACACACTGTGAGGTTTCTGTTCCGCTTGCCAGGCTGCTCGCTGACCCCCCACAAGTGTGTTTGGCCTTTCAACTTTGCACTTCCCCCTCAGGAGAAAAGCTCTGCTCTCTGCAGAAGCTCTGAACATCCCAACACACACACACTGATCTGGCCTTTGAGTGAGTGGATTTAGCTTTGCGGGGTGACTGCAGTCAGACTTGTGGTCACCGGAGTTACAGATAAAGGGATGTGTCACTGCCTCCGTGTGTGTGTGTGTGCGCGCGCTACTGGACGGACACGTGCACAGAGCTGGCACTGAGCTCCTGAGTCCTCAGCTTAGCACTTGATCCTCTCTCTGGGAGGCTGACACCTCAGACAGAAAGCCTTTACAAACTCCTCTGGACTACACACACACACACTGACACACACACACACACACACACACACACACACACACACACTGACACACACACACACTCACACACACACACACTGACACACACACACTCACACACACACACACTGACACACACTGACACACACACACACTGACACACACACACACTGACACACACACACACACACTCACACACACACACACTGACACACACACACACTCACACACACACACACTGACACACACACACTGACACACACACACACACACTGACACACACACACTCACACACACACACACACACACACACACACACACTGACACACACACACACTCACACACACACACACTGACACACACACACACACACTCACACACACTCACACACACACACACTCACACACACTCACACACAGCACATCACTGAGCGTGGTCAGAGGCATGATGATGGCGATCTGCTGGTCAGCACATGTCTGCCGTCTCCGCGCTTCGTCGCCGTCTGTCCGCGCAGATCAAACTCAACCTCTGAGCATTTGAGGAGCAGGCGGCGTACGGAAGCCTCCGCGTTCCTGAACGTGCCAGAGCTACGAGTCCTTGCTCTGTGCTGAAGTGGAAAATCATTTGAGCAGATTGACCTCTCGTCTTCTGGCCCCGGGGCAGGGCACACCGCTGGCCGTTTCAGCCCCAGCGCCAAAGCACTAATTCAGGCAGGCGTGGAGCAGCCGTGACACCGACGTAGATGTCAAAGCAGATAGAAAGCGCAGAGGCCCGAGGGCCCCAGCTGCCCGTCACTGAGGAGAAAGTGTGGCCGGTGCACCCCGGGGTGCCTGCATTTAACACAGAGACAGGGTATCACTTCAGAGTGTGTGTGTGTGTGTGTGTGTGGGGGGGGGGGGGGGGGGGCAGCAGGCTGACGTGCAGCAGAAGATTTTCTCACTGGCTGAGAAACGCTGTTGATAAATGTGAGGCTGGATTCACTCGGTCTCTTTAAACCTGTCGATATTTATCAGAGGCACCGTGATGAGTCCGTGTCTCACAGCTGTGCTCAGCAGTATTCATAGTTTCCAGTATTCCAGTCGTAGATTTCAATCTTGACTTTTTCAAATTTGTGGCATTAAACTGAATTTAAAAAAAACTTTTGTGGGAGCTATATTGCAACCAGTGGTAATTTAACCAGAACTGTTTTTTTTCCCCAATTTATTCTGATCATGTAAAAAATACAGAACAAAAAAGGTTTAAAAACCTTAAACACACTCAGCTGTCTTCAGAGACAGAGCAGAACCTAACACCGTCAGGTGGAGGGAGGAGCGCCGATGTGTTAGGAGCGGAGCGCTCTGCAGTGTTTCAGGTTTTCAGACACATTTCTACAAAATTCATATATTGAAAGATCATCAGTGTTTCCTTCATAATATTGACATTTGTGTCAAAACGAAGCCATTAATATGCCTCAGATCTGCGGGAACACAGTCCCAGCTTACAGCAGTGATTTTTCCTCCATTTACACAAGTTGTAAACACAAGAAAAGTCACCTCTGGATTTAAAGCACGAGTCCCTTCTGAACTCTGTACTGCACTTCACTGGACTCCATTTTCATTATGCTGTAATGATGCTGTCTTCCCTTCAGGAAGTGACTGGTGCCTCTAAACGAGGAGGGAGGGCTGGCTGAGAGTGGCACCACCACCGTCTCATTGAACATAATTAATAAAAGCAGCCTGTTCCAGTTTAAGAGGCTGATTAATGCCACAGTTACACGACAGCACAGAGTGCACACACAGTATGTGCCTTAACTGCCATAATGTAATAATAAGAATAACTGTATTTGTACAGCACTGTTACAAAGTGTTTCACAGTTTGACAAAAATTACACATTAAAATTAAGCGTACACAATCAAACATACAACACACATGGTCTAATACACATTCTCATGCACACACACACACAAACATTAGAAGAGCCAAAAAGCTAAGAAGCTAATGTAAGAATAGGTTTTCAGAGGTCGTTTAAAAGATTCGACCTGAATGGGGTGAGGAAGGCTGCTCTAAGGATCAGGAGCTACAGACTGAAAGTGTGATCACCTCTGGATTTAAAACCACAGTGCGAGACAGTCAGGAGACCTGATCAGAAGATCGGAGAGGCCCGCTGGTGTTTAATGACATACAAAGTCCATGAAGAGCTTGTTATGTCATTAATAACAGTGTGACACGATCGTGCAGGGAGGTGAAGAAAGAGGAGGGGCGATGCCATGAAGGCCAGAATTCTGTGATGTTTCTTGAATGATATGAAAAAAAGACTGGATGAGCTTTGAGATGTGAGATTTCAGACGCTGGTCAGAAATAATGCTGAGGTTCTGCGCAGATGATCAGTCCTGACTGACCTCCTTGGAGAAGCTCTGAGGGCTGAGTACAAGAACTTCAGCTTACCAGGACTGAGATGGAGGAAATCTCCAGGCAGACCCGGACCACCGGCACAGAGGTCAGAGGTCACTGTCACAGTCCTTTCGGAGACCCAAAGAGTAGCCAGGTGTCATGTTCCTGGGTCATGCGACCCAGTGTTTCTGAGTTTCATGTTGTGTTGTTATTTCATCTGTATTCCAGTTTCTTTTCAGTTATCTAGTTATTCAGCCATGTTTAGTTTGCAGTTTAGTTCATGGTTTATCAGGTTCCCCTGTGTGTCATGTCTACGTCTCCATGTTTCCTGTTTTACTTTGAAAGAATCCAGTATGTTCTTTGTTCATTGTATTTAGTTTCCCTTCCCCTGCCCTGTCATTAGGTTCATGTGTGTCAGTAGTGTTCCCGTGTGTTAAAGTTCCCATTGTTGTTTATTGTGTCTTGTGCAGTGTTGGTCAAGTTACTTGAAAAAAGTAATCAGTAACTAATTACTGATTACTTCCCCAAAAAGTAATCCCGTTACTTTAATGATTACTTATTTTCAAACGTAATTAATTACTTAGTTACTTAGTTACTTTTTAAAAACACGATTTACAACCTGAATAGGTGATAAAGCGATAGATCTTTCAGCCCAATTCTACTTTTTCTACATAATCCATCATACTAGGGCTGCTCGATTATGGCAAAAATGATAATCACGATTATTTTCACTGAAATTGAGATCTCGATTATTTGACGATATTTATTTAACCCTTTAAGACCTACTATACAAACAAGTCCGCCATATTATTTTTTTACATGTTGTAGTGCCATTTGTGGGAGCATTTCAAGTTGCTATACATCAATACAACTTTTATAGCCCATATTTTAATAATATGTATGCATTAAGTCCATAGTAACTACATTAATTGCAAAAAAGTGCAATAAACTACAAAAAAATTAAAAATTGTTTTTGTTTTTTTTTACATATATCTCTACTTGGAGAAATTTAAGAGGTTTATCCCTCAAAACTTTAAATACAAAAAAGTTGCAAAAAATAGTTTACAACAACAGGAAATTTATTTTGAGTGTCTTCATAGTTTTATTTTGGAGATACAGCAATTTTTATATACTGCAGGAAAAACAAAAAAACAATCCTATGATGCAAATTTGCAAAGAAAACAGCATGTGCATCAAAATAAACTATTTCCAGCAGTGCAATTTGAGTTCTAAGCATCCCAGAAACTATTGAGAAAAGTCAAACATGACTTATAAAAGCACCAGTATAGGCTTTTAAGGCCTACAAGTAAAAAACTACATTTTCCGCGAAAATGACGTCACTTCCGGTTTCGGGCAGGAAATGGCGGACATGTGCGAAGTGTTACGAACAGCTGATCGGATCGGCAAAACGTGTTTCTGGAATATTATGTTTTTGTTCATGCAAGCGCTTTTTATGCAATTTTTGCAAAGCTATATGTGGAAGGAAACCATGACCTAGGACAAGCTGATGGCATAAGATGTAAGTACAACTCCTCCAGTTTCATATGCAAAAAAAAATTGCGCTAGCTTACGCGGTTCAGGTTCTACAGGGATTTAAAAATAGTTACACAAAACGGAGCGTGCTGCTCTGACCGGCTTTAAAGGGTTAATAATAACAATGTATTGAATAATGACTTTTAAAAATAATATAAAATAGTGTGCAACACCACTGAAGTTTTTTTTTACCTCTCTTTTCAACCAACGGCAGTCACTCTCCTCTCCAAATAACTTCTGCTTAGCTTTCCGAGCTTCCCTTGGGTCCTCTTAATCAGCGGTCTCCAACCTTTTTTGTGCCACGGACCGGTTTATGCCCGACAATATTTTCACGGACCGGCCTTTAAGGTGTCGCGGATAAATACAACAAAATAAAACTAGTACCGGTACCGTAAAAAAGAAGATTTATTCATAACACAGGTGAAAAGACCCAGGAAAACCGACTTAACAATCAAAACGATAACAAAATAACGCTGAAAACCGATAAAAACCCTGAAAACCAGACATTTCATACCTGAGCCTCAACTCTCGCGGCCCGATACCAAACGACTCACGGACTGGTACCGGTCCAAGGCCCGGGGATTGGGGACCGCTGCTCTTAATTGTTGTGACACGTGTTCGAAATGCAGAGAGGTGCGCTCGATTTGCCACACGAAGCAGCGCGAGAGTAAAGCATGAGGGAGGGGCTAATAATCGGCTCAGTCATTTTTAATGATCGTTGAAAGCCCAGATTGTAACCGTGATTAAAATTCGATTAATTGAGCAGCCCTAATGTGTGTATGTGTTAGTCCCCATAGGGAAATAGTTCCTCTGCATTTAACCCATTCACCCAGTGAAGCAGTGGGCAGCCATCAATGCAGCGCCCGGGGAGCAGTGTGTAGGGACGGTACCCTGCTCAGGGGTACCTCAGGGTAGCCATTCAGTGGAGTCGAACCCCCGACCTTCCGATCATGGGGCCACCACGCTTCCTACGGAGCTATCCGTCATGCTGGCCTCCACCAGCATGATGGGCAGCATCATGCTGGTGGAGGCCAGCATGACTGTTGGCTTCACCCTCAACTCTTCAACCACCCTCGTCTTTTCTCCCCTTTTCTTTTTCTATTCCTCTGCTTTTTTGCATAATGCAGGTAATAATGTGAATAAACAAATAAATAAATACAGTGCTCATACTGTCAAAGCTGATGTGCTTGGCACAACAAAGCATGCGGACCATGATTCTGCTTCCAAACGTGCCGGACAAAAAGAGATGACGTTTGGATGACATCATTATGTCGTTAGATGCTTTATGAAGCAATCTGTGGTATCTTAGGTCTTCTGTATCTGTTTGTATCACCCAATATGTGCAGAGATGATCGTTATATCATACTTAATATTAGTGATGGCTAGGGATGGGTACCGGTATCCGTTGCCATTATGGCACTGGTTCTGACATAAACGGTAGTAACCAGACCGAAAAGCAGCGCACATTTCGGTGCTTTATTTCGGTGCTTTTTTTTTCCAGTGATGTCATACACTTTGGATTCTAGCCAATCATTTTACCTTTTCAAGGATAGTAGGCGGGCCCAGGTACGTACGTTCTTTTAGAGCAGAGCTACAGATTAAAAATGCCCAAAGCGAAGCGGTCAAAGTCTGGCTGTACTTCACAGCAAAAGATGCAAACTCAGCAGCCTGCAACAAGTGCTTTAAGGTGATACTGTGCAAAGGAGGTAACTCCTTGAATATGATGAAACACCTGGCGACGCATAGCGTTTTTTTAAAAGCCAAGAAATACACCGTATGTGATAGCTTGCTGCGAGACCTCACACCGTGCACATCTACTGCGCTTGTGGTGCCTGTTATTGGACCCGGAGTTAGCAACATCTCCCAAGAACCCAAAGAGGAGAGTCCTGGCCCCTAGCCCTGCCAGTGTAGCAGAAATGATGAGGATGATGATGCAGCAGCAGCCGTTCCTCTCTGCGTGAGTAGCTTAATGTTGTTCGTGTGTAATTTACGTTGAGTAGGCTAACCACGTTATTACATTAATGCATGTAAGGTGAACTAGCAAACATCATCATAGCTACATGCGGCTGTCTTCTTGTTTGATGGCAGATACTCCCTTCACCCTGGCCAAAAAGGCTAAAATGACCAAACAAAAAGTGGAAAAAAGCTAAATATGAGAGGTTTTTGGACAAAGTTTGTGTTTTTTCCATTGATTAAGCACTGCTTCCAGCCAAGAGTGATACCATATATGCCCCATAGCTGCAGAAAAGGCTAACATTATTATCTTTTTACAAAAAAACAGCTACACATGAGAGGTTTTTGGACAAAGTTTGTGTTCTCCATTCTTTAAGCACCGGTTCGAGCACCGTTTGAGCACCGGCACCATTTCAAAAGTACCGGTTTGGCACTGGTATCAGATAAAACCTAAACAATACCCATCCCTAGAGATGGCTGGTGAATATTAAGTATGACAGTGGGAATAGTGCACTCAGTGTTGTCGAAGGCTGCACCAGCTGTAAGCAGTTGATGGGCCACAGTTTTCTCTGGGATTTAAGAAACGAGTTGAAGTTTGCAAAAGGACCTGCAATTAGTAATGATCTAAACCAGTGGATCACCCAGATGATCGTGACTGACTGATAACGGAGAAGTCAGGGGAGATGACCAGTAGAAACTCATGAAGAGCTCTGGGAGGAATAGTGTCCAAGGGGCAGGAAACAAGCAGAGTAGGTTGAGCCACACTGAACCTGTACGCACTGAGGAATGTAAACTCAAAATAAATAAGTATCTTACGTCTGCCTTTAAAGCCCTTAAAATGAATCAAATCTAAGTGTGTGCGGATGGTCAATGGATGTTCGATAGTTGGTCAATGGATGGTCGATAGATGGTAGATGGACAGTCGATGGATGGTCGATGTATGTTCAATAGATGGTTGATGGACGGTCAATGGATGGTTGATGGATGATGGACAGTTGATGAATGGTAGATGGACAGTTGATGGTAGATAGATGGACGAGTGATGGATGGTTGATGGATGATGTATGTTCAATAGATGGTAGATGGACGGTCAATGGATGGTTGATGGATGTTCAATGGATGGTTGATGGATGCTCGATGGATGGTCAATGGATGGGCGATGTATGTTCAATAGATGGTTGATGGACGGTCAATGGATGGTTGATGGATGGTCGATGGACGAGTGATGGATGGTTGATGGACAGTCAATGGATGGTCGATGTATGTATGTACATCTTTCAGCGCAGTTTTTAAAACCTTAAACCTGGTCTCGTGGTTTGCCCAGACACTGAACGTTTTAGGGAAGAATGCTTCTTCTCATTTCATTTTCAAACACTTAAAATGAAACGAGAAAAATTTTGACGTAGACATGGCTAACCCACATCAGATCTAAGAGGCAGACAGTGTTTGATGGGAGGCGTTTGGGAGGAAGAGATTTCCTTTCACCTGTCAGCCACACTGGGTATTTGAGTTTTTCATTAAATTGAAAATTGAAACATTCAGCTGGAAAAGTTTAATCAGGGAGGGACGCTGCAGTATCTGAACATCTCTTCATCGCATGTATGAAAAATAATCTCTCTGCATTGAACTCCTAACATCCACCTGGTCAGCAAATGGAAAGACTGTGTACAGGTGTACGAGAAACAGTAAATGGTTTTTAAATAATCTGCTTGTTTAGTGAGCGGACAAAACCAGCCAAACCAAATGGTTACTGAAAGCTGGAGTAAGTTATTGTGTTACACTCACTCAAAAAATTATTATATATTTTTACCCCTCAGTAAACATGTGAGTAAAATGCAACTGAAATATATAATATCAAAGTTTATTTATTCCAGTAATTAATCATTAAAGTTTATTTGATATAAACTGACTGCACACGAGTCAAGGAAATTTATTTTACCACGATTCATTCAAAGGAAATTTTTTCTCAGTACTTTTACATGTAATTAAATTACCAAAAGCCAGGGTTTTGGGCAGATTTTTTTGTGCTGTGGCCTAAATCACCCTGATATATTAGAATTAGAGAAAGACCTGAACTGTTTTAGCAAACATCTGAGCTTTTTTTGACGCATGTGAGACAGAGTGAATATTTCCTGTTTTGCAAAATGAATATATTTAATAATAAAAATGAATTATCCGGGTTAGTCTTCGGATTTTGGTCGTGTTGTGTCTAACGGCGACTGAGACCTCAGGGGGTTCATTTAGGCCTGTGATGGAGCCCCGGTGGTCCCTGAGCATGGCTTTGAGAAACCCCCCATGTTTGCAAGCGGCTCAGTAATGGAGCGCAGTGGCCTGAAGTCTGTCCTAATGACTGTAACACATGTGCGTCTGGCTCTCAGCCCTCTCATTAACGTCACTGGACACTGTATACTCTGACTGTGTGTGGATGATCTCATCTCCTCTCAGAGTGCTCCGCCCGTGGCTGTGGATGTGTCTGTATTTACGTGCGCACCCACTCACGGCACTGGTGCGGACGCTGTGTCGAGGAGGCCGCTCGTACCCGGAGACAGCGATCGCGTCTCCTGCAGGAGCTCCATTCATGTTTTAATGTTTTTCTCAGTGTTCCACTCCACAGTGAAAGGAAACAGAAATGTTTCTGTTTCCTTTTGTTTTGCTTACAGATGTTGAAGCTCCACTTTATGAATATGTGTGTGTGTGTGTGTGTGTGTGTGTGTGTGTGTGTGTGTGTGTGTGTGTGTGTGTGTGTGTGGTAAACAGGGTGGCTTGCTCTGTGGAAGAAGGAATTTCCCCCAGCAGTCCCCATCAGTAATAGTGCCTGTAATGAGCTGCAGCTGTCAGCCTGGTTTCTGCACACACACACACTTCCACAGAAAACACACACTCGCAGTGAGGAGGAAGCAGTGAGTCACTCAGCGGTGCGCCGTCTTACTGTACGCTGATAAAAACAAAGTCATCAGACACACAAACTCTTCCTGAGAAATACCTGCAGCCAAAAATATCCTCACCGCACTGCCGTAAAAACACACATTTTCCTGCCTGTTCTCCATTGTGTGTGTTTGTGTGTTAAATGTTTTAACGTCGCTTCATTTTTTTACCTTTTAGCGTGAGCGTTAGAGGAGTCAGAGTGACGGCTCGGCGGCTGCAAGGACACAAAGAAACGCTTCAGATGATTTTCCTCCTCTAACGATCCTCGTGCAGCGAGCAGATTCTCATTTCACTAAATTTTTAATTCTCCGTCCTGCCAGAAAAAAACCCAGCACAGCTGACTGAAACGTGCTCTGAAGCAAGGACGCGTCTCTGCTCGGCCGACAGGAAATCTGAATGAACGCGTCCCGTCCTCTCTGAGTTTCAATCGAGTCCAGTTTATCCAGTTTGATTTTTTTAAAAACAAGTCAAAATTTGAAAAAAAAAACAAATGCACCTCTGCCACCAATAAACCAGAGACAAACAACGAACAATATCACTTTTAAATATTTGTTAATATGAAAATACAGTTTTTCTCTCATATGTCTGGCAAGCAGGAGGCTGAGACTGGTGGTGTATTTTTCTGACTGGTTTCCAGTTAGAGCAGGGAGAGAATCCCGGGAACACAGATCCATATGACACGAGCAGTAACCTCTGACCCCTGTCCACGACTGAGAGGGACACCCAGCTTCATCCTCAAGACCTGCTGCCTCATTTTTATCACTTTTCTTTGCATTCATAAAAATTCATGTTCCTGGGGGAGGAACCCTCCGCCCAGCAGCAGTTGTGAAGCTGAGATGTGGAACGGCGAGGAGCTTTTAAAAGCTGCCGAGGGGTTTAACAAGTTCCCAGTTTGTTTCTGATCAGGTCTGTTAGAAAAAGCCTCTCTGAGCGCCGCTCGAGCATGCTTCCCCCGATCGTGGGGAGCATTTTTTCTGTTCTCAATGCCGAGTTCACAGTTTGGATTTGTGGGGAATCATCTGAAGGCTTCAGCCTGACCTGCACCCTCCCCCCAACAAACCAACATAAAGATGATGAAGACGATGAAGACGATGAAGACAACGATAAAACTTCGAGCGGCGACTTTGTGTTCCCGCTGAGCCTCGGCTCGGTTTGCGACCTACCCGGCCCTCCGTCTGTGACCTCTGCCGGGTTTTATCTGGTTCCAGTTGAACGTTGGAGATCAGACTTTAATTTTGAAGGCGCAGCGCGGGACAGTGATGAATAGGCTGCATCAAGGAGGGCTTAAATTACCCCACTCCCTGGTGGCAGCACTGACCAGAGGAGAGCAGAGGGGTGTGTGCGTGTGTGTGTGGTGACCTAATAACAGCAGACAGAGAAAGAAAGAGGGCTGGTCAGCACTTGCCCCCTCAACCCTGCTAGCTCCGCAACTCACCCACAGAGGAAGAGGAGGAGTGAGGACAGTGTGGGTGGGGGTGTCTGTGTGTGTGTGTGTGTGGGGGGGGGCTACCTGCCCCTTCAGCTCCTTCTGTGGGAGTTAGGGAGCTCTCAGGTGGAGAGCCTGTCCTGTTTTGGTTTCATGCAAATGTGATTTTTTTCTCTTCTCTGTAAAATAAAAGCACAAGCTTGCCAGGTTTCTTTTTTTTGTCTTTTATTTTGGAGGCGGCGGCCGAGACGGTGGGATGAAGCAGCTGGTCTCAGACTGCGAGGGGCCTGCAGAGATTATTGGTCTCATTTTTAGGAACAGATAACGAGAGAAATTCCATCTGTGCTGAATTTAAGTTTCCTGATTTTTAACCATTTTACTGGAAAAATGTTTGCAAATGGATCTACCAGAAACTGATCAGTTTACTAGAAGATCATTAATAAACTGATCAATTTGATTTCTGTGTGAACATTAAAATTATTTTCAGTCTTTAAAAATATCAACAAACTGTGTTTGAGTCATTTTAAACTGTGAATACTAAAAAACTGCTGAGAGTTTTGATTTTGGATGTCAGTTTAAGTGAGCTCAGAGCTCCGTGAACACTTTCGTCCGTTGTTTTTATTCATGTATCATTTTCACCCAGCTCACAAATCTGTGTGTGTGTGTGTGTGTGCGCGCGCGCGCGCGCGTGAATTAACAAAACAAACCCATAAAAACGTCACCTCCATCAGTGACCCCGGACAGGTTTCTGAGTTTTTGCGTTGTTTTAAAAAAAGAACAAACTGGAATCTGCGCAAAAACTGCGTAAAATCCGACCCGTACACACACGCGCACGCAGTAAGGCGTGTGTGTCGGTTTTCCCCGCATGCTTAAAAAACCATTAAAAAACTTTTCTGTCTCTAACTTTGAAAATCATTTCCTGTTTTCCAAATAACTGCGGATGTTCCGCACATTTATGCCGCATTTTTTCAGAATAAATCTGTCACGTGCACGCGCAGCAGAAAAGGCTGCGGACATCTGACGTTTCCTCACAGATGAACCCGCCGCGATACATGTCCTCACCCCCCCTCCACAACAACAATAGTAATGATTATTATCATTATTATTATTATAGTTATAATAATTATCATTAATATATTTAATAATAACTATTATTCTAATAATAATTATTATTATATCAATAATTATAATTATTTTATACTGACATTATTACTAATATTATGAATAATTTTAGTATAACAATAATTATTGTGATTGTTTGTATTATTGTAATATGTAATTAATATTATTCTTTTTTTTTGTTGTTGTAGAGAGAGGAGCAGGCAGGCGGCTGTGCGGCGCGCGCTGATGTTTTCACGTGAAACAAAAAGTTTAAACCAAATTAAAAATAAATAAAAGTCCAAATTTAAATGAAGCTGCTGAGAAACTTTAAAATCAGAAGAAAAACAATCTGAAAAAATTACTTTGATTTCAACATCTCACACACACACACAGTGCACAGAATCAGCTAACATCTGTGTGCACATCTGCCGCAGTTTGACTTGCAGACTAAAAGTACCTTTAAAAGTGTTAAGGCTACGCTTTCTACAAACACACAGCTGATCGGAGTAATCAGATTACTCTCAAACATGTGAAATATCTTTGAATAAAATCTAAAAATGTGTTTGTTCGCTTTCAGTTTGGTCACGTGAGGGTTAAACTTTGTTTCCCTCATAAACACGCGCGTGTTTAGTGAGTGTGTGCGTGTGTGTGTGTGTGTGTGTGTCCTCTCCGCGTGGCTCCGTGTTTCTCTGATTCACAGAAGAAGAAACGCAGCTTTGATTTCCCAAAGTGGACCGTGTCAGTCAGCGCGTGCGCGTAGTGGGAGTGGTGTGTGTGTGTGTGTGTGTGTGTGTGTGTGTGTGTGTGTGTGTGTGTGTGTGTGTGTGACACTGATGGATGCGCCAATGGAGAGACGGACAGATGCTGGGGCGGATCTAACGGAGCAGCAGCAGCTCGCGCTCAGTCCGACACACACTCGGAGCGCGAGCCGCGGAGAGCGCGCGGGCACACACGGGACACTCACCGGGTCTGCGCGAAGATCCGAGCGCCGGAAAACCTCCTCCTCCAAACTTTGCTCTCGTCCGCGAGCGGCTCCGCGCCTCCTCACCGTGGCCTCACCTGAGGGAGCTCACCTGCGCGCGGACACGGCTCCTTGTTCTAGCAGGAGCGCAGAGGGAGGCGCTCCTGGGCAGAAGGAGCAAGTCTCAACGGCAGCCCGAGCCTCCTCCTCCTCATGCACATTATTGCAAGCAGGGAGATCCAATCAAGCACGCATCTCATCGATTCACGCGCACACGGTGAGTGAGGGACTTGTCTTCAGCGGATTTTTCAAAGCGGACAAACACCTCCTCCGGTCCTCCGCTCCTCCGCTCCCGGTGCAGAAGCAGTTTTATCTGGATGTTTGTTCCCGCTCTGAAGAAGTGCGCGTGATCACCGGGAGGCACGCGGCGAAGTCCCAGCCCGCAAAGTAAGTGTGTGTGTGTGTTTGTGTGTGTGTGTGTGTGTGAGAGAGAGAGAGAGAGAGAGAGAGAGAGAGAGGGAGAGAGGAGGTCGGGAGGAGGGAGCTACGTGACGCCGCTCAGCGCGGAGCTTGAACCGGAGACGAAGCGCCGCTCAGTGCGCGCGCGGCAGGTTTGCGGACTTTGACTGACGCAGTCCTCCGGTCTGTCCTCCGGTTTTGTCCCCGCAGCTCGCCTGTTGCAGCTCGGACTCATCGGCGACTCAAGAGGCGGAGCTGCTCCTCCTGCTGCTGCCGGAGCGGCGCGCCGAGGCTCGGCCACGGACCGGGACTCCCGCCGGTCTTCCGTCACCTCTTTAAATCTCCTTTCTGCAGTTTTTGCCCCCCCCCCCCCCCCCCCCCCCCGCTCCCCACGCACCCTCCCCGCTCTATGCGGGAGTCCTGAGAGCAGCGGGGGGGCACATTGCCGGAGCTCCGCGGAGCCCCCGGGCTGCCTCGGATCAGCGCCGACTCAGAGCGACTCTCCGCCGGACTCCTGAGCCGACATGCCGCGGAGGAAGCAGCAAGCGCCGCGGCGCGCCGCAGGTAAGCCCCGCTGTTTGCCCCCCTCCGCTAAGCAGCTACTTTTCATTAATATTTCCCCACTCTCTCACACACACTCGTTCTCTCACACACACACACTCCAAACACAAACACACACACTGTCATACACACACACTCTCACACACACGCGCTCTCACGCACACACAGCATCTCTAGTTAAAAACAGACAGCTGGATTTATTTTTCAGATTTTTACCGTTTTAACCCAACGTGTGTTTGGAGTGTGTGAGAGTTTATTTTGAGTAAAATATTTTTATTTTGACACACACACACACACACACACACACACACACACACACACACACACACACACACACACCTGTAGGCTGCATGTTCGATGAAGTGAATTTTCAGAATAAACCTTCAGCTCTTCACACATGTGACCATCAGCTTCCAGCAGAGGTCAAAGGTCAGTATGAGCTCTAGGAAAAGGTTTGGTCGGGCTCAGTGTGGACCCAGCACCTTGGGTCTGCCGACTCCAATGGGTTTTTTGAGGATTACCAAATAACCGACAGAAAACAAAGTCAGATTTATCTTGTTCTTTTTTAGTTGATGGATTTTTAAAACATTTTTCTCATTTTTAGTGTCGTCATATTTCTGAGTTTCTCGTTGTTCCTCCGGCCGTCGATTTATCCTCGATAATCGGGGGCCGGTCATTCCCGGCCCTCAGATTTTTCCACCTCTGTTTTCTTTCCCTCCTCTTTCAGTTTCTGGGAAAGACTTCTCTCCCCAAGTAAAGATTAGTTCACGGGCTGCAGAGCGAGGAGGGAGTGATGCTGGAAAAGAGCTTAATGGACAGTCGCCATCTTTGATTTGACGCCTGATTGATCACCCGTCACCCGACCGGGCTTTTGATCTGTTCATTCCCAATAATCTCCTCCTCCTCCTCCTCCCCCCAGACAGGCTGAAGTCACGTCGACCTCACAAACTTCAGCGCTCACCTCGTTCTGTTGTTAGCGCTCAGCTTAACATCTTGCTGAATCACAGATCATTTTACGATGACCTTTAACCTTTGGTGTTTGGCTTTAACTGGAGGATTGCTGAGCGCGCACACACACTGTGGTGTTACAGATGTGAGGCTTTGCTTCATATTTGATTCAATCGTCTGAACGCTGACAGCCACATTCATCAGAGGCTCTTATGGTCAATCAGTGCTGGGGGGTGGGGGGGTAATGGACATGCCGGGAGGGGTTAAAGCCGCGGATGGATGCAGAAGCTAAACGATGGATTTCTTTCTTGAGAATAAACGTGCCTGCTGAAGGAGGAGCTTCATTTCAAACTAGCAGCCACGTCCTATTTTTTCTCCTCCTCTCCTCTCCTCCTCTCCTCGTCCTGCAGCTGCGAGCTGAGCGGTTTTGGAAGATTGAGTTTGAGAGGGTGATGTCAAACTGGTTGCCGTGTGGTGACAGAGTTCTGGGAGGATGATTCGGAGTTTTGGGCCGAGGAGCCTGCTTTTCCTTCGGCGTGTTCCGCCGTGACGCTGATCTGTTCCCTGAGCAGCACGTGTGCTCAGGACACGCTTGTCTGAGGTGAAAGTTTGGTCGTGCACGCCACAGCAAGCTCACAGCACGCGCTCCACATGCGCAGACTGTTTTTACTGGACGCCATGTTTCTCATCTAAAAGCACATTTGTGTGTTTCCGTGTCAGTGTGAGGATGTTCAGAGGATTGTTCCTGCAGGCCAGGGCGGCGCGGTGGCGCAGCAGTTAGCGGCGTGGCCTCACAGTGAGGAGGTGAATCTGATGCTCCTTCTCTCACTCACATTTTCTCTTTGTAACCAAACCTTGCCGTTTTCTTGGCGTTTACATTTTTGAGTCTCTGCTGAGCTCTTCTGAACATTAGACCCGTTTCTTCTCCCCTTCACCACCCGACACACACACACACACACACGCTTCCTGCCGTGGTGACGGAGCGCGCTCAGCTGTCTTAAGAGGAGTTGTTTTGCCAGCTTCATTAGCGTTGTGCTAATTAGCCGAGCAGCTGATGGATCTGTGACAGGCCTAATGATTGGAGATGACAAGCTCCGCACATTGTCACGCTCGCCAATTAGCTCTCCACCATCGCTGGATTTAATCAACATGATCGTACGCCGTCCTCGTTTGCCTCCCGTCCACCCCGCCGCCGGTGAGGGTTCATTCGAGGTGACCGTCCTGAGCAGGAGGCTTTATTTTTTCCGAGCTCGTGACATCAGCGGGCTTTTGTCCCCAAGCTTCAAAGTCACACTTCATTGTTCTCACACAGGAAGTTCCACCATCAAACAGCACAGCGCCGTTATTTATCCCCAAACAAAAAAACGCCATCATCAGTGAGGCGCCTGCACGTCTTACATTTGAATTACAAGTCCTCACACACACACACACACACACTCGTGTGAGGACAACAAGTCTTAGTTCATAGGAGTGTGTGTGCGTGAGTGTGTCATTGTCTCCGTGATGTAACGAGATCCATCGTTAAAGTTCAGCTGGTTGAGTTTGTTTAAAGTTTTAATGATTATCTTCCAAACTGCAGCTTTTCATCATAATTCGGTAAAATCAGGTGACGATGAGGCTGAAGATCATGTGACTCGTGATGTTATGGGTGAGCTGATCACTGTGAGGCTCAAACGGAGGGAAGGTTGGCGCTTTCCTCGGTGTGCGACGTCTTTCAGTAGAAACGATTCAGAGACTTTTTGAGCTCCAAAAGTCACGTCAAGGTTTGTCAGATGATCTTTGAGCTCTGGTTAGTCGTAGAAACATGCCACTCGTCTCTGATTTATTTCACCTGTTAGTGAACAGCACACACACGCACACAGACGCACACACAGACACACACACATGGCTGCTGAAGACGCTCAGGTATCAGAGGTCGGCCTTTTTCCTCGGGTTAAGGAGATGTTCACGAAGAACCCCGCGCCGTTTTCGTGCCCATGCGCTCAGCTGCTGCATGTTCGGTCGCCGGTGAACCAACACGGGCCACACGCACGTTTTCCCTTCAAACGAAGCTGCTCCGGGTCTCTTCATCTCTGGAACCGCTGATGACTGTTTTCTTCTTTTGACTTTGTTAAAATTAGATTTTAAGCAAAAAACCTGAAAATGCCAGACGTATACCACGACTCGGATGTTCGGCGTCCTCGACGGCTCGGCGGACGACTGCAGCAGTTAGAATAATAAAGTGTTGCGTTCTCAAACACAAACTGTTGAGCTGGTTTTTTGCAGGTCTTAGAAAACAATGTGAGGAAGGAAGCCTGTCTCCAGCCGAGCGGCACTTTCCTGATGTCACAGAGTTAAAGTGGGAGTGGCTTCCACCGCCTGCTCCAACATGGCCGATCTGCAGCAGCTTCAAAAAAGGCCGTAAAAGGATTTTTAAGAAAACACGATCTGATCACGAACCAGCGTTATTCTGGTGACTCGATATCTGAGGGTCTTTTTCACGTCCGGCCTGCCCTAATCAGGCGGTAACCACGGTAACAATGCTACAAACTGCTACATATGGACATTTGATCGCTGTTTCACAGTCGTTACGATGTTTCCACGTCATTATTTGTTTGACTCGCACACTGTGATTGGTTCCTTAAAGCTGTGATATTATTGGTTCCCCAGCCTGCAGGGCGCTCACTCGTACGTAACCTCGTCTACAAACCGTTCGATTCAAATCTCAACAACAGTCACCTGAAGGTGTTTATAAAGTAAAGACCTGGCAATCAGAAATGGGAAGCAAAGAGACATCCATCAGAACAAGGATCATGGGAATCCCCCGGCAGCCTACGTCTATTGCAGCATAACTAAGGGAGGATTCAGGGTCACCTGGTCCAGCCCTAACTATATGCTTTAGCAAAAAGGAAAGTTTCAATCTTAAAGGCAGAGATAGTGTCTGTCTTATGGTGAATGTGAGTGGATCTCAGCTGAGAGGACACATCTGAAACCAAACAGGAAGTGTCACCATCGTGACACCATCAGTTTCAGGCGGAGAACTTAGAAGTTTACCTGAAAAATAAAAAGCACATTTCCGGAAAAATAAGGAAATGATGTGTTGTGCACAAAGAGAAGGACCCAAAGCAAAGCAGGTTTGGTGTTTTTGTGGTTCTCAGACTCAGAGACGTAGCCCTAAAATTTGATCTTTATCTGGAGTAAATATATGAGGTCAGATGAGCTGTGAGGTCAGAGACGTGTACGGGAATACGCCACGGTCTCTGAAGCTCGTTCAGCGTGAGGCTGGAACACCAAGGCCGTCGTCTGTGACCCGCTGCGGTTAAACTCGGCCCCTTAATGAAGCGTTTGAAGCTGGCGGATGCTGTGATTGTACCGTAGTTAAATATTGGATCACAAGGACGGACAGGAAGCCATTGACACTGTAAAGCAGATTATGCGCACAGGCGGGAGGAAGCAGAAAGGAACGAAGAAGCCGGCGAGCAGACAAACGACAGTCACGGGGGGTCCCCCCATTCCTCCAGGATAAGTGGCTGATGGTTTCTAAACAGTGTTTCTTCTCCTTCTCTCTCACAATCCTCCGTCACGGCTCCCATTAGGTTGACAGCTGTCAATTAGCCTCCCTTGGTCTGGCGCTCTGCACTTTATTGCCGGCAGTTGATGCTGTCATTCGCTCCCAGTTTCGCCTTGAGCGTTATCACGAGCGCTCAAACAGTCGATAGCTGATGCATCAGCAGTTATTTCTTAAATTGGCTCACAAGGCTGCATCCGCTCCTCCTCATTTCTTCTCCCCCCTCTCCTCTGTCTGTCTGCTCCCTGCTCACCTCCTCTTCCTCTCCAAACACCCTGGTGTGTGTGTGTGTGTGTGGGGGGGGGGGAGTCAGAACAACAGCAGCTAAAACATCAGCAGTGTGTGTTTAAAGGGAAATCGTTTTCATTCTTGAAGCGACACAGAGAAGACGTGACGGAGGGAAGAATGACAGGTGTGTGTGTGTGTGTTCAGGATAAACAAGGTTTCTGTGACACACACACACACACACACACTGGTCTCACAGATTATTACTGAGACAGCTACACAGCCTGCTTTGAGATTTTCTTTGCTCCCACGCTCTTCATCACAGAGGGTTCCTAATCATCGTCATCATTTCCCTCAAACTCTGAATGATGCTTTGAGTCTCTTTAAGAAGCTCGGCCGTTCCTCTCCAACTGCTGCCTTTATTTTTACGGCCCGTTAGACTTCCTGTCATGCTCAGGAGACACATCGAGAGACGAGAGGCCCAGTTGGAGGATGAGTTAGTGTTGAGACAAGAGTTAGTGTTGAGACAAGGTGTGTGTGTGTGTGTGTGTGTGTGTGTGTGTCTGTTTTGAGTGTCATCTGGGCTCAGCTCCAGGTCTGGTTTCTTCTTACCCTCAGTGGGGGTTCCCTTTATGTCTGCGAAATGTGTGTGTCCTTCGCTTTCCCACGGAGGCTTTGGCCTAACCCAGACGAGACTGGCAGCCATCAGTCTGTGTGTGCGTGCGTGCGTGAGTGTGATGAAAGGCAGGAGAGCCGGCAGCGAGGACCCGTCTGAAGGTCTGGTAATCAGGGCCAGCCTAAGCTGACATCCTCCTCAGGCTGACAGGGCCTTCCTCTTCAGTCCACAGACACACACAGATCAGAGCCTCTGAAAGTTTTGATCTGAGTGCCGTGTTTGTGAGCCAGCACTGAGCTGAAAGCAGGCAGGAAAAGTGCAGCAGAACTTTATTTAACTTTAAACTTATTAATATATCAAATTTATTGAGCTTTAACCTGCAATCAGGTCAGAGGGCAAAGGTGAACCTGCTGCGAGTTTTACTTTCTTACCTTGTTGGAGGGCTTTGATCCTCCATCAAACAGAAATCTGTACTCTTTCAGATTTCGTCCCAGAACAGATCAGCAGCTGTGGAGGACGTCCGATCATTGTTATTCCAGTTTCGTCCCTTTAAGAGTGATTCCAGGCTGTGGATACAGTTTCTTTGTCCGACAGTGTCTCCACCACGCAGTGTTTCGCATCCTCTCTGAGGATGAAGCTTGGGTCGTTCACAGACGGCCAGTTTTGGTCCAGAGTAGCTGATCACTTCCTGTTTGCGGGTTTGTCTTCGGGCTCTGCTTCTTTTTTTTTTTTAGTTTTTAACCATTCAACATCCCAGAAAACCCCACTGTACGCTCAGAGCGCCACACACAACGATCTGCATGGAGCAGATGAGTGTGTGTGCGTGTGTGTGTGTTTGTGTGTGTGTGTGTGTGTGTGCGTGTGTGTGTCTGTGCGTGTGTGTGTGTGTGTGTGTGTGTGTGTGTGTGCGTGTGTGTGTGAGTGGAGGCAGGTGAGAGAGAGAGAGTCGTCCATGCTGAACGCAGGGAGGGGGCGAGGAGGAGGAAGGCTGTTTTATTTTCTACTGTGAGGGCCTGTTGCTAATTAATGTTTCTTGGTCGGTTTCTGTCGGAGCTGAGTAATGTTTTTGATCTTTATGCCTGATAACTGCATACCTAATGAGATTTCAAAGCTGGTGGAGATGGGAGTTGCTGCTCCCTGCAATTATTGACAGATGCCTTTTCTCCGCCACTGGCTGCCGCGCCATAAATCCTTCCTCAGTAATGAGCTTGAGAAGTGCCACCCTGCCAGTGAGCTAATGAAACCGAGCAAGGGGGGCCGTGTGTGTGTGTGGGGGGGTGCAAAAGAGTGCATCACACTCCTCTGACACATTTTTTTCTCTTTAAATGCACTCTGCAGATGTCAGCCACCTCGGCTGCCAGAGAGAAAAGAGGCAGGGGGAAGACGGCGAGCCAGGAAAAAAGCGAGACAAAGCCAGAGTTTGGGTTCAGGTTACAGCCCCGTGTTCAGGCCATTTGTCTGCGTTTGCCTGTTTTATTTGAAATACTAGCATCTCTGTTGCCAAACAGGACTGTGATTGATACCCCCACCCCCTCCCCGCCTGCGATTGATACCCCCCTACCCCGCCTGCCTGCCCACATCCACCAGCAGCTTCTCCACCTTTAATTCTCAATGAACTCTTCTTCTTCTTCTTCTTCTTCTTCTGTGTCAATGAAAAAAAAGTCAGCTGCATAGATAAACACCTGATACAACCAGCAGCCCCCCACCCCACACACACGTGATGCTGGGCTTCAACTGAATGCTGGAAAACCAGCTTCACAAAAACTGCAGACGTGTTGGCCATGCTCGGTTTGTAGAAGTCAAATGTGACTTTTAGTCTTGAATATTTTCGTCACCCTTGGATTCACTAACCCTAAATCCAGCGCCCAGTGTTCAAATCCAGTGAAACCAAATCCAGAAATCTGGTCGTTCACAGGAAGACCAGGATTATGTGATCGTAGAAGATCAAACTGGATCCAGTCGGAGTTGTTCTCTGCGTTTCAGCAGGATCAGGATTAATATCAGTCCTGATCCCAGCAGAGGACTGGATCCAGACTACGTAACAGGAAAAATGAAATAAAAACTGGAAGTGTATCAAACGACTTTGTACATGATAACTGTTTTCATACATTTGTCAGTTTATTTATGATGCTCTGTACTTACAGTTCATAGATAAATGTAAGATACCACAAACTGTGAGCTGTATGGTAAAATCAAGGTTATGAAGTAAGAGTTTAAATGTGATCACAGCAGTTGAGTTTGATACCCACATAGCAGACATAATGACTGTACAGGGTGGGCCATTTATATGGATACACCATAATAACATGGGAATGGTTGGTGATATTAAAGTCCTGTTTGTGGCACATTAGTATATGTGAGGGGGCAAACTCCTCAAGATGGGTGGTGACCATGGTGGCCATTTAGAAGTCGGCCATCTTGGATACAACTTTCGTTTTTTCAATAGGAAGAGGGCCATGTGACACATCAGACTTATTGGTAATGTCACAAGAAAAACAATGGTGTGCTTGGTTTTATAATTTATAATTCATTTTGTTAGTTTTGGTGCCACTGGCATTGAAAGTACAGATGATCCAGATTTCTTGAATCCTTAAAGTCTGTACCTGGGGCAGATTGACTCTTGGGAGTTGGGAGTTCGCCTTGTAATTGGAAGGTTGCCGGTTCGAGCCCCGGCTCCGACAGTCTCGGTCGTTGTGTCCTTGGGCAAGACACTTCACCCGTTGCCTACTGGTGGTGGTCAGAGGGCCCGGTGGCGCCAGTGTCCGGCAGCCTCGCCTCTGTCAGTGCGCCCCAGGGTGGCTGTGGCTACAATGTAGCTGCCATCACCTGTGTGTGAATGGGTGAATGACTGAATGTAGTGTAAAGTGCTTTGGGGTCCATTGGGACTAAGTAAAGCACTATACAAATACAGGCCATTTACCATTTGACGTTTTCCATGGAAGCATCATTTTTATCCGGATTACACCTGAACAGTTGCGTCCTGGACTGCCAGCACTGGATGGTGCTGACTAAAGGTAGCGTGGTCTGTGGCATCAGCAGCTACTTTCAGACACACATAAATCTGCATGTGAATAATCAGGGTGCATCATGGGTAAAATTCAGTCGGGTCCAAAGTGTTTCTCTGGTTCTGAAATGATGTAAACTTAGATTTCAGCTTAAAACACAAAAGTGTGATTTTCCTGCAGAGACCGTGTACAGGTATGTGTGTGTGTGTGTGTGTGTGTGTGTGTGTGTGTGTGTGTGTGTGTGTGTGTTGCATGTATTCGGAGGCCTCTGAGAGCCGAATGGTGTGTCGCTGCCAAACAGTCGATTTCCCCCTCTCGTCGTCCGCTCCATACATCACAGACCCGCCCTTCTCTCCTGACACAGTGACGTGTGTCATTTATCAAACACGGCCTTGCCAGGCCTCGTGTGTGTGTGTGTTAGAGTAGGGCGGAGATCTCCTCCAGGAGAGGAGGAGGAGGGTTTGATTCCTCTTGTGGTGATCAGAGAGGAAACAGAAACGTTAAACGCTGTTTTACGTGCTTGTGTTCTTATTGAACATCATGAATAATTACAGCTTGTAGCTATGTAAACCTCTGTGTGTGTGTGTGTGTGTGTGTGTGTGTGTGTGTGTGTGTGTGTGTGTGTGTGTGTGTGTCCAACACACACACACAGAGCCTGTCCTCTGATTCAAAGGGAGGCCTTACAGGAAGAAGATGGATGCTCCTTAAAAAGAGCCTGTTGATGGATATGAATCTGGCCCCTCATTCATCACTGTTACATTATTTAGACTGGATCCCTGCAGAGCTGTAACCCGACACGCGGGGGTGGGGGGGTGTATATGAACTACAGGAAGAGCGAGATTAAAGGTGTGAGCAACCACAGCAGTCACGATTGTGATTGGACACTGCGACCTAATGCTAGGCTGCATGTTCTCCACGTGGCGGTTCTCTGGGTTCTCCGACTTCCAGTCCAAACACGAGCTGGGTGGGTTAGCTGGAGACTGTGAAGCTGCTAATGGACGAGAGCTAGATAAAGAGCTTGAAGTGAATGTCAGTCTAAAGTGCTTTGACTGGTGGGTGATTCACTTGTTACTGGGGTATATCGCCACGGTCACATGGATACTGCAGACTTGAGCTACTCTGGAGCGGGAGGACAGAAGCACCAGCAGGCCCATTTGAGTGTGTGTGTTTCCAATCCTGGATGCCTGGCTGTATTGTTTGCGTCCTGTCTCTGTAGGCTCTGATTGGTCCCCGGGTTCAGACTGTGGGCTCGGCCACCTCCTGGCCGCTTCTGTAGATTCACCGCTAACCCCGCGAGAGTTTTCGGTGAGAGAGGAAGTCAGCACGTAGCCTCCGTGGATCCTCCTCGCTGCTCCTTCCAGTGTTTTTTGGAGCGCCGCCTCCTCCCCTGCCCTCCGTCGCTCCCTCTCCTCCCAGGTTTCTATAGCACCGAGGCAGACGTGCTGATTTATTGTGGCCATCCGTCTCTGCTCCTCATCCATCACGGGCCGTTGCTAGGCGATCATGGCAGCAGCTGTTTGCTTTAGAGTTCAACAGAGGGGCCGTCAGTCAGCGGCGGCAGGTGAAAAGCATTACCGACGTGCTGTTGTCACGGCGAATAATTAATCAAAGGCGGCAAAGATAATTAAAAAGATATGACCCTTGCTGCTGCCGCTTGGTCCCAGGTTTGTCCAGGAAAGAGGAGTAAAAAAGAAAAGGTGAGAGGAAGAGGAGGACTCCTCATCACTGCTATCGCTCAGTAGTTCTTTAAGATTCCTCCTGCTCTCGCGTGACCCCCCCTCCTCCTCCTCCCTCAGACGAGTGGAGTGAGTGAATGCTGATAAAACAGGCTCTCCTGCTCTTATTAATTAGGAGGAGATGGGCTGGAAAAACCAGAGAAAGGGTTTAAAAAGGCTTCACGGAGGGATGGAGAGTGCTCTCAGAGTGCTGAAGATCCATCCGTCACCTCCGGTTCAGAGAGCCAACTGAGAGTTAGTCGCTCTGCTCAGAAAAACATGATGTTTGCATTTAAAGATGGAGTCACGTGACCCAGTTGATTTATGTGGATTCGCTGTGAAGGTGTCTGCGTCTGCAGGTCTTCTGTCTGCTGCTTGTTTTGTTCTTCGTTAAATCCTCAGAGCCCGTTTGTATCTGCAGGCAGCAGAGCAGAAACGTCCACCGTGAAGCGAGATCACCTCGGAACATCTGGAAGCACATCTGCCGTCCGAAGACGAGCCGTTTGGTTCTGAGTCTGCTAGGTTTCCAGAAAATCAAGAACCTTCGCTTTTCAGCGTCAACCTCCGCCATACTCAGAGGACCCGTGCAGAAACGGCGCTTTGCGTCCACTTTCAGACGTTTCTGTGCAAATTATTCTTTAACTGTTTAACAGCCAAAAAGGTTCCAAACATGCACACCTGCGGGCTGTGGGAGGAAACTCACCTGAACCTGAGAGACCTGAATTTGTCAAATGTGTTCAAAGTTTTAGCTTCATTTACCTGATCTGTTATTTATTCCAACACACACGGCGTGGAGCGCCCACAGTTTTGTTGTACATGTACAATAGCAGGCTTTTCTATTCAGTTAATATTCAACCTCATTTCTATTTGTATTTATTTTCTGATACTGAACTTTAAAGCTAGAGGAAGCTACTGTAAGTACTATGTGTACCTTGTTGTACCAGTGTAGGGGTGATACAGCCTTAAAATCAGAGCTGTGTAAGTAAAAGATGGCGGTTTGCTTCCCTCTCTCCGCCAAGCTGCTGTCACTGATGACGCTTCCTAATTTGAATCTGCTGAAATGAGGATCCTCCGTGCAGCAGTCCTGACTCAGCACGCATCAAATGTGAGCGCAGAAGTAGCCTCACTAGCTTTTATTCCCCCTGGAAATTCAAAAAGCACAAAATAATATAAAAATAAGTTTAACAGGAAGTAAAGTCAGTGGATGTGCAGTTTCAGTAACAACTCACAGCTTTAAGCAACAGTTCCTGCCACCATAGCAAGTATGATGCAAACTAAAATGATTATTTCCGTTATTTCATGGTTCAGGCTCTGCAGGTCACATCGAAGGTCCGGATTTGTGTTTCGTGCACGTTTAGGGACAGACATGAAGCCTTTCCCTGAGCGTGTGGGCTCACTCATCTGGAAACGTCACTCCGTCACCGTGCACATGAAAACCAGTAACAATGAAAATGAATCGAATCATTCAATGTTTGAATGTGAACGTTTCCCTCAGTGTGACCTGAGAGGAAAACATTAGTCTGATTTTAGGCTAGGGCTGAACGATTATGGAAAATAATCTAATTGCGATTTTTTGCCCCAATATTGCGATTGCGATGCGATATGCGATTATTTTTTAAGGTCTTTGTCTTCTGTATTATTAAACAAAGACAAGCAATACATCATATAGTATGGCCAATACTATATTACATTAATTTTAAACTGTTCTTTCCTGGAAGACAGACCTCTGTTATGATGACATGAGGTGATGCATGAATTGATGACTGACATTTTTATTTAACTTCTTCAATCACAACAGTATATTTGAACATACACAATAGTTTATTTTTAGCTTACAAACATCTGAGCATAAAGTGCTGACAAGGAACCCTGGTGTAAACATTAAAATGAAAGTCAGTACAATGTGCAGATTGCAGAAATATACATAAACAAAATCAGTGGCTTTACCACACTCAGTTTTTCGACATCTGTGAACTACTAGACAGTCATTCAATTACAAAATAATATTAAATAAATAAAACTAATAAATAAAAAATACACACATCTTACTGATCTCTGCAGTCAGTAACATTACACATAAAGTGCAAACATAATAGCAATTGTATAAACACACACACAAACACGCCTTTAAAATTTAAAGGCGTGAAATTGGACGGTCTAGTTCTGATTAGCGTCACCGCTGTCTCGGTGGAGTTTAATAAACTCGGCCGTCTGCTTCTTGCTATCTAAAATATAACCAGACACTGGTGTAAATTCTCGACTGTCTCATACTTCTGTTTAATAAGTTTTCTGTTTGACGTTTAGTCAGCTGTGTGAAAACCAAGGAGGAACCCACCCGGGGGATTAATAAAGTTTTATTTTATCTAATCTAATAACTTTAATCTCAGCCAAACCGATTTACTCACGAACAAACAAAACACTGAAAAAAGCCCAACAATAACATTTTTAGGTTGTCTAAGTGACTTATATATTACGTTTAACCCGAGCAGCGAAACTCCGCGGTGATCTGAAAATGATGTGCCGGGAGTTGTGCCGTTCTCGGCCGCATCAGTAACCCTCGAGCTCCCGGCTAGCTGTCGAGCTGGTGGGTAGCAGACGCCTCTGAAAACGTCGAAGCACTTTTGCAAATATGGGATATCTTGATAAACCGAGCAGATATTTGATGTTTACACAACTACTTTCTCGCCTGAAAATATTTTAAAAGTTTATTTTGTGACCCAGAAAGATTAGTATGAGTAATTTTAAAACTTAGTAGCGGCCGCCATTGTTGGAAACTGGAGTTTGGCTGGGCCGCGCTATGAATTCTGGGATATGGTAGTCATTTGGACAGCCTTCGGCGCGTCGCTGTGACGTAATCGGTCTACAAATGCGGCCTCAGGAGGATGCAGCCCATGAATTTAGACATGTCCAGAGTATAATCGCAGCCTTTGCGGTTAGAAAATTGCGCTTGATCATGTCGCGATATTATCGCAAATGCGATATATCGTTCAGCCCTAATTGCTGGTCTTTGTGTTGTTTCCGTCGGAGCTGACGTGTCCGTGTCAGGTCTGTGATCGGCGTTTCCACAGTGTGACGGGAACCCCCGGGGTGTGTTCGTGTCTGAAAGAGATTTTGGGTTGACTGAAAGTGTTTCGTGGAGTAAAGTCAACAGACTGTAACAAAGTGGGTGGATAGATGTTCACAGTGGGCTGGACAATAACTCAGAATTAAAGTTATGATTTGTTGTATCTTCATCCGTAGAAGCTCAAACTAAGATGGCCTTCATTCAGAAAGGTGGATGTAGAAGATCGGGAGGTTTTGTGTAAGTGAGCCTGAGGCTCGTCACTGAGACGGGAACGAGCTGCCGCCTTAACAACAGGGTCGTCCACCGCAGACGCACCCACTACTCTGACTCAAGCACAAGCCTGCGTCCTGCCACGTAGTTTTTTTAAAGGTATTTCAGTTTTATTACATTTTGAACTGTGTTTGAGCTAGAGGTGAATGCTCTATAAGAAGTGGTCACATCAGCAGGTGACCTCTCTGAGAAGGTACTGCTGTGTCATGGGTGGGACTTTGTGGCCTCGAGGTGAACCCTCTGCACAGCAGCGTGTGATTTTCTGCTTGCAGTCAGTCCTTCCTTCTGATCCCGCCAGCCTGCTGCCACGAGTCAGGCAGACGTGGTTCATGTTAACTCAGCAGCGAACACGTGTCAGTAAAAATCCTACAGCAGATTTTCTTCATATGCAATCACAAACCTGTCTTTGTGCAATAAAATCTTATCGGCTTCAGGCAAAACGCCCGTGTTTGGAACGTTTGTGGGAGGTTCCTGTGACCTTGCAGACAGAGGCCGGGAGGCGGGGTTAGAGCCGAGCGGCACACGCTCACACAGGAAGCCCAGAGAGCACGTGTAGAAATGCAGCGAGTGGCAGAGGTGGATGTCAGTTGCCGAGCTTCAGTCAGTGTTTAACGTTTTGCTTCCTGCCTTTCTGTAACTCCACCAGGAATGATTTCGCCTCGAGCTTCGCCCTGGGTGCTACTCGGTGTCAGTGAACGCCACACACAGAAATGACAGTCTGCTCTGCTTTACTTAGATGAGCACAACCCAGTCAAAGGACACTTGATTGATTAACGAGCAGCCATTGAGTTATTGATCAATCGTTGGGTGTCTCCACATGCGGCTGGTTCTGTCTGAACACTGAAAAAATCTAATCTGGACTGAACCCAAACCAGGAATGTTTCTCAGGAATTACTGAACAATTCTTATCATATAGTTCAAATTACCGCTGGTCCTGTCACATCTTGAACCGGGGGTATGCGGTGAGCTGGTGTCGGTCCAGTCCTCAGTCCACGGCATGGATGAAGCTAAGCGTTACTTGGTTTTTCACGCTTGGGCACTGTCAGGTTTTCTTGTTTGAATCACAAACTGTGGTCAGAGTGTGTGGACTCGCCACCGACGATGCTTCCCGCGTGGGCTCGTTTCACTAACGTGTGGATTGGTGTTATGGTGAGCACGATCTGATATCCTCGTGTCGGTGTTGTTCCCACATCATCATAATAAATGTTGTTCCAGGTTCAACATTGCAAGTGACCAATCGCATTGTTGTGACGTCATACTTTTGCGACTTCGGAAAAAAGCGCCGTAAAAAAAAAAATCTACTTAACTTGCGAGAAACCACCTCTGTCCGCCGATCCAGCAATTTGAATTCTTTGCATTTCAGGATGCTGTTCTTTAATAAACGGTAAGCATTATGCATATTGTCCTTGCAACACTGGAATTTCATAAATGAATGAATGGCTTGGCTTGCAAAAGTACATCACAACAATGTGATTGGTCACTTGCAATGTTGAACCTGGAACAACATTTATTATGATGATGTGGGAACAACACCGACACGAGGATATCAGATCATCTGTTATGGTGAGGAGGTGCGCAAGAAAAACTCCCACACTAAGCTCCAATCACACACATTTGTTTTGGCGTCTCTGTGTTTTCCTGCTCGTCTGTTTCTTTCTTCCTGTTAAAAGAGAGTTTTTGCTTCCTTCTCTTGCTGAGTGCTCAAAGGGTTGTTGGGGTTTCTCTTAAAGCTGTGGGGTTACAGCGACTTAAAGGCGAGCAAGCCCTGATGATTCAGACCAAACCAACAGCATATTTTGGGTTAAACTGATTTGGTTTGACAGATACACAAACTTTAGAGGTTTTGGTGGAGCATATGACCAACATGTGACCACCTGGTGCTGAAGGTGGTTAAAACCCACCCACATGAGAGGGCAGGTACGGCGCTTGTTTTCCTTCTGTGTGACATCTGTCAGCAGTAATCTGATTGATCGTCTACTCTGACATCCAGCGGGAGAAACATTGGAGTTACGGAGCATCTGGAGGCTTTAAGGCCTCATAACTTCACACTGGATGTAAATATTTGTATATAAAAATTAATGAGCATCGTGGAGGAGATGGTTTTGTTTGGTAGAGCACAAAGCATAAAATTAAAACTACTTACAGCAGTCTTTTTCCTGTAAATGAAGTCCAGCTTTTCAGTGAAACGTCTCATTCATCAGCATCACAGACACCAAATTAATGATGCCGTTTCTTCAGTTTGAGCACAGATCGTCTCCTGATGGTGCAAATTTAAAAATCTCTGCATCCTCTGGACAAATGTGACCCAGTGTCCCGAGGTGCAGTTCGATGTGGACGAGCCTGTGAAAGCTCTTTTCTCCTTTTTAGGACACCACAGCAGCAGGGTTTGGTGAAAGAGAAGGGATTTCAAGGGAGGGGAAGCATTAATGCTGGCGCCGATATATCACAAACACATCGGCGTGGCTGTGGCAGGTCAGTTGTTTTTCAGATATTAAGTAATCCCACGGTAGCAACGTTCAGACAGAGAAGCCTGCAGTCACATTATCACCTGACTGCAGGAGCGATCATCGTCCTGACAGTGGAACGTTGGACCGAGGCCTCCACGTGAGCGGATGTGTTCATCGTAGACGGCGTTTTGTTTTCACATGGTGCTCGGTTTAATTCGTATGGAGCTCTGCAGGAACAGGTCCGAACACCTTAGGCAGCTCCCCTGTCCCTCACCTAGATTTCTGAAGTCAGGTCTTTGTTTAACACGAGCCATAGAAACAGTAACTCTGAATGTTAAAGCTTGTGTTGCTAACATGGGGCTAACTCAGAGACAGAGGCTCCGCAGTTCAGAAGTCTAACTTCCTGTCAGCTCTCTGAAGGTGAGCCACAGATGGTTTTCTGAAGACTTGTGGTCACGGAGAGACGAGGACGTCAAGCCCAGCTCACCATTTCTCACAGCTGTGTGTTACTGCTTCACCTGCAGCCTGGTCTCTCTCTCTCTCTCACACACACACACACACACACTCTGGTCCCACTCTGACATCATCTGTGTGACATTAAAGCACTCGGTCTGGTGTTTTCTGGTCTTCGGGGTCTCATTACATGATTAAAAATGGCGCTCTGCTTCCTGACATCATTCATGGCTGTCTGTGTATTTACCACCACGCTGGAAACTACACACAGACACACACGCACACACACAGCGCTTTGAAACTGAAACCTCACACACACACACTGATGAAGAGGGGCAGCGTGGACCGGAGATCCATCACATGAGATGTTAACAACATGCTAATGTGTTTTTAAAGCCGCAGCTCAGGTTTCTTTTTAATTGCTGCATACGATGAAGGTGTCAGTGAACAGATCTGTTGATGTTCTGATCAGCAGGTGAAATCGTTTCAGTTTGACGGCCTCCATGTGTTTCCATCCTGCAGAGGAAAGCTGCAGATTCAGAGAGAAACTTGAGAAATCCGAGCGGATTCAGCAGTTCGTCCTCCTCTGAGACTCACCACCAACTGTAACGTGGCCCCAGCTGCTCTCTGCTGGGGTAGCTTTGCATGACTTACAGTTCAGAATAAGATGATGTCTGATTTCAGCTGATCATAAACATACAGCAGCCATGCTTCGGTTTCTGCCTGAGAACAGGAAGCTCACTTTCTGGTGACTCATGGTGGCTTTAGTTTCCTTTGAATCACAGGGACACGTGTGTGACAGACGTGTGAGAGTAAAATGAGTTGCACAGCTGATGTGAGTGATGGAGATGTTGTTTAGTCCGTATCGATGGCGTCAGGAACTCATGTGTAGAACAATGTGTAGCACAGACTTTTCTAAAGGAAACATGTTGGAGCTGAAACATAATCAGCGTTCGTAATCATGGCGCCTGTTTGTTGCTTTGAGTCATAGCAATGATGTGTCAACATGTCTGCAGCTCGGAGAGGAGCACAGCGTGAACCTGAACTGTATCTGCAGACACCTGCAGAGCTGGAGGAGTTAAACTCAGGAGAACAGAAGAACATCAGAACCCGTCACGATCAGGGAAACGAGCTGGGACCAGATCAGTCTCCCACATTATCTGCACAAACCAAACTGCTGGAAAATCAGCTGTAAATTCAACGTTAGGATGACGTTTAATCATGCGCTGCCCTGTCGCTCATGCACACATTCACATGCATGACCCTGTGTCTGTCATATCAAAGATGGACCTTCCACCATGGTGTCACCTCCTAGTAGCAAAGCCTCCGTTTGTTTTTGGGGTGAAGAGCTTAGCTCTCCCCTGATGCTTGCTAGCTTAGCCATAAAATCCTAAAACTAGAGCTCCGTCTTCTTGGATGGTCTGTTAGTCCAGTGACCTCACAGCAGCCATGTTATTGGTCACATGATGTCATTAAAAATGCTACAAAAGCTCCAACAGCATAAACGCTCTGACTAGGAGCAACAGCCACCTGTGTCACCATCTGCCTGTCAGTCAGAGAGGCCACGCCCCTAATAATGCAAACTGACCACACTGTCTCTGTAACAGGCTCTAAATGTTTCTGCTTTAACATGAGGACCTGCTCACTGCTGCCTCTGCAGAGAATTAGAGGAACTGCAGGCTCATGTGTCAGCCCTGGAGGTCGATGGCTGTCAGCTCCAGCAAACCCCTTTTTTTCCACACTACGTCACGAACACGTACGATTCTGTAATGTGCGTAATTTTCTTTCCTGGTCAGATTTAAAATTATCTCTGTTGTTTCACAGTGTGTGTGTGTGTGTGTGTGTGTGTGTGTGTGTGTGTGTGTGTGTCGGCTTCACTAAATGAGCCCGTACACGGCGTGATGCTGTAAACATGCTAATATTTCTTAATGGCACACTCCTACATTGATATGCATGTAAACTGTAGACCGTTAACCCCCTCCTCCTCACACACACACACACACACACACACACGTTGCTTGGCTCTCTGTTTTTCATTAATATCAAGTGATTGAGCGTAACATTAGCAGATAAAGCGCAGACTAAGATGACACGTAAGCCGCGGACGGAGGAATTAAAGTCTAATATAATCAGTCGGCCTGCGTGAGGAAAAGCCATCAGTCGTCACACGGCTGACATTTTGATTTCCGACGTTTCTGCAGAGCGAGCGCGTTGGATGGAGACGGATTTCTCTTTTAAGTAAAGAGATGCATACGTGATTGTTCAAAGGGTTTTCTCGCACGGCTTTAAAGTCACACACATACGTGCAGAGTATCGATCTCTCAGGTGTTTGCGTGTCCGTCTCGCTGGTTATTTTCAGAGCACGTCACTTTTTATTAGCTTAATAAATCACATTTGTTGTCAATCAAGCAGCAGAGAATAATTGGATATGGTTGAAGCCTTGCGTGATGGATTATAAATCATTCAAGATTAAATTAAAAGATAATGCACAAACTTAATGGTTTGTGTTTTGCAGTCTAAATTGCCTCGGAGCAGAGCTGTTTTCCAGTTTTATTGCGCACCGTTTTTCTTTTCTCCCAAACTCGGCACATTTTACACCTTTTATTGCCTCCGTGGAACTTCTTTCAGCCTCTTTACATCCACGTTTGCCGCGCAGATTCATTCGAAGGACTTCTTTTGTTTCATGCCCACATTCAGGAAGATGTCATTCTGTGTGTTTACATCCAGCCTGTAAGTCGAGCTCTACTGAGCACCAGAGAAAGGCATTATTTCTGCGAGGCGAGGAGGACTAAAGAAGAGCGGCGGACGCGGAGAACAAGCTCCGCCGTGGGTGCGATCCCACGCCCGCTGAATTTAAGTGTGTCCGTTTGCATTGGAACAGAGCGGGCGTTATCATAATCGCCTCCTGCCTACTTGACAGAACCTTAAAGTGATCCTGTCATTTTGTTTACACCCAGGCCTCGCTGTGATTTACTCGGCAACACACACACACGTGCACGCACGCTCCCCCGGCGAGCCGGGTCGAGTGGACTGGATGACATCTTTTGATCAGAGCTGTCCAAAGAGATCAGAGCAGACTGGCAGGTAATAGATACCAAGCAACTTCCCACACTCGCTGTGTGCACGTTTCCACTCAGAATGCAAAAGCTCTGAGATCACCGCTGAACCGAGAGCACGTTAGCTACACAGCTTTATCAGCTGTGCTGTCGTCATGGCAATAGTCAGCTGTGAAACCTCCCAAGCTGACGTCCATGCAGGTGAACGCTGTCGCCAATGCTGCTCCAGACTGCTAGCAGCTGTGAGGCCACACGCCTCATAGCTAGAGGAACTACAGCACCCTGAGTGCACGTGCAGAAGGGCTATCCCACCAATTTGTCTGTGCATTTCAAATCACTATAATTAAGCGTTATTGATCGTGGATTCAATTAACTTCATTAACGTGGCTGCTCTGCTGACTGCGGAGGGACAGACGTGAGGCAGGGAGAGGACGTGATCATCATGAAGCAGCGCTCCCCGAGCCGTGTCTCGTTACCGTGTCGTTAGGTGGTATTGTTCACTGAGAGACAACACTCCATGTCAGGAGGCTAGAGGGGGCTAAACGTGCGGCTGGATCAGTTTTAGGCATTAAAGCCGCTCGACGTGCTTCAGGAAAAGATGGTTAAAGTTCCACCCTCACCACATTAACCTCCTAAGACCCGAACTCTTCCACGGCAGCATTTTTAATTTCTCTTTGATATTTTGGCTAATTGGGGCCCGATGAATGTAAAAACAAAGAATTACCAGATTTTTTTTTACCTTATTTTTGTTTTTAAGAAAAATGAGAGCCACATATGAGGATATTTGTTTAAAATTTTGATAGAACAGCAGCAGTATAATGTCCTGAAAAACTGGAAAAAAATTTGTATTTTTTCTCCTCTCAGATCAAACCAGCTTCTCCACCCTGCTGATCCTTCATCTGCAGCTTGCTCTACTAATTAAAAGAGCACCTGCATACCTGGTGTGTTTGACCCTGCCTCCTCGTACTGCAGCGTGGTATAAGTGTGTACGCGTGCGTACTGATCTCAGTATCCTGGGTCACAATCGAGCCCGAGCCAGCAGCGTTGGGGATCATCTCAGCGTGTGTGTCCTCATTTTTTACTTCACTCCTCCCCCCTCATCCTCCCTCCTCCTCCCTCCTCTCTGGTGTACATGGCTAATTCACCTGCAGTAAAATCAGAGCTGCAGGATTTTTGACCCCTCACACATGCCGTACACACGATGAAAATATTACAGTGTGATGTCACAGAGAAGCAGAGTGACTGGAAAAGTCTTTCTCAGTATACATGAGGAAGTTTTCAGATGCTGCATTTAAACTTTGGTCTTCTTAAGAAAGGTGAAGGTCTTTGTGAAGGTGAAGGCCTGAAGGACTTTGGATAGTACAAATCTGAATCGACGTCATGTCTTTAAACATCTCCTGCTGAGAAATTTAGAGAAGTTCATAATTCACTTCCTGCCACTGAGATGATGTATCATCTTAGAGCTGCTCGCCTGTCTCCAGCCTTTTCATCAGAGCACAGACTCAGCTAACTCATCAGAGGTGCTGCACGAGAACATCTGGACCTCCTGCAGGCTGCGTGTTAGGATAAAACTCGGGCTGACAGACTGAGGGACTGCTCAGAGACTCCAGGAGAATCCAGGAGGAACCGTTGGAAGAACCACAAACATTAGCAACACAAAGCCTTTAAACGAGGAAGAACCACTGATCTTCAAATCTCATTGCCTTTGTTGCAGTTCTGCTCTTTGTTCCACACTTTCACCACTAAAACGTGGTTTCCAATAAAAGCTGTGTACTTTACAGAGACGTGGATTCTCTCAGAGGCGGCTCGCCGTAATGTGGTTTCACGTGCTCACGTTTGGCCTCGATGAGCGCTCTGGGCTGCTGTGGCTCTGCACGGTTCTCTTACACAGCTGTCGTTTGGGCTGATTCACAGCAGATGGTGAGTGCTCGTATGCACGGGTGGCGGCTCGAGACAGACGGAGGTAGAGCCAAGGAGGCTGAGAGACGAAACGCATTCAGATACACAGCTGCTTTATTGCAACAAAGGGCGCCGTTACCGCACGTAGTGTCGGTGAGAGGTCAGATGACCGTACGGGTTTAAAGCGCTCGCCGTGACGCGTTTAAAGCTTTTCAGGTGGACCCTGAAAACAAACTCCAGAGATCGCCTCGAGGCACAGAGCTGTTACACTGCAGTGCATACAGTACATACAGGAAGTGTGTGTGTGCGCGTGATGGCTCGGGGATATCTGTGTCTCTCTACATCTGTTTATCCCACGGCAGTGTCGTATCATCGCCGACGGCAAACAGGAGCCTGACAATGACAAAGACTCCTCTCTCCGTTTCACTGCTGATGCAGTACACACACGTACATTACAGACACACACATACACACACATGATGCCAGCAGGTCGTGCAGGTATTCCAGGCAGGAAGTTTTGTTTGTGTCACTTTGCTCCGGTTTCAGTGGTTTTTTTCCTGCTCAACAAAAACCTGTTAAAACCATCTGAGCTATGGCAAGATTCGGTTAAAGCACGACCGACCTCTCAGCGTCATTCCCCCACTGTGTCCAGTCTTTGCCGAACAGACAGCATGGGGACGTAACCTTATTGGCTAGAATAATCAGCTCAGAGACAGTGGGACCAGACCTCTGACGGTGTCTGCGGCAGCTCGTTTCTTTGGCCACATTCACGCTGCAGGTCTTAATGCTCCATTCCGATTTTTTTCATCAAATCCGATTTTTTTGTCTGCTCGTTCACACTACAAACAAAATGCGACAGCCAACGCGCTCTAGTGTGAACCCTCAAAGTGGCCGCATGCGCAAAAGAAGACGTCACACACAACGCGCTCTGTTTACACCCAGAGCAAACAGTATGTTTGACTGATGGCCTCAATATAAAGACTTCGGACTTTACGTTTCCCAACTTTGCTTTAAGTTATAAAGTTATTGTGTTATCTACATTTGTCCTAATAATGATCCTTACTGCTGTTTTAGAGGAGCAGTGCTTCAGAGGATAGCTGCAGATTTCTGTCAGAATCTGCAGATTATACAGTACAAATAAAATGTTCACGTTTCTCCAACGTTGTCTTCCCAACAGTTGTACTGGATGGAAGCGTTCGTGATGTCTTCTCCGGCGCTGATAATTGGCGTCTGTATTGTGTCAGTGACATAAAAGACGGATTTAATGCGACATGACCATCAAACAGCAGTCCCTTTCTAAAACATCAGATATGTATTGGATTCAGGACCACATACGAAAGTGACCCAGATCGGATTTAAAAATATCGGATTTGTGCCGTTCACACTGTCACACCATGATCGGATAGATGGGTCGCAGAAGGTCAAAAAAGTCGCTTTCGCCTGCAGTGTGAACGTAGCCTTTGTGTCTGTGAAAGCGGTGGATTGTGGTTACAGATGCATTTCCTGTGCTTACACGCCAGGTCAGATGGGCGAGTGACAGCCCGTTACACACACACACCCTCTCCTTCTGTATCTGTTGCATGTGCGCGTGCGAGCACGCTCAGCTCGACGTGCACAGCGCGAGCGTTGCTCATCTGCTTCCCCTCTGATGGACTTATTAACCAAAGAAAACATTGGTAGTTGCACGGAGAGGCGACAGTGTGATTTGTCTTGATGCATCTCTTCTCTGTGTGATTTCCACTGTATTCTTCTTAAACTGGAGGGATTTGAATATAAATGGAGATCCTCGAGCCGTCTCCCTGCAGCTAAACTGTAAATAATAACTCTAAACTTTTTTCTAATCTTCTGTAATTGAAGCAAATGGGTTTTGCGGGGAGAGATTTGTCGCAGGGAAACGTACATACATTTTTTTTATTTACGAGGAGGCGAGGGCTGAGCGGTGTAATGAGTGAACATGCATGCTTAATTTAAATGGCGAGTGTGTCTGTTAGAGAATGCATTAGAGTCTGCAGAAGAAGCGTAAGACATATTAATTGACAGACAGGAACCGCTGTCTCCGAGGTTGATACAAGTAATTTATTACTTCAGAAACGAATGCCACCGCCAGAATGTGCTTCATTAATTTCAAATTTAGTTTTAATTTCAAGCTGTTGCCCCTTGAGAAGAATAAGGTGGCAAGTTGTGTTTGAAGAGACATTTTTCGCCTCTCCCTCACTTCATCTTTCTCTTCCCATCCTCAGTCTCTCTCTCCGCCTGTCTCCCGCTGATTTTGTGCAGAACAAAGACCTGAGGGAGGAGGGGCGGGGTGCTGACTCGGTTCCAATGAGAAAACAATGTCAGTGCGAGCACGAGTCCCGTTTATGGGAGTAAATCCTTCATCTGTGAACGATTGCACAAAGTGTGAAGCCCGTGCCGTCGGCTCATGCTGCCTCTCAACAGGTTCAGAAGATGTCCTGAAGATCGAGGCTGTTTCACTCACAGATACGCTGCATTTATTTGTTTGCTGCTTCAGAGAAAGCAGTCAGGCCATGTACACGATGCAAACATTTCATTTATCCTTATTCAAAGCAACACGCGCCCGTCATGATGCATGTGCCCCTCACACACACTAAAGCAGGGGTGTCAAACTCCAGTCCTCGAGGGCCGCTGTCCTGCAACGTTTCCATGCATCCCTGCTGCAACACACCTGAATAAAACTGACTGCATGCTGGTGTGGCAACCCCCAACCTGCTCATTTAAATAAATGTGTTTGGAAAAATGTACTTCTAAAAGTACTTTTACTGCACCATGTTCATTCACTCGTGAGCTGCTGTAACATGAATCAAGTGGCTGAACTGCCACCTCAGCATGCAGTCAAGTTCGTTAGAGTCTTGCTAATGACGTACTAATTTTATTCAGGTGTGCTGCAGCAGTGATACATGGAAAAGATTCAGGACAGCGGCCGCCGAGGACTGGAGTTTGATCCTTTAGCTGTTCAGGGAAATATTAGCAACATGTTTCAAAAATCACATTAGTCAGAAGAGTTTTCATCATGATGAATCAACTCTGAGACTAATACAATCCTCCTCCTGTGGTAGGTCTAACCGATCTCTCTCTGTCTTTGTTCTTCATTTCGCAGCATACGTCCCTGAAGATGAGAAGGAAGCAGCTATGTTGGATGAAGACCTGGATGGAGACGACTCGGCCCAGGACGGGGAAGAGCCCGCTGCCAAACTCCTGTGTCCAGACAAGGACTTCCTCTTCAAGGACCGGCCGGGCTTCCGTGACTCCCCCAACGCCACTGACTTCTCTGGTCAGGAGCTGGACAGCGAGTCCCATCTGAGCGAAACCAGTGACAGAATGTCTGACTTTGATAGCTCCTCACTTAAAAATGAGGACGAGATCCTCCATTCTAAAGATCCCTCCAATGCCCTGTCGCCGTCCTCCTCCTCTACCATGATGGCCGCCGCCAACGCTGCCGCCACTGTCGCTGGCGAAGAGGCCATATTAGCAGCAACAGGCTCTGTTGCTGACAGCCTGGAGAAGATGAAGGCCATTTACACCTCTTTTCTGACCAATTCCTATTGGTCCACCCTAAACCTGAACCTGAGCCAGCCCCCAGCGGAGAAGCCCCCCCGCAGCCACAGCAGCAGCAGCAGCAGCAGCAGTAGCAGCAGCTGTGGGAGCGGAGGCTACGACTGGCACCAGACAGCCATGGCTAAAACCCTCCAGCAGGTCTCCCAGAACCACCACAACAGGATGGCGCTGGTCCAACATCCTACAGTGGCCGTGAGCACCCCATCAACAGAACCCAACCTCTTCAGTACCGTCCAGCTCTACCGGCAGAGCTCCAAGCTCTATGGCTCCATATTCACTGGTGCCAGCAAATTCCGCTGTAAGGACTGCAGCGCAGCATACGACACGCTGGTGGAGCTCACGGTGCACATGAATGAGACGGGCCACTACCGTGATGATAACCACGAGACGGATGGCGAGGGAGCTAAACGGTGGTCCAAACCTAGGAAACGATCTTTGCTGGAGATGGAAGGGAAGGAGGACGCGCAGAAGGTTCTGAAGTGCATGTACTGTGGACACTCTTTTGAATCCCTTCAGGACCTGAGTGTCCACATGATTAAGACGAAACACTACCAGAAAGTGCCTCTGAAAGAGCCTGTCACACCTGTGACAGCTAAGATTATCTCTTCTGCTCGAAAGAGAGCCCCTCTTGACCTGGACATCCCCAGCTCGCCAGACTCTAATGGAGGCGCCACACCAAAGCCCACCTCCCTCAGTGACTCTGGCGATATACTCCAAAAGGTCACCAACCCTTACATCACGCCCAACAACCGCTATGGACACCAAAATGGTGCCAGCTATGCCTGGCAGTTCGAATCCAGGAAGTCACAGATCCTCAAATGCATGGAGTGCGGCAGCTCTCACGACACGCTGCAGGAGCTCACGGCTCACATGATGGTGACAGGACATTTCATCAAAGTCACCAACTCTGCGATTAAGAAAGGCAAACCGATCATAGAGGCATCCGCCCAGGCACCGAGGTCAAACTCAGCAGCTGAAGAGAAGGTGCAGTCGGTCCCCCTGGCTGCTACCACCTTCTCCCCTCCACCTGCCCCGGTGCCTCCTCCGACCAGCATCTCCCCCACTCCTATGGTTATGGAGATAAAGAAGGAGGCGAAGGAGGAGGAGTGCACTGCAGAGTCCATTCTGAATAATGTTAACAATGTGAGCAAGGAGAAGAAGGCCGTAGGTGAGGAGGAGGTTGAGGAAAAGTTTGATATCACTTCAAAGTATAGCTATCTGACTGAGGAGGATCTGGAGGAAAGTCCAAAGGGGGGTCTTGATATCCTCAAGTCCTTGGAGAACACAGTGACCTCAGCCATCAACAAGGCCCAGAATGGAGCTCCCAGCTGGGGAGGATATCCCAGCATCCACGCTGCCTACCAGCTACCAAACATCATGAAGCTTTCACTGGGTACCTCTGGAAAGAGCTCCCCACTGAAATATATGTTCCCCGGAGGGGAGATCCTCTCCCCCACTGCCAAGAACCAGCCGCTGATCTCGCCTCCTAGCTGCCAGACCTCTCCACTACCTAAAAACAACTTCCATGCTATGGAGGAACTCGTCAAGAAAGTGACAGAGAAGGTGGCCAAGGTGGAGGAGAAAATGAGGGAGCCGGCTGCTGTTGTGAGGGGCTCTCCTCTGAGGCGCACCACCCCTTCACCGTGCAACAGCGAGGCAGAGGAGTCAGCCCGAGGAGAGTCCCCCAAAGAAAGCCAACCAGGAGGCAGTAAGACCCCTGAGAATGCAAGTGCAGAAGAAGAAAATGGACCCAACCACAGAGATGCAAACGGGGATGTGTCTACAAAGGAGACGGCAGAGAATGGTGTAGAGTCTGCTGCCGTGACCTCACCCCCACCCACCTCTGCGTGTGGCAGCACAGCCATCATCACTGATCACCCGCCTCCAGAACAGCCGTTTGTGAACCCTCTGAGTGCGCTGCAGTCCGTCATGAACGTGCACCTGGGGAAGGCCGCCAAGCCGGCCCTGCCCTCCTTGGACCCAATGAGCATGCTGTTCAAGATGAGCAACAGCTTGGCTGAGAAAGCAGCAGTGGCCGCTTCTACACCACCAGCACAGACCAAAAAGACCGGTAGCGAGCACCTCGAGCGATATTTCTACCAGCAGCATCTGAACAACGACCAACCCATAGACCTTACCAAAGGAAAAAATGCAGACAAAAGCAGCAACTCTTTGGGGTCGACATCTCTCTCCTCCCCCACTTCCACCCCATCCTCGGTGTCTCCCTCCTCCACCATCAGCATGACCAAAGCCTCAGCTGCAGTAGCTTCCTTCATGTCCACATCACCTCTGAGAGAAAACGCCCTCTCAGATATCTCAGACATGTTGAGGAACCTGACAGAAAGCCAGGCTGTGTCCAAGTCCTCCACGCCCACCAGCCAGTCCGAGCGCTCTGATATCGACGGCGTCACGCAGGAAGAGACCGAAGATGTTTCGCCTGCCCAGAAGCGTAAAGGCCGCCAGTCCAACTGGAACCCTCAGCACCTCCTCATCCTACAGGCCCAGTTTGCTTCCAGTCTCAGACAAACAAATGACGGCAAGTACATGATGTCGGACCTGAGCCCACAGGAAAGAATGCATATCTCCCGCTTTACGGGTCTCTCCATGACAACCATATCCCATTGGCTGGCAAATGTCAAGTACCAGCTGAGGAGAACCGGTGGCACAAAGTTCTTGAAGAACCTGGATTCTGGTCACCCTGTGTTTTTCTGCAGTGACTGCGCCTCTCAGATTCGCTCGCCGTCCACCTACGTCAGCCACCTGGAATCCCACCTGGGCTTTCGCCTGCGAGACCTGGCGAAGCTTTCTGGGGAGCAGCTGCTCAGCCAGATCTCCCAGCAACACCACCACCAACGCCATACCAAAGGACTGTCTGAGAAACTGTTCTCCAACCTCCACCCGTCCAGCCACCCTTTGCCGTCCTCACTCCCCACATCCATCCCGTCCTCCTTACCCATCTCCCTGTCCTCATCCTTAACCACATCTCTGCCCTCCTCCGAATCGCCGTTGCCCTCTCCCGAGGACGACGACAGCGGCGCCCTTTATCAGTGCAAACTGTGTAATCGGACATTTGCGAGCAAGCACGCGGTCAAGCTTCACCTGAGTAAGACTCATGGGAAGTCGCCAGAGGATCACCTCATGTATGTGTGCGAGCTGGACAAACAGTAGCACCGGCTTGCTCGCCGTCTCTGACAGATGAGAAACGATGACGAAGGACGCCTTAAGCGTTAGGACTGCACAAAGATGCCATGCAACTACTGCTCTGAGTTTCGGCACATGGTTTTACATTTTGTGTTGTAGAAGATTTTTAATTTTATTATGTATGATGTAGACTGACTTTTCACGCAGACGTTCATTTTTTTTAAGGGCGGGGATTGGGTGGGGGCTGATGGGGCAGTATATGAAGTAAAAAAAAAGAGCTCTAAAACAAAGTGTTTGTATTTTGAGATTTGTGTAAATGGATTTCTGTTGTTTTTATATTTTGGCATCACTGAGGTGTGATAAGCTGCATGCATAAAAAAACAAAGTTTAGTTGAACCTTCTGGAGCTAAACCTGGTGCCCTTTTCATGGTTTGTTTTCTCTTTTCACTCCTGACTGCTCTGTCTTCTGTTTCATTGTTTTTGGTGCTGAGGCAGCATTTAAAATTTAACCCTCTGAGTACGTCAAAGCATTTCTGCACCGGACATCCAAACACTGTCGACTTGAGATTAGAGATTGGAAATTTATCGAGGCCCTCGTGAAAATTAGACACGCGTCACGTCCCAAGCAGAGAAAATGTCGAGTCAAGCAGATCCTCCGCCCGATGCGGGATCCTCGTCTCACAGGATGTGACACAAATATCGCAGCTTTGTGAATAAAAGGGAAAAAAAAAGATTTACTTTCATTGATCAGGGGCCGCTATTAATTCAGGTCTGTGTAAAATATGTACATAAGACATATGACTTATCCTGTCTAAATTATGCATTGTTTCTATATTTTTAATTTAAAGGACTATGACTATCTGCTGGTGCACAGTATATGAAGACATAAATAAATTGTTTTGCACAATAGTTTTATAAATGTGTTATTTAATCAAAGGATACAGAAACAAAGGGAGAAAGCAAACGAAGGACAACAGGTGAATCTTTTTATTCCTGACTCGTGCTCAAAGGGTTAAAGACTCTTTTTATCCGACACGTGAACGAACAGTGAGAAGATATTTGAGGCTGTACAAAAAGATGTTCCTTTATGAAGATGTTTCACATGTAAACTGTTATTTATAAGCACTCTGGGTTGTTTCATATCGCTGAATGCCTTTTCTTTTTTCCTTTTTTTTCTGTCTAATTAGTCGGCCATGATTCCTCTGCAGCTTTATCTTTTTGGGATATGAAAGGTAACCATGGCTACGCTAACCTCCTGAGTGACAGGTTCGGCTGCATTTTTGGCAGTTAATTTGCTGAAGTAACTGACAGCTGCCAGAGTGGAGAGAGAAGAAGAAAAAATACTTATGTGTAAAATATGGGCATGTAAACAGCACAGACACCGTTATGCATTCTGTGCCGGTCGTCTTTTCACTTCCTTCTGTTGTTTTTTGTTGTTGTTGTTCTTGACAATGAACCCCATTATATGACTTCATATAACCTTGTTTTCTACTGCAGCATTAAAAACGGAAACTGTTTTTTGCAATAATGCGCGTGTGTGTGTGCACTGTGTGTGTCGTGGCTATCAATTATGTGTGTGCTGTGCAGTCCCTAATGAGCACATTAGACCGGGAGTGTGTCAGCGTCTGTCTGTGACGAACTGCAGACTAGTTTACAGTGAGTGGCAGCAGCGGGCGTGTGGGAGACAAACACACACACAGTCTCAGACATGCAAACAGAAACCATGGTTGTGGCGCTTCCCTGTAGCCTCGTCTGTTATCCTGGTGCCTTAAGGAGCTCGGTCTCATGGATCACAAAGCCGCTGAAGGAAACTGGCGCGGCGATCTCCTGACTTCGGATTGTATCTGCTATCGACAACGCTACCAAGAAAGCAAGGTTAGCCATCGAGCGCAGACTTAGCAACGCTGGCCATGATTAGTCTGTAACGTTGGGCCATAAAGTCATCTCAAAATGGACAACAAATACCCTCCACCCATCAGTGCTGGGGTCATTATCTGTTTTACATTAGTCGTAGTTTTCTTAAAAGTAATGCAGTATGTTACTTAACTACTTGCCAGACAAAGTCATTTGTTACGCTGCTTTCGGGTTTCTCTGTTAAACAAGCTGAAACGCATTGTGTCATAATTACCAATGAACAATATAGACCTACTGGCTACAGTCGCACACACCAACGCAAATCTCTATCCTACTTTGTACACCTGATCTTCCTCTTAGTATGAACGCTTGTAGATCCACAAAACAAAGATGGAAACCAGCGCAAAGAGACTTTAATGTGGTCGTCATGGTGATTCTACTGTATGGCTGTACTGTACAGCTCTTCAGTTTGTTACCTGTTGAAGTTCAGGCTCTGGCTGCTGGGCTGGAGTCTGCATATGCTCGGCTTTAACATCACTCTGGGCTCTTGGCTAGCATAGCGTTAGCTAGCACAGCATTAGCATGCTGTCTATGATGTTGTTAGCGGTATAAATATCAGTTTCTGTTTCCACATAACATCACGCTCTTGTCCTTTTGTGCATTTAAAACAATAGTCATGGTCATGTTACCGCTCCTGAAAAGACCAAACTGAAATCAGCTGATTGTAGCGTGAGCGCAGAAAGAAAAAAATCTGATTTCTTTTGTTCTTCCTATCCACCCAGCGTCAGATAACAGAAGAACCTTTGTAATGTGAGTACCAACCTACTGAATTTAGTACAGAAAAACATTACATCATTACCGCGCTAGTAAAAAATTTAGTTAAGGGTCGTGTCGTGGTGCTTTATGAACATATTTGTCGCTGTAGTTTTTCCATGTCTTAGTACATTTATGTCCATTCTAAGCAATCTCCATCGAGGAATCTGCTGACAGTTGCGAGTTCTTATATTAATGTTCTTCTTATTATTATTACTTATATTGATGATTGTTATTCTCTCACTGATAAAATCAAAGAAGTAGCTGGAAATGCACAGGAGGAATCAATGGAGCCGAAAGTGAAGCATCTCCAAACTTAAGGCATACTCAGACATTTCATTCCCGAGTCCTTCACATTCAAATGAGTTGTTACACTACAGTCTACTAAAAAGACATCTAAGTCAAGTTTATCTGAAAAAAGCTCAAAGCTGAAGTTCATACTTCCTGTCATATACAATTTATTAGACCGCCTGTCATAAAAACACTCATATTTTAGAAATCTGTCAAAAACAGGTTTAAGACTGAAAAATATATTCACCACATATAAACTGAATTTGTGTCTTTATACCCAAATTTGAGCTGGCACGCTGGAATTTGTCCTAAAATGTAATAAAATGAATCAAGCATAATATTTGAGCACTAAAACAGATTTTTCTGTTCAGAAATGTAGGTAACTGTAATTAAATGTAATTTGGTTAAATAATATTAATGCACTTGATTAATTTTTCTGCTTCTTGTCACACATTAAATATGAAAATTCACAGATAAAGACAGTAATCACAGTTAAAAATATGATTTTGGCTGAAGAGCTCTCACAGACTGGATTAACCATTACAGAAACATAATTAACCAGTACTGTTAATGTAGAGCAGCTGTGGTATGAACCTGACACTGGGCGGTGGTCTGCTATGTCTCACCTCTTTCAATGGCAAATATTCGTGTAAAACATGACCAGAGATTCTAATAACGAGGCCAGTGTACGTGCAGTGAGCTAAAAGCTAAGGCTGCTTTAAACATTCGATCTTTGACTGTTTTTTCTACTCTTGGATCTGGATGATATCATAGAGAGGGGAAGCCCCACCCACCTGCTTTTCAAAGCACTTGTTTGTGAGCTCCAGCCAATCAAAACAAAATCAAAGGCTCTCCTCCACAGTCCTCATTTATAAAGTGCTTTACATACCCGAACATTACGGCTAACAGCTGGATTTTCCTGTATGAGTGCAGCTAGCCAAACAACGAACAGCTACTTCCTGCTAAAGCGACAGACAGTAAAGCGGACAGTTTATCCTGGTTTAACATAAACTCATTGTTGCAGCACTACAGTGATGTTTAGTTTCAGTGTCCTTATTTTCCTCTGAGTTATCGATCCTGTCACTAGTTAGCGAACACAAACTAATGCAGGTCTATTAGCCGCAACCAACCAACCACATGACGTCACGTACTGGCAGAAGATGGTGCTACGCATGTTTTTTTTATCCATGTCAGTCCATCAGAGCAAGGCTCAGTGGGGTAAATTAGCCTTTATAATTTCAGTGTTTTGTGTCCCCTTTAAGGTCTAATAACAAAAAAGCAGATAATGATGATGATGATGACAGTCTCTTTTAAAACATGCTGGAAAGAAAAAACCTGTCACTAATAGCATGAATAAAATCTTTCAAGTGCTCTGCAGATGACCGTTAACGCAGAGATGCGCGCGTTCTGTCACGCGGCAAACTGAAAATCTGTTTCATCCACTCAGTGTTAGATTAAAAAGCAGAGAGCAGCGGTGCTCCATCCTCTTCCTCCTCATGGGATATGAAAGTATAAAGAGCGACACTCACTCCCACAGAGTTTCCCTTCCACGTCTGCGGCTCTATAATTACCTCGGACGTCCATTTTGTGACACCTCTTGGCGAGGTAAGAAACCTGGCAGGTATATTTGTTTAAGCTTCATGGGAGATGACAACAATGCTGACAAGATGTGCAGCTCCTTTCAAGTGTTTATTTAGGCAGATTTTTTTGTGGATCGAGCGTGATTAAATAGGAACTGTATCACCATCAATCTGATGATGTGCAGCAGGAACACGGGAAAAACACAGTGAAATTACGCTGAGAGGTGAAAGACCTGCAGCCCTACACAGGAGCAGAACCGGTTCAGCACAGGTAGATATCAGCTGAAGACCCAAGCAGCATCTAAATGTGTTCATAGACCCACCGAGCACACACACACAGAGGCAGGTAGGATTTCATCCACAGTGACAGGGTGGCACTGTGTGTGCAAATGTCAGCCTGAAGTCTGGCTGTGTTTAAGGCTCTCATTAGCCTCAAAGAAAATATGCGTGAAATTGAAGTGTGAGAAGCCATTTTCTGTCTTTCTGCCAACACGGGAGCTTATTAAGGTTCGAACCCGGCGTGCGGGAGACGATGGAGACCACCACCGTGCTCGCACACACTCACTAACCACATAACTGTGTGTAAACATCATGTGGACTGAAGCCCATCAGCTCCACACTGAGTGGAAGAATTTAGCTAACAGATCCTCATACACACAAAGCTTTCACTTCAGTACTCTGAAAAATGTGAACAAAGTTACTGGATTTGTACGTTTACATGAACACGCTCTGCCTTCTTTATCGAGGTGTATGAGAAGGTGTATCAGAAGCCTGCTCTGTGATTGGCTGGACGCTGCGGTGGAGTGACCTCCCTCTGCACTGAGGCCTTCAACTGTCACGTGACAATAACACAACCTCATTATGTGTCGAATTATTATTATTACTGCTACCGTTAATATTATTCCTGTTATTATTGTTGCTTTTTCAGCTGCTGTAAATATGGAATAACTGAATCATTTATTAACTGAATATTTTATTGTAACATCATTATAAGGGACTCGTGAACTTTTACATGAAGGGCCAATTTGTGGGCCAAAGTGATGAAACTCTACTTGTACAACAGTGTTTAGCTGCACATTTAATTCTTCAGATATCTGATTATAAGAAAAAGAAAAGAACAGCACATCTCAGTTTCTCTCATGATAAAGAAATGCTGCAAAGAAAGAAATCTGTCAGCATGACTCTTTGGGCTTAAATTATGATAAATAAATGTGTAAAATAACAAACCGTCCTGGTAGCTCATTGGCCAGACGGTGCCGTAATTACAAAACATTAACGGTGTGTTCACACCGAATGCAATAGACGCGACCAAAGCGTCAGGTTTACATGTAAAGTCAATGGAAAAGCGTGATGACGCGAGTGCGGGTCCTGCGAAAATTCAGAAGCGTTTGACGCGATGAGAAAACGTGCGTCAAAGTAGAACGTCGGGCGTGTTTGACGCGCGTATTTTTATTTGCCAGTTTTTGTGTTGCATTTTGTGCATACACGCGTATCGCGTCTACCGCTCGAGTTGGAAAAATCTGAACTCCAGCGTCAATTCACGCCGCGACAACCAATCAGGAGCCTGGTGACGTGGCTCTGACCTAGGTCAAAGGGGCAGATCCAGCCAAAGCCCTTCATACTTCATTCAATATGGAGGAAAGGCTAATCAACTGGCACAACTTCCTCCCACATTTCCGGTTCACGCGCGTCAAAATATGCAATATGCAATTAATTTGCATTGGACACGTGTCGAGGTGCGAATTTGCACGCGTCAAGTTAGGGGCGTCTGGCGCGTTTTTGGTTGTGTCTATCGCGTTCGGTGTGAACACACCATAAGTTTCTGTTAAGTCACAGAAAATGTCCTTTAATTATTTATATTTAACTATAGTCCAATTAAAAAATATTCATATAGCAGTAGAAAAAACACAGGAACCTTTTCATCATTTGACTGTTATCAGTAGGAAAAACAAATTTAAAATGTTTTCTTGTTTTCCAAAGCTGTCAACTCGGCCAGATTAGAGTCTTCGGCAGGCCGATTCTGGCCCCGGGCCTCATGTTTGACAGCCCTGTTTTAGAAGAAAAATCACGGGAGTGCTTTTGCTGTCTGCCGTCTGCTGGTCGTCCCCGCTTCCTGTCGATGTGAGCCATTTATTTAAGTGTTTGTAGGTTCATGTTTTCCACGTTATGTTTGACTGATGTTAGCTCGAATCGAAGGTTGGGATCCCGTGTCCTCACAGCTCACATCTTCTGGCTCTAAATATCAAAACATATTTAGAGCCAGAAGGAAGGTGGTCCTGGTTTCAGATGAAGGTTAAAGGTTAAATAAATGTGAATTTTTATGTGTTAATTTAACCCTAACCATTATTTTAACTCCAGCAGTGAGACACTGACAGTTAATGATAAATAAATAAATGCACATGTCCACAGGCTTGTGCATAAAAACCTGCATGCTCTCTAAGGTTTACTGGGAGGTGGTCTTCCTGGGATGTACTGTAAATCTGTAGGCCACTCAGTGCAGATCACAGAGGAGCGCCGTAAGCTGCTGCGTGCACATGAGGCGGTGTGTTGCACATCCAGACTTCTTGATGTGAATCTGGGCTGGTGGGAGGGTGGGAATACAAGCTCAGTGGAAATGGTCCTCACAAAGGAATCACACAGCATAACGCAAAGAAAGCGGGAGTACAAGTACAGGCGGCCTGTCCATCTCTTTTCTCTTTCTGCTTCTGTTTGTTCTCCCACCATTCGATTCTTCGCACACAGAGCAGCAGGCTGCTGAACATCCAATTATTTATTGTCCTGCTAAACATAACAGCTCCTGCTGGGAGGGTTTTATTACCTTTAACTTACCTCAGACTGCAGTTTCTCAGGTGAGATGTCAATTGAGTGCAAGCACACTGGGCTGGCTGATGTTTGTGTCACATCTTTGGTAATGATGAAGACGGTGACCTTTCTGAAAAGAAAAGAAAATATATTGAACAGCAAAGTTGAAACAGATCCTTTACCTTCTCAGCAGTGGAGGTGTTTCTCACGAGGATGAATCGTAGATCTTACGACTGACCCATTTCAGATTTTTTTTTTTTTTTGCTGCCAGTAATTATGAAAACAAGCTAATCTGCACCCATGTTGCATACCCGCAGGAACAGAGTCAACAGAGTCAACAAGCTCTACATAGAGAAAGTAAAATTCACAATATTTCCGTATGAGACCCCGTGGAAGATTTATTCAGTGTTTCCAGGGCTGTCATCTGGTCCACTCTTAGGAGCTTCAGTTCTTTTTCAGTCAAACAGCTTTAGTCTCACCAAACTGGAAGGAGACCCTGGGGCAGAACCAGATCGCACTGAAGAGATTCAAATCTCATCAAGCGTAGGAACACCCCAAGATCCTTCAGGACAAACTGCAAAGGACCTCTCTAAACCGATGGATGGATGGATGGATGGATGGATGGATGGATGGATGGATGGAAAGATGGATGATGGATGGATGGATGATGGATGGCTGGATGGATGATGGAAGGAAAGATGGATGGATGATGGATGGATGGATGGATGGATGGATGATGGATGGCTGGATGGATGATGGAAGGAAAGATGGATGGATGATGGATGGACAGACGGACAGATGATGGCTAGATGGATGGATGATGGATGGATGGATGGACAGATGCATGCCAGTAATATAACCCTTCAGGTCTTGCAGGTAGTTCAGTTTTAGAAAAATGAAGCTAATCTGTTTGAAGTTGGTGTAAAATTGAAAAACATCCATGTGGGCCAACATGCTTCACCTGCAGCAACAGCATTCACTTCCAGTGAGCACAGCAGAGCATTGGTACGACAGTAACAAACCAAACTGAACTCATTTGGCTGTAAAAGATCAAAGAAGCATGTGAGAGACCAAAGCATCGCTCTGTGAATCTCTGTCTGCAGCCTCTTAGTATGCTAACATTAGCAGGGCCTTGATTTGCTAATGTCTTGATTTGGAGGAAGTTCTTCATTCATAGAGCTGCTGATGTCTCAGATCAGAGCTATGACATATGGAAATTCAGCCTGAGCAGGTTCAGTTTCTTAAGAAGACTACAGCGAGTGTGCCGAAAGACCGAGAAGTTGCACATCAAAGTCAGACATCAGAGGCAGCCCTGACATTTATTTACCTTTTAGTAAAAATTTAACAAGTCCTTACAAGGGTTAGCGTTCATATTCTTGCCTTCTTTTCTATGCATACCGAAGGAAGACGGACACTAAACAGTCTGCATTCATTTATTACTACCAACACACTGGATGTGACCTCTTACAGGGATCGGGGATTTGAAAAAAAAAGAGGTTTGCACTTTTACTGCTCCGGAGAACAAAAGTCACATCATGAAAAACTGAATGCACTGATGTCTGTTCCTGTTTGCATCACAGCAGCATCGCTTTTTCATCTCCACGAACATAATCGGAAGTTTTTCACATTTAAAAAGCGAAAACATCCAAATAAGCAGGATAAATTGGTCTGTAAAGGATTCCTTTGCTTTATACATCAATAAAATCTACTCTCCGAGTTCAGGCACAGGGCACTACTTTAGGAAAAATGCAGCACTTGTCCATTTTTTGTCCTTGTCCATCCTTTGTTGACGGTAGACGCATCCCCTCAGAGGACTTGCAAACTTGACCTGCAGATTTTTCAGGTTGAAATTTGTCAGTTTCAGTTTCATGTTGACTGAAATAAAAATGTCCGTGTCCATAACCACAAACAGCGCGCTCCTCTGTGCCTGTTTTTTGATGCCATAACAGTGAGCAGGAAGAAGCTGTCAGGTCTGGTACATTGTTGTCTCTGAGAGCTGGCAGGTGCATGGGGTAGGTCGCACCTGAATGGTCTGTGTGTTCGGGGTCCCCCCCCCCCCACAATTCGTAGTCAGGATGTCTGAGTTTTTTAATTTCCTGTTTAGATTGTTTGTTACCCCACAAATGATAAAATGAGAAATCAGTGGATGAGAATGGGGATATCCCTCAGATGGATTTGGCAGGACAGAAGTGTTACGGCTGAAAGCTGAAATATTTGTACGAAGCCGTCAAATAGACTCAGTCTGTCAGAGACATCGTTAGCCGGAACGCTAGTCCAGCTGTGTTTGTTACCTGAATGCGGTACATCTCCTCCCCCTCCCCTCCACACATATTTCCAAAGTATCTTAAAATAACGCTGTGATGAATGTGCAATTTCCCTAATTTACGGCTGACTGGTGCACTCTGGGCGGCAGGCTGGATGGAAATCTTAAATGGGGCTTGAACAGCACTGCTCACAACAAGAAATCAATATGGCGTGCAGCCTGGAGAGTCGACCTGCTATCTGCTGCGGCCGAGGCATCGCTCGCAGGGTAATTTCCTCTAAATGCTGCAAACACAGCTCAGCCACTTCACACACGCGCGCACACACACACAGGACCGTGCTGAGTGTGGGTGGGTGAGTTCGCAGGTGTGTGTGCAGCATTTTCTTTGTTTTAAAGGGATAAAACGTCACACATTATTCTGCTGGTTATGCGTGTGCGCCCTCTGTTAATCTCACAGCGTGTGCTTCACATGTTCTATGTGTGTGCTTACTTGTACTTAACATACAGAGTTTTATGGCTTGTATCTCTTACTAAGAAATTCTGTTCTTTGTGTGTAATTGACTCCTGATGTCATCAACACTCATTCATATATACTTATCGTACATTGTTACATTGTAAAATAAAAAGGGAAACTAAGAGTTCACCAAAAAAAAGGCAAAATTATAAAATTAGTGAAAAAGGAAAAATTTAAAAGACAAAAATGAACTCCTCAGCATCCAAAATAACTTTCCATATTTTGTCAGAAAGGCTGATTTTCTCTGAGTTTCTCTTATTTTCTTTATCAGACGCACTTTAAAAAACTGATTTAAGTTTTCATGTGTTTTAACAAATGAATACATCTCTCCTCTTCTCTGCTGCTTTTATCATTTATATAAAGAGTTTAACAGTATGAAGGCTAACTGTGATTTATTTAGTGTTCACTCTCAGATTATATAATAATCAGAAGTGGCAAAAGTATAGACTTAAGTAGAAGTACAGATAGTCATGCTGAAAATATTCTAGTAAAAGATGAAGTACTGATCGAACTTCTTTACTCGAGTAAAAGGGAAAAAGTACAGGCTCTGAAAAATCAGCAGATTCATTTGTTCAGTTCAGCCTTTCTCCTCCTCCAAGTAAACACTGTACATTATACTGAATGAAACCAGTTTATTGCAGTCCATTCTATTGTATTGTCTTTTTATACGATATCCATTATTTTTAAATACAGTTTTCTTATTTCAAAACATGTAACAAAAGTAAATAAATAAAAAATTGTGGTTCTTTGGAGTCCAGAACGGATTAATGGCATTTGAAATCATTTCAATGGATTTAACATACGTGAAATTCGAGTTACAAGCTCCATCAACTCGTTAATCAAGGCACCGCTGGGGAGTCAAGGGTTAAAGTGGGATTCAACAGGTGGGGAACCTTAAAATCCGCTGCAGTGGCGGAGGGAGAAAGAGTCACAAGAGCTCCAGTACAGGCTGTGATCATCTGACCTGCTGCTCTGGACTGAACTGAACTCTAAATTCAACCTGATGTCAGAGATGTTTCATGGCTGATTTTCATCCTTCACACTGACCGTACGGTGTTTATGCTGTTTCATACTAAACAGTATGAAGGTGGAGTTCAGTGAATGGATCTCAGCATCATCAGCTTAACTTCAAATTCATCTCTGCTACACTGGATGTGACCCAACGCCTACCATGAGTACCACAGCCACTGTGCACCAGTCACACACAGCAAATCCACCACTGTGCAGCAAGCTAACCAGTTTATCCAGCAATAACCTGCAGAGGATTTTGATGCAGCCTAGGTTTCATGATATAAAAAACATAATGTCACATGCACAGACCCAATATGTGGTTTAAAAACATGAGGACTTACATGTGGGCTTTAAATGAGCACCCTTCCCTTTAAATCTAAGCTCTCTTCTTCCTCTCCTGCCCTGTCTTTCTTATCTTTCTTCATCTCTGAGTGAAGTTAGCTCTCTTTCTTTGCTCTCCTTGTCAAATACAGCAGCTGGACCTTTAGCTAAACTATAATTTAACAAAATGAAATGAGGAAAGTGAAAACACAGGCGACACAAAGGAACATGACGCTACAGGGGAAGCAAAACTAAACACACTGAACATGGAAACATGAGACTGTCAAAATAAAACAGGAAACATAATGAGACGAAGACTGCGACAACGTGAGCTTGACAATATGACATGAAACACATAACAGACTGGGGAGAATGATACACCAGGAGAGGAACATGGAAACAGGGGAGAGGAGCGAGGCACAGATGTAACTAAAAATCAGACTTACACAGGAAACAGAAACCGACACATAAACAAGGGAGATTGAACGAAGCTTTAACTAAACAAAACCTAACTAAGACTAATAAAAACTTACCATTACTTTAATATGTCATCAGAAATCAGACATACAAAATAAACTGCTGGGTCACTGTTACATCCCCCAGGAGGATGTCTCTTCTCCCTACTAACCCTTTGTTTTGCCCAGGCTCCACCTCCTCTGTCCTGATTGGATGCTGCGCAGAGTCCGGCTAATTGGTAATCAGCAGAGCACTATTTAAGGCCTGTGGACTTCTGTGCCCTCGGGCTATTTTGGTTGCCATACTTGTGCAGGCTTGCATGCCTTTGTAACTTGTATGAGCATTGTTGTTTTCATGTTCAGACTGCTTGTAGGGGAGAGCTGCCTTTTGTTTGGACACCCTGTTTTCTCCTGTTTATGTGTTGTTGGGTAGGTTATGGTTATAGGTTGTATATTTTGTTTCTTTGGAGTTAGGTAAGTTTCTTTTATTTCAACATCAGGGATGTTTTGTTTGTTATGTTGGCCTTGGCTCTCCCTGACGTTATACCTCAGTCTGATCCCATCACCAGTATTAAATAAACTTTCTAACATTACCATCTTGGCTCCTCCTTCTCTATCCACCTTTATGTTCGTTCCTTCAACCTCCTAGACTAGCCAGGGGACGTAACAGTCACAGATCCGCGCCCTGACACTTTGTGTGTTTGTTGAGCTGCATTTCAAATTACCTTAGAAAAAGAAGTTACTCCCTTTATGTTCACTCCCCTTCTGTAACGCCAGCTAGATGCTGAAGCACGGCGACCCCAACTTATGGACACCTGCAGTCTTTCCAGTGTTGTGCAAAAAAACCCCAAAACAACCCATGTTTACCCCTGATTATGCCGCACGGTTTAGCCTCTTTCATCTCCTTTTATGTTACATCCCTGTAACTGGGATGCCTTCTGCGTGTTACGCTTTAGGCTCAAATCGGTTTTATATTTAAAGGCCCGCCGTGATGTGAAATAAAAACTCCTCTCAAATGTGTTCAACCAAAAGTAACAAGCTTGTTCTGAAAATGTAAGCAATAGAAAGTACAGATATTTGTTTAAAAATGTAGCGAGTAAAAGTAAAAATTGGACAGAAAAATCACTGCTGAAGTACAGATACCTAAAAATTCTACTTAAACACAGTAACAATGTTTATACTTTGTTACTTCCCACCTAATAAATATAAATACTGTATGTAATCATGCATCAGTTGTGAACATTTGGTAAATGATTTCAGATGGCTCCAGCATTATTTTGGTGCAGTTGGAAGGATGCAGGTGTCGTATTATCTGCAGAGCAGCAGATCAAACAGCGTCTGTATTGTTCTGCAGGTCGTGATAGCGTCCCCTCAGAGGGGAACAGATTATATTTGGTAATGGATTCTCACTCAGGAGACCTCCATCTCTGATCTTTGCTTAAATAATCTCTCAGATCATATTTTACAATCCTGTGTCTGTTTGGAGTATTAATGTCTTTAATCAGATCGTCAGATTCTCAACGCCTCTCCAAAGACTTCGGCCTCCCTGGAGGGAAACTCACCAGGACTGTAATAAAAATGTGTTTAACCCGTTAAAGCATGGTCTTATTTATTTTACTAAAACACATACCAGATAGTCACCCTTTGAGTGGATAATTAATTAATGAATGATAATTGTGCATTAATTGGTATGACTTCACTGAAATCACTGCCTGCTATTGAGTTCCTCGTATTATGTGTGTTTTCATTTTTCAGTTCAGATCAGTTTTATTTATTAAGGTGCTTTATATTGTAAAGAAAGACCCTACAATAGTACAGTGAAACTCCAACAGCACAACAGCGGGAAGGAAAAACTCCCTTTTAACAAGAAGAAACCTCCTGGTTGAGGGAGGGGCGGCCATCTGCCGCAACCAACTGGCGCTGAAGGCAGGGAGTTGTTTAAACTTCACTTTGGGACGCTGAGACTCTGACGTCACCTGCAAAAAGCAGAGAGATGAGTCTGAGACCACCTGAGAACCCCTCCACCTCTTAGCCGCAGCTGAAAAGCCAGTCCAGAAAGTTCTGAACATAGTCACTGACACACAGCAGTCCTAGGAAACTCAGATCAAGCTATGGATAAACAGAAAATGGATAATGAGTAGGATAGTGAGCCATAATCATCAAGTCCCAACACGTGAACTTCACAGGCTGACAGGGAGGATAAAACCACGGAGCTCCAGGTGAAGTTGAAGGAGGATGCTGGGAGGTTCGGACGACTCTGTCATTTCCTTAATTGAACAGTGGAGACTGTAACATTGATGATTTCGTGCCTTATAAATGCTGATGTTGTGGTGTTCGTTAGAGTTTGGATGGCAGACATTCCAGAGATCACACCCCTCTCACTGCTTCTCTTCAAGCTAATTATCACGGTTAAATTATTTCCTCCCACAAGAGCGTTAATTAACACACATGTCCAGACCACGTCTGGCCGCACAAATTGATTACAACATCTGAGCTGATGTGCGTGCGGCTGCAGGAACAAAAGGCTGAGCGGAGCTGTAGAAACACGCTACATGTACAGCGCCGCATGCATTCAGTGCAGCGATGACCGCAAACACTCGGACAGCATGTTTACATTTAATATAAGAGAGCTTCATTCACCTTTGTCAAGCCTGAAGGTTCCTCAGAGGCTTTTAGGAGAGAATTGATTTGTTCTGTTAGGAGCAGAAGAAAGAGAGAGCAGTAACGTCCCGACAGAATCAAACAAATCACTGCACGGTTAGAACTACACACTGACTCAGCGTTATGGATATGCCGACAGCATCAGAGACCATCGAGACCTCAGTCTAGTACAGCGAAGCCTTCAGTTTAGGGCTAGGGTGGCTTCTCCTGTGTAGTTTTGGGCTGATCCACCCTCTTTCTGATGTGCATCCTCACCCTGAGATGCAGGGCCTTTCATGGAGCTCCAGACTGATGGTCACTTTCTATTTCTTCCGTTTCTGAACAATCATGACAACAGCGGTTGCCTTCTCATCGAGCTTCTTGTTGACGGTCTGTACATCCTGTCCTTGAAGTCCTTTAACAGCTCATTGGGACAAACTGTGTCTTCTAATAACTTGAGATCTGTAATTATTGATTGACTGGCCGATCAATTCATACTTATTTTTCATGTACGTCACAAGTGCCAGCGGGGGTGCTGACCACCATCGCTGGGAAACGCCTTTGTGTTCCACATCCTATGATGGAAACTTTACCCACACCACCGGCAGCTTTCAGATCATTCACATCTTCAGCATGGGCCCACGGCCCACACTCAGACATACTTATCTCACTGGAAGACGACACCACACGTGGACAGGTAGAAGCTCTTTACACGATGTGTATTTTTCTTCTGAGGGGACGTGCGCTGACGGGAGCCTTGGCTGAGCGCCCCTGAAACAGAGTTGGCAAAAAGCTGATGGGGAGAAAAAGATCCCTCCATCCCCTCTCCCTGTCTCTCAGCCTCTCTGCAGTACTGAAAGGCTCATCAGGACTTGTCATCGCTCTAATGAATATCATTTAAATTGCTTTGTGTATGGGAGTGAGTTTGGATGTCGATTTAATTTGCGCATGTGTTTGAGCTCTTGTGCTCGGCGGGGCGGACGGACGGAGAGCGGCAGCCCTAATGAAACGCCGGCCTTGGTGACAGGCTGACGAGGCCCGACCCGATCAGGCAGCTTTGAAAGGAAATTTTGACAGCGGCGGAGGTAGGGGATGCACACACACTCACTGACGCACACACACAGATTAAGACACGCGATACACACTCGTGCAGGAATATTAATGTGTGCCTCTTTGCATACAGACTCAGCTAAACACAGAGACAAACATCAGCACGCATCACATCTGCATTTCAGGAAATAAACCGACTTCACGGCACGTTTGTGTTATCAGGCCGCTCCAGTGCGTTGTGTTAGCTAGCCGAGCACCTGTCCTCATTTGCAGATGCTATCCCCTTTTAGCGCTGCCGCGCTAATAACTGCGCTTCAGTGTCCCTGCGCTGGGAGAATATGTAAAATAATGCTGCTTCCCTTTGCTACAATGAGCCGTAGCGGGCCATAAGCACGGCCTTATCAAAATGAAATTACAATATATGCTGATACCGTATTTCCGCAACCCCAACCCTCACACAACCCCCACGTGTGCACTTCCACCGCCGCACACCCGGTGAAATATTACAACCTCTCCCAAAGCAAAAGATATAAATCCACATTGAGGAATTGCAAAAACAGCACAAAGCATTCCCAGGCTGGCCTCTATCTACTGAGGCAGTCATGATTTAGCATTGCAGGTGTATCGAGAACCCCCTCCCCCTTTCTCGAAGCCTGTGGAAAGTGGCGAGATCGGTCTCACCACCGCTCGCTCAGCCGCAGCGCCCTGTTTCATTACTATCACCCAGAGGTTTTTTAATTGAGTCAGACCCAATTATGAGCCAGCAATTAGCTATTAATGTAATCAATTACTCCTCCACGCTTGTCACATCAGGATGTGACGCCGATGTGGAATGTGTACGCCGCATTCAGCGAATTACTGGGTTTATCGCAGCAATGGTGGGGGAGGGGAATAAAAAAGAGGCATAATTAATTAAAGAACTATGAAAACTGGTCCTCTGGTCGGTCTGCTGTCACGCCAACACATCCCAGCTGCTTCCTGTCCTCCTCGCGGTGGGGTAAGTGAGGACGGAGCCTGCTTTGCTGAAGGTCTGAAAGAGTGCTTTTAGTGAAGGCGCACATTTATGTGCAGGAAAAATTTAAATCAGTGTGTGTCATACGTGCACGCATCAGGTCAGGGATCAGATTATTCCCAGTGCCGTTATAAAATCTACTGAGGAAGAAATCAGGTCACACCGCGTTCTTTCGTGTCATGTTAATTAAGTAATTTACTCCTTGGATTACGCGAATAGTCTTAAAATATCTTAAACATACATAAAATAACAAAAGGCCTTGAAGCGCCTCACTGTAAATTAAGATTCTTATTACTGTAGTCTCTGCCTTACAGCATGAAGCACCGTGAGGCTGTTGTGATTTTGGTGACGAATAAATACAATTGGAGAGAATTGTAAGAGTTTATAAAGCGAAGAAACAACCGTGGTGAGGTCACACCAGAAACACCTGAGGTGGATTCAGGTAAACTTTAAGATCTTTAAGAGGAAACTGAAAATAACTGATTTCAAACTATTGCCACAACAGTACCTGAGATGTAACATTTAATTTGTCCACAGAATAAATTTTTCACACCATGTTCAGAACCAAAGAGCTGTCAGAGGATGTAAGGGACAAGACTGCAGAACTGCACGAGGCTAGGGTAAGCTATAAGACGATGAAGCTTGATGAGAAGGTGACCGTTTTTTGTGCGATTGTTTGGAAATGACCATCTACCATCCTCAGACAGGCCTTCCATGCAAAAGGGGTCAGGATGATCATGAGAAAGGAGGCGGGTCAGCCCAGAACTACACAGGAGTAGCTTGTTATTGATCTGAAGGACCACAGTGACTGCCATTAGTAACACACTACACTGGACTGAAACCTTCAAGAAGGGGCATGTAAGTCAAACATGACTCCAAGGTTCCGCACAGTGTTACTGGAGGCCAAGGTAATAGTGATGGTAAATTTGATTCTTTTTACTGAATCGGATTTTAATGAGTCACTCACCAAAGTGAATCGGGTGTTTTGAGTCATTTGATTCACTGAGTCAGTTGACCAGAGAGTGCAAAAAATTTACATTTTCACTCAAACTTAATTTGTTTCTCTTTTCATGTAAATCCTACTGCTAAGATGAGTGATTCTAAAAAAAACAACTATTTTATAGAGCAAAAAAGAGCAAAAACATTTCTAAAATTAAGCAATTTCCTATCAAAATTGCTTAATAAACATTTATTTTGTTTATTTTTATTTTATTAGTATTTTCCTTAAATGTGTTAAATATATATTTTCGCATCTAAATGTCCATTGAGCTGTGCGCCAGGGGGCGGTAATGCGCCTTAACATTGGTTGCCAACCAAGAAGAAGAAGAAGCTGTGAGCCAGGAGGGAGGGGGTGAGTGAGTCCTGAGTGATTCGCTTACGCTTACGATTCAACACAGGAAGGGAGGGGGTGAGTAGCTCAAATGTGCTGTTAGCATGTTAGCAGAGCGATGCTACTGTGAACCGAGGAGCTATTTTCTTGATGTGAGCTTCTACTCAGGGTTTTTTCTTCCAGTTCAGAGCAGAAATGCTTTTGTTAAGAAACTGGCTGTTTCTTAAGCTAGATATATTTCTACTAAGCGAATTAGTTTGCTAACAGAAACAGGGATGAGTCAGTGAGTCAGTTGATTCTCGAGTCTTGAACGATTCATTCACGAATCAAACATCACTACAAGGTAATGCCATCCAGAGTAAGAATCTGCTTAGATACCATATTTCTAAGATTTTCGGGGGCCGAGTACAATAACCTCAGTTTGATCTGAATGAAGAAGCATTGAGTTTTTCCTTTCCAGTCACCTTTCTCACTCACTATGTGTTAATAGACCTCTCTGCATTGAATCATATCTTTTATTAACCTCCGGTTCACTACAGTCCGGTTCCTTGGGGTACATCTGGCTGAGGATCTTACGTGGTCAGTACACATGAACAAAACAGTGAAAAGGGCGCAACAGCGCCTCTTCTTTCTCAGGAGACTGAAAAGATTTGGCATGAGCCCCCGCATCCTCAGGACGTTCTATTGCTGTGCCATTGAGAGCATCCTCACTGGATGCATCACCACCTGGTATGGCAACAGCACCGCCTACAACCGCAAAGCTCTCCAGCGAGTAGTGCGGTGCTCTGAACGGATAATTGGAGGTGAGCTTCCCTCCCTCCAAGACATCTACAGGAAGCGGTGCCTGAGGAAAGCGGGGAGGATCATCAAGGACTCCAGTCACCCCAGCCATAAACTGTTCAGACTGCTTCCATCAGGAAGGAGGTTCTGCAGCATCCGGTCCCGTACCAGCAGACTGAGAGACAGCTTCTTCCACCAGGCCATCAGACTGCTGAACACGTCATAGACACCTCAGCTTCACTACTGGAACTTCAACATTATGCACTCCATACTGTACAGTAATGCCACTGTTTTGCACATGTCTCACTCTGTATATTTTTATATATTTTATTTATTGTTGACTCTATTTAATCTGTAAAATATGTGTACACACACACACACACACGTAGAAAAACATTTAGTATACACATCCAGAAACTTTTTTTTTTTTTTTGCATATACTATTATATATTGTACATATATTTATTAGTTTCAGATTTAGCCATTCGTATATTTTGCCTGTTTACATTATTGTATTTTGCACAACTCTGTTGCTTGTGAAGCTCGCACACAAGAATTTCACTCACATGTGCTGTACCAATGTACCTGCACATGTGATGTGACAATAAAAGTGATTTGATTTGATTTAATCTCTGTCTCTCTTCCACAGCATGTCTTTATCCTGTCTTCCTTCTCTCACCCCAACTGGTGGTGACAGATGGCCCCGCCCCTCCCTGAGCCTGATTCTGCCGGAGGTTTCTTCCTGTTAAAAGGGAGTTTTTCCTTCCCACTGTCGCCAAAGTGCTTGCTCATAGGGGGTCATATGATTGTTGGGTTTTTCTCTGTATCTATTATTGTACAATCTACTGTACAATATAAAGTGCCTTGAGGCGACTGTTGTTGTGATTTGGCGCTATATAAATAAAATTGAATTGAATTGAATTGAATTAAAGAGTTCCACTTAATAAATTGGTCATTCTTGATTGATTGATTTGTTAAAAATATCCAAGTAAATTTGTTATGTGTTAAGCAGTAACCTGTGAACCTGCAGTTCCTCTAACGTCCAGCAGAGGCAGCAGTGAGTCCGTCTCCATAGACTTCGATATTAAAGCTTCACAGCAGAAATAAACACATTTACAGTCTGATACACAAAGATTTGGTTCTCCATAACACCTGTACAGGGGAGGATGTTTCTGTAGCTCATCTGTTTAAATTGTATTAAGACTTTTGCACTGTTAGGGGCGTGACCTCTGTGACTGACAGGTGGATGGCGACACAGACGGGTGTAGCTGCTAGCTGATTCCTATGCTTCACCTGAGCTAACTGGAGTCCCTGAACTGGACCTCTGGACTGTGTTTGAATGACATCATGTGACCTACAAGATGGCTTTTTATTTATTTAGGATTTTATCTGAATGTTACTGATCCTGATCTGTGTCTGATTGATGCTCCTGTACAGTCTCCTGACTGATAACCAAGTTATCAGCCAAATGTGGCCAGCTGTGGTTACTTAAACCTAAAGTGGCGGCATGTAAACTTTCAGGACTTGTATGGCTCCAGCGTGAATGTCGCAGTTGGTGTGCTTTCTTTTTTAGTGAAGCGCCTCGTTTTAGGGTTTAAAGAAAGAGAAGTTACCGTTCACGCCGCTATTATCCCGAAATGTTCTCTTTCTCATCAAACGCTCTTCATTATTTCAAGTCACTTTCACACATTCAGTCAGTTATTGTGTAATATTTTCCATCGCTCAGCTAAGAGCTTATCTGTAGCTGCACACTGGAGCTGTTTTACATATCTTGTAATACACATCAGAGGCTCCAGACTCAGCCTTCCTAAGTGACACAGATCGTACCCCGGAGGCTCAACATGTCAAATGAAAAAGCAGATCTGAGCTGTTACGGATGCCCATAAGCTCTGGAAAATATTGAAAAATCTCAGTGAGCGAGTGACAGAAGAAAAAAAGCTTGGGTCCCTGACAGTCCAGGCAAGTTAAACAGACGCGCATAATAGGATATTAAACTTTAACCAGCCCATATTCATTCCAATCATCTAAGAGAGAAACTCTAAAACTTCAGCTCCAAATTTCATTTGTGTCTTACTGGAAAGGTTGGATTTATGAGGCCTTTTTGTTCACTCAGAGGTATGTGCTGGCCTTTTTCTTCTCTCTTAGCGACATATGTCTTCATTTGCGAAGGCTCGGTTTGTGCCAGGGTGGAACTTTCACTGGCAAGAGCCCGGTTCCCTCAGGAGGACCGTTAAGCAGTGCACAGGAACAAAAAGGAATGCCAAGTTACTTCCTAATGCTGTGAGTGATTTCATTACCTCAGACTCTGGACTAATTTAGGGCAGGAGGAGGAATGAGATTTCAGCATGCAAAACAGCAGAAACCTGGCCACGGCCAGACCGCATGGCCCTGCATTCACAGACGGAACAACGGATGGCGGCGGCACACGGCTGCACGAGGGGAGGGTTAAACACTTGTCACCTGCTTATATATTGACCGTGTCTCTGCGCCACTCATCCTTTATGTTTTAATAAAAGCCTTTGGTGGTTGCGAGCTCTTCATCAGCTCTGGTCGAGTGTTTTAAAGCTCACGGACGGCAAATTTCTGAATGCTTCACAAAAGTTTCACGGGAGCTCAGTTTGGAAGTTTTAACTCTCAGGTGTGCCTCAGACTTTAGGAACTGAAGGAGTTTATGAAGAAATGGTTCATTCAATTTTATTTATACAGCGCCAAATCACAACAACAGTCGCCTCAAGGTGCTTTATATTGTAAAGTAGACCCTACAATAATAGATACAGAGAAAAACCCAACAATCATATGACCCCCTATGAGCAAGCACTTTGGCGACAGTGGGAAGGAAAAACTCCCTTTTAACAGGAAGAAACCTCCGGCAGAACCAGGCTCAGGGAGGGGTGGGGCATCTGCTGCGACCGGGTGGGGTGAGAGAAGGAAGACAGGATAAAGACATGCTGTGGAAGAGAGACAGAGGTTAATAACAGATATGATTCAATGCAGAGAGGTCTGTTAACACATAGTGAGTGAGAAAGGTGACTGGAAAGGAAAAACTCAATGCATCATGGGAATCCCCAGCAGCCTACGTCTATTGCAGCATAACTAAGGGAGGATTCAGGGTCACCTGGTCCAGCCCTAACTATATGCTTTAGCAAAAAGGAAAGTTTGAAGCCTAATCTTAAAAGTAGAGATAGTGTCTGTCTCCTGAATCCAAACTGGAAGCTCTGCTTCCCATTCTACTTTTAAATACTCTAGGAACAACAAGTAAGCTTGCAGTGTCAGAGCGAAGTGCTCTAATAGGGTGATATGGTACTACAAGGTCATTAAGATAAGATGGGGCCTGATTATTTAAGACCTTGTATGTGAGGAGCAGGATTTTGAATTCTGGATTTAACAGGGAGCCAATGAAGGGAAGCCAAAACAGGAGAAATCTGCTCTCTCTTTCCAGTGCATGTCAGGACTCTTGCTGCAGCATTTTGGATTAACTGAAGGCTTTTTCAGGGTGTTTTTTGGACATCCTAATAATAATGAATTGCAGCTGTCCAGCCTGATGGTTTGGAGGAAGTAATTATTGAAGTTAACTCAGAAAGATCAATTGGAGAAAAAGAGTCTAACTTAACATCAATGGTACTAAGAGTAGCTGTAGATAATATTACATCTGTGGGATGATTATTGGTCATTTTTTCTCTAATGATTAAAATTTTATTTGTGAAGAAGTTCATGAAGTCATTACTAGTTAGCGTTAAAGGGATGGTTGGCTCACAAGAGCTCTGACTTTTTGTCAGCCTGGCTACAGAGCTGAAGAGAAACCTGGGGTTCTTATTTTCTTCAATCAGTGATGAATAGTAAGATGTTCTGGCTTTGCAGAGGGCTTTCTTATAAAGCAGCAAACTATTTCTCCAGGCTAAATGATGATCCTCTAAATTTGTGACACGCCATTTCCTCTCCAGATTACGAGTCATCTGCTTTAGGCTACGTGTTTGAGAATTATACCACGGAGTCAGGTACTTCTGATTAGAGACCTTAGTTTTCACAGGAGCTACAGTATCCAGAGTCGTACGTAGTGAGGAGGTGAAATTATTAACAAGATGATCGACCTCTGTTGGAGTAGCGTTCAGATAGCTGCTCTGCTCTATGTTGGTACAGGGCATTGAAGATGATAACAGTGGGTGGATTATATTCTTAAACCTAGTTACAGCGCTTTCAGAAAGACATCTACTTTGATAAAGTCTACTCTCCACCGCTGTGTAATCAATTATTGTAAATGTAAATGTTATCAGGAAATGATCAGACAGGAGAGGGTTTTCAGGAAACACTGTTAAATGTTCAGTTTCTATGCCATATGTTAAAACAAGATCTAGAGTGTGATTAAAGTGGTGGGTGGGTTCTTTTACATTTTGAAAGAAACCAATTGAGTCTAATAACAGATTAAATGCCATGTTGAGGCTGTCATTTTTAGCATCTACATGGATGTTAAAATCACCCACAATAATTATTTTATCTGAGCTCAGAACTAAATCAGATAAAAAGTCTGAGAAATCAGAGAGAAACTCTGTGTAAGGCCCAGGTGGACGATAGATGATAACAAGTAAGACTGGTTTCTGAGTTTCACAGCTGGGGTGGATGAAGCTAAGCATCAGGCTTTCAAATGAATTAAAAGTCTGTCTGGGTCTTTGGTTGATTAATAGGCTGGTGTGAAAAATTGCTGCCACACCGCCCCCTCGGCCTGTGCTTCGAGATTTCTGGTAGTTAGAATGACTCGGGGGTGTTGATTCATTTAAACTAACATAATCATCCTGCTGCAACCAGGTTTCTGTAAGGCAGAGTAAATCAATTTGTTGATCAATTATTAAGTCATGTACTAACAGAGACTTGGAGGAGAGAGACCTAATATTTAATAATCCACATTTCACTGTTTTACTCTTTGGTTCAGATGTGGATACTGTATTGTTCTTTCTTTGTGTTTATGTTTAAGTTGTTTGTTGCTGGTTTTTAGTTTGTTTTCTGTCTGTTTGGGAGCTGACACAGTCTCTATGGAGATGGGTTTTTGGGGGGGTAGCAGGAGGAGAGAAGCTGCAGAGAGGCGTGTAAGACCACAACTCTGCTTCCTGGTCCCAAATCTGGATAGTCATATTTTGGAGGGTTTAATAAATTTGTTCATATTTCTAGAAATGAGAGCTGCTCCATCCAAAGTGGGATGGATGCCGTCTCTCTAACAAGACCAGGTTTCCTCCAGAAGGTTTGCCAATTATCTTTGAAGCCCACATCGTTTCTGGGACACCACTCAGACAGCCAGCAGTTTAAGGAGAACATGCAGCTAAACATGTCACTCCTGGTCTGATTGGGGAGGGGACCAGAGAAAACTACAGAGTCCGACATTGTTTTGGCAAAGTTACACACCGATTCAATATTGATTTTAGTGACCTCCGACTGGCGTAACCGGGTGTCATTACTGCCGACGTGAATTATAATTTTATTGTATTTACGTTTACCCTTAGCCAGCAGTTTTAAATTTCCTTCAATGTCGCCTGCTCTGGCCCCTGGAAGACAATTGACTACGGTTGCCGGTGTCTCTAGCTTCACATGTCTGAGAACAGAATCACCAATTACCAGAGTTTGACCCCCGGCGGGTGTGTCGGTTAGACACATGAACAGATTGGTGGTGTACCTGGGGCTTCTGTTTAAGACTATGCTTCCTCCTCACCATCACCCAGCCGCCCTCTTTCCCCAGCTGCTTGGGGTCTGCTGGGGAACAGCTGGCAGGGCCTACGCTATCTTCGGCTGCACCAGCTACAGGGGCCTGGCTAGCTACGGGTGAATGAAGGGTGCGAAGCCGAGTCTCCAATTCAGTAATCCTGGCCTCCAGAGCTGCAAATATGCTACATTTGTTACAGATATCATTACTGCTAAAGGAGGCCGAGGAGTAACTAAACATCTGACACAATGAGCAAGAAAGTGCAGGAGGGACAGGAGAAGTAGCCATGGTGCTAACGAGTCGGCTACAAGCTAAGCTAGCGAAACAGTACAGAGACAGTGAGTGAATACTTTGTCTATAAATTAGGTAGTGAGTACACAGAAAGTGTGCTTCGGATGAAGAATGTATTTTAAAGTATTTTAAATTGCTAAGCAGATAAGCTACTCAGAAACACCACTGTGTTTGAGCAGGAACAGGAAGTGATACTCTACCGCAGAGCGAGTCCACCAAGTGCACAGGATAAAGACATGCTGTGGAAGAGAGACAGAGATTAACAACAAGTACAATCCAATGCAGAGAGGTCTGTTAACACATCAACAATGACATCAGGTGCTGATGGAAAAGAAGGGGAGGAGTCAGATATGAGGGCGGTTTGCATTGGAAGCTCAGATGATGATGAAGGTCGACCCTAGCTCTTAACTAACGTCCATCATGACATCAGGTAGCACACACACACACACACACACACACACAAGCACACACAGGCAGAATCAAAAGATAAGTTCATAATTGACAGAGAATCGTGGTGGCCAGTGGAAAAGCACTGTCATTGAGAGCTGTCGGCGTGACGAATACCCTTATTAGCAACCACAGTGGATCCTCTGTGTGTGTTTGTGAGTGTGTGTGAGAGAAAGAGAGAGCGAGAGAGAGAGAACATACACAGCAAACTGAGCATGTCAGAGTAAATTCACACACTAACTGCCGCTGCGATCGTTTAAGATATGCCCACAAAGGGCAAATGGAGGTAAAGGGGACACGCACTCCAGCGTGTCAGCGCAACATGCATCTCGCTGTAAATCAGTGAGAGATGATGTGCACTCGCTGTCCCAGCTGTTTGATATGCAAACGGCTTTTCTATGCAAATATGTCCTGACGGCGTTCGACACACAAAGCCGGCGAGGCTCCGAGGCCCAGGTGTGCCGAGGGAGGAGAGGAGGAGCAGGAGATAAATAAAAATGGGCACCGGATCACAAACGGAGCATTTACACAGGAGGTTTGTTTAACCGTGTTTGCTCGCCCACTTGTCCCCTGCTCCTTCTTTACACTCTGCTGTTGGATTGTGTCTCAGGATGGCACAAAGGTGCTCTGCAGACACAATGAAAGGCCGAACGTCTCCATCACACAGACGCAGTTTGGCCTGCGTGACTCCCATTGTGGTGTCCGATTGCTGTGTCTCTGGAGTAAAGCCGCCTCTGTTGTCTCGCCAGCTTCCTGCTTCAAACGCCACCTGGCTGCTCCCGGCTCTCCCTCCTCCCATCCGGCCTTTTCTTCGTCGCTGTCATTCACCCTCGTCTTCATTATTTACCTCTGCCCCTTCGATCTGTCTCACCCCCGCTGAGTTCTACTAACGCCCCACCTTTCTGCTTTGAGCTCCACAGGCCTGCAGTCTCAGTCAACTCAACAGATCCAGGACATGTTTTCCTGATCAGGCATCCCTGAGCTGAACATCAGGCTACACAGTCAACGTGGACAGGTGTACGAAGGAAGAGAAATCACAGTCTGATTAAAATTAAACAGATGTGTGAGTCTGTGACAAGCTGACATCCTTGTATATTAAAAACATGTATACATATGTGGATAGAATGCCGACTACGCAAGCTAGCAGACTTCCAGCTACAGTTTTGTGAAATGATCACGAAGCTTAGATGAAGCTATTCGATCATTTTAGCCGTTTCCATAGAGGAAGTCGTAGCGTGCCGCCTTTACTCGTTCTCCTTAAAGAAACGTGTGATGTAACCCCAGTCATGTTGTTCTATCACCAGCTTCTCAGTTTAGAAAAGAGCTTCAGAGGTTAGTGCCAGTCGGCTTTTGGGGGAAAAGAGTTAAACCTGTAACCAGGCTGGAGCTACAATGTCTGCATGTATAAAGCTAAGACAGCAAATGGTTTTCCAAGAATGTCTCAGTGCTAGTGAGGTTAAAACTAAAGCTTGAGATGGTGGTCCATGGGATCTTGATGAGCATGTTTTCCAGACAACTAATTGGTCAGCAGGTTCATGTGATCACTGCCCAGTCCACAGCAGGTTTGCTCTGACGTGATTTAACCCCTGGAAACACAGGCTGAGAGCTAACGTGAGCTCAGGGCAAGGAGGAGGAGGAGGACCTGGAACCACGGGAAAGGAGGTGAAGGGATGGAAGGAAAGCAGCAGCCACAGTGGGAAAATGAACTGACACATGAAGCAACATTCATGATTGCTTTTCAGTGCCTGAGTCATTTTTGTCCTGCTATCTGAGCTAAGCGCTAATGTGCGTCCGGGGAAAAGCAGAGATGAACACAAAGAGAGTGCGAAACGCACACCAATAAAAAGTTGGAAAGAGAGGCCAACTCCTCCACAGGTGAGACTTTTCTCTCTGCTCCTCCTGCAGTGAAGGAGTGGGCTCCACTTCAGCCTCCAGGTTCATAAATCACAGAGAGGAGAAGCTTGTTAAATTGAACTTTATATAACTTCTGTGTAAAGGTCAGCGCTCTCTTTTTCAGAGCTAATTTAAAGATTAGAGGAGTCAGTGTTTCCATCACACCCACACACACACACACACAGATAAAATGAATATATGCATGAACATGTATGGACACACAGCCTTTCACACACGTGCCATTTACATTAGACAGTCAGGCCAAGGTGAGACTTTTTAATAATTTCTTCAAGATTGCAAACTAATCTGGGAACCCTTTGCACAAAGCTCGGCTCTAATTCCTTTGTCTGAACCGAGGCCTTGTTTGATAGATTAGCATGTCATTAAAAGCTGGCCGTGCTGAGAAGCTTCAGATGTTGTAAGTGATCACAGAGAGGGTTCCTAACTAACATCAGGAGCTAACGTGGTGGAAACTGTGACATAATGAAGGTTAAGAGTTTGCTGTAACGCCCGGCAGGACCAGCGAATCCTCTGACTGAATGTTTTCGAGCAAACCCAGCGAGTTTGGCACAAAGTGACTTAAAATGCAGCCATGACTAATTCACCTGTAATTACACTGACTTTATTTGAACTACAAAGACTTAAAGGCAGGTGTACTGAAACAAGTCAGTAATAACTAATAATTACACAAATAATTATACTGTAATTAAACTCAGGTACTGCTTAAGTACTTTTCTGTCAAATACTTTATGTTATGCAGTACTTATCTTAAAACTACTGATACATTATAAAAGATACATTGATTAAAATTGCACATGGCTGCCTCTCCCAGAGCATCTTTCTGCAGGAGGTTTCTTCCAGTTAAAAGGGATTTTTTCCTTTCCACTGTTGCCAAGCACTTGGTCACAGTTTAGTTTTTTCTGTGTTATTGTAGGTCTTTAGCTTACAGGGCCTCGAGGTGACTGCTGATGTGATTAGTCACTGTGTAAGTAAAACTGAAGGTGCTGCCAAAACGAGCATTAGATGATTTTTCAGTTGGATTATTTCTTTCCGATAATTTGGAGAGCGTTTTTGATCGCCCGCTGGCCTCAGAGGAATCCTGAACCCTTTTTTTCTACAGCATCTTCACGCTATGAGACAGCAGCATGATTCGCTGAGGCAGGGCTACAGACGTCCTGTCATAATCCACAGCAAATATTTGCAGGTTTGACTGGCATACCTGTGGTGGATGGAGGTGGCGGTGCTCGGGCAGTGCTGTTGATGGTTATGAGCTCCACAGTGATTTGGTTGTGCAGCTGGCTCTCTGTTCTTATATAACATTATCTTAATATGCACATTATTTCTTTGGATGCTTTTGTTGTGTTTTATACAGTTGTTGTAGGCTGTTAAAGAACGCAGGTGATAATTCAAGAGACGACTTAAACGTTGAGCTATGTTTCAGATGAAATGGTGAAGGTTTGATGTGGTGGGGATGGAAATTTGGCACAGAGAGAGGATCCTGTAGGACTACCATTAAACAGCCCTGTCTGTAAACGTGAACAAACAGTGCTCACGTCCTTTGTTTATGTCTAAGAGAAGAAAAAAAGAACAGGTCGTCTTAGGTGTCAGTGTTTTCACTTTAAACAAAGGTTGAATATATACAGTAACCTCTGGATTAGTTCTATTTGTTACCTTTAAATGATGAGCGAGGCAAGAATACACTCTGAGAAAACAGGCGAAATACTCACCTGGTCTCTTCTCCAAAAAACTGGAGGCGTGTGAAAAAATGAAAATAACTCTTTTGTAAATGGAGATTTGGACAGGGATAAAGGTCGATCACTAGAGTCAGTGTAGAGCCGCAGGTCCCGTTCTTCCTGGATATTCTTCGAACCGGCTGGTTTTCGTGAGGCTGAGCTGGCTCCAGCTAACAGCAGGTGGCCTGTAGCAGGACACTGCAGCCTCTGCATTTAAGGCTGAATATTTCATGTTGGCGCCTGAGATGTCTGTGTGGTCCTAACAAGACAATCTTCTGTAATCACTCATCTTAAATACGGACGTGGCTGGCTGCACAGCTGCTGTCACTAACTTGTATTTATGCAGATTTTCTCAGACAACGTGGAATTTTAAATGATTTGCAGCCGTGCAGCCGCACGCTGGGAGTGAGTGAGGAAGTGATTCTGAGATGTTTTTCTTCACCTCTGAACTGTAAGCAAACATGTTAGTCATTAAAAATGACCTCTTTCACTGGCTTGAAATTCCCAGTTTGTTCTGGTAAATGTCTAAACTCACAGGCGTTGATGGTTCTGCGTATGAACATGAAAAGAAACTAAGCTTGAAACTGAGAGCCATTCCACTTCCTACTGATCTCCTTTGTACTAATAAATGCTGAGCTCAGTGAACAGAGGAGAATTGAACGCTAAAGTAATTGTTGCTTTATTTTACTCCAATCAAAACCTTCAAAAATCTAAAGTCAGAACCACAAATAAAGATGGTCCTGACCAGGAGCGTGTCCCGTTGTGATTATTATTCATCTCTGGGTCCGTCTGCTCTCTTCTCTTTCCCCTCACATGAGCCTGGCTCTGCAACAAGTTTCTTCCTGTTAAAAGGGGGTTTTCCTCCCCACTGTCACTAAGTGGTTGGCTGTCTGATTGTTGGGGTTTCTTTCTGGTGGTGTAGGGTAATATATAAAGGTCACCTTGAGGTCACTGTTGTGGTGAATTGGTGCTATGGGGATAACATTGAAATAAATACTGTGTATAACCATTTTCAGAGAATTGTCCATTAAGAGGCTCTTGTTTTCTAGTTAACACACAGCTTTGTTCGTGATGCAGGGAGACATGTGAGCAAAGCCGTGGTTTTGGGCCAAAGTGGACTTCCTCTGCTCAGTGCAGCTAGTTGAACGAGTGCGATGGCTGGGTGGCTTCTACATGCCTAGAATAAAAGCTGTAGTTGGAGAAAAAGACAGTTTGCAGTGAAACGTCTATCAGAGTAATACTTTAAAAAGCGCCCTCCTCCTCTCCGCCCCCTCTCCTCTTCCTCCTCTCAGAGAGGCCTGTCACATGCACTTTGCGCTGATGGCTGACGGATCGGGCCAAGACACTCGTCTCAGGGCACTCCTCTATATATCGTTAATTTAATGCATGATGACGTGGCCAATTACAGCAAGCCCGCACGCTCAAATAGCATGTCAAAACCTGTGTATCAATCTATTAGGTCCCGTCTCCTTGCACATTACAAGCTACCTTAAAGACCATCCCTGCGCTGGAGGAAAGTGCTGACCTCATGGGAAACAGGCTTGTGATCCTCTCTGGCCTTTCAAAGCCCATAAAAACACAACAGGACTTACATTGAAAGGAGAGTGAGATCAGGGCTAGGAGTAAGAAATATATGGCTGTGCATCTGCATGGAAATGCATGCATAGATCCAAAGAGCTGTATTACTGCCACGCAAGAGGTTTTGTAGTCTTTAGTCTCTGACGAATGCCCGTGGTAATGGGGAAGGCTTAGTTTTGCATTGCAGTGATGCCTCCTAACGTCTCCTCCCCCTCCTTTCCAGAGGCACTTTCTTGGCGACAGGAGAGACCATGACGTTAGAGTGGTCTATCTCCTGCTTTGATGCTGTCACTTCCCATCCACTCAGAGTTTAAGGCCATCAAACTCTTTCAAATGAACAGACATCCAGTTTCCCCACCACAGGGTAAGCTGGACCGCAATCAGTCAGACGGTCGTTACGGGAGATCATTTCTTACCGTGTGACAATTCAGATTCAGCAGACACAGTTCAGCCAAGCCTAAAAGTTTAACATGATGAATGTGGTACCCATACACACACAACATTACAGGCTAATATTCACCTTGGAAATACGTTGTCACCGGTCATTCCCAACACACAGACGGGCACACATGAGGTGATTTTAGTTTATTTACCCGATTCAATGCATATTAGCATCACACAGTTCCAAAATAGGATTCTCCACACACACACGCCCATCACACCACTGTGTAAGACAGACACTCACAATTAGGTGATGGCCAACAGCTGTGCCGACCAGCTGAACCCTCTGCTTCGCCCGCCCCTGCAGCTGAGCCACATTCACACACACTGGCGTATGAACTGCAGTATAATACACTGTAAGGGGATTTGTCTTCTAGGGTATTGGAAAGTACATATGAAATCGGGGTGCTGAAAACAGCAGTAAGATTGTGTCAGAGGGACTGAGGTGTCCTGCTGACAGGAAGCGTCCTGCGTTACATGGTGCTTCAGCTGCACTTGAACACTCAGTGACATCACTCCAGAGTTAGTGTGTCCCCATAGGAAAGTTCTGTTTTGATCTTAGTAAGCTAGAACCATTCGTGCATCACCAGCATTACAGACTAAGATTTTTACCTTCACTGGCGTCATCTTGGATTGTTGATTCGAGGTCGGTCAGTTTAAGCTGTCCAGAGAGCATTTAGCAGAAAAACACTGTGGCCACATGGATCCTACTGACTGTTCATTGCTGCATTTACCACTCTTCTTCACCACCTTTGTTCTAGCATGCCGTCTGCAGCTGCTGCGTGTCAGTTACAGTCTTTGTTGGCACTCTACTGCAAACAAAATAAAAGCAGCGTTTATGAATGAACTCCTCAAACATTGCAGACTAATCCATTATTTTCCTCCTTCTGTATGAAGTGAAATCAGCACAAGTTTCTCCACAGGGCCCCATTCCATTTAGATTTGTCTGCTCACTGTGCAGACAGCTGAAGAACTCAGTAATAACATAGTGGTGTGATTAGTAACTGTAATTTGATTACTGGGTTTAGTATGGTTACATTATTGCTCGATGCAGATGATGTGGTTCTGTTGGCTCCATCAGCTGGTGGCCTCCTGGTTACACAGCGGCCAACACGATATCATGACAAAGCATGTAATACACACCGTGTCCGTGTGACACATGTGCATGTCCATTTCACACTTGCAGAAGTGGGTAGGTGTGTCTATTACATTACACTGGGAGCTGAGAGTAAGTTGGGAGCTTGCTAAGTTTCGTGAAACTGGTTCAGTGTTGGATTTGCCAAAATGTGGACGCAAGAAAACTGTCACTAATAAAGAAACACCAGTGGCTGTCCTAGCTTCATTCAGAAAGAGCCCACAGTGTAGCACTCGCCGCATGTCACTGGAGAGTGGCATTAGTCCAACATCCCTTTGGCGGATATTAGCTACTCACAAATGGCAGCCTTACAAACTCCACCTACTGCAGCATCTCAACGAGGATGACCCAGATCAGCACAGAATTTGCAGAATGGGCAAAACAAACACTGAGGACCCTCAGTTCACACAGAAGATTTTGTTCAGTGATGAGGCAAACTTTTATGTGAACGGTGAAGTTAACAAACAAAACCACCGCTATTGGTCTGACACTAACCCACATTGGATGGATCCCTCCAAGACGGTTGGAACAACAAAAGTGATGGTTTGGTGTGGTATATGGGGAACAACGATAGTGGGTCCATTCTTCATCAATGGAAACCTGGATATTTGAAATTGCTACATGATGATGTGTTTCCCTCTTTATGCACTGAAGCTGGCACGTTCCCTGAGTTTTTCCAGCAAGATGGTGCACCACCACATTATGGGTGCCAGGTCCGAGCATTCCTAGATGAACAGTTTCCTGGAAAGTGGATTGGTCGTCATGGGCCAGTTGAATGGCCCCCAAGGTCTCCCGATCTGACCCCCTTAGACTTTTATTTTTGGGGTCATCTGAAGGCAATTGTCTATGGTGTGAAGATACGAGATGTGCAGCACCTGAAACTACGGATACTGGATGCCTGTGCTGGCATTTCTCCTGCGGTGTTGCTATCAGTGTGTGAAGAGTGGGAGAAGAGGGTTGCATTGACAATCCAACACAATGGGCAGCACATTGAACACATTTTATAAGTGGTCAGAAACTTGTAAATAACTCATGAAAGAATAAAGTTACATTGAAACCAAGCACACCATTGTTTTTCTTGTGACATTACAATAAGTTTGATGTGTCACATGGCCCTCTTCCTATTGAAAAAACAAAAGTTGTATCCAAGATGGCCGACTTCTAAATGGCCACCATGGTCACCGCCCATCATGAGGAGTTTGCCCCCTCACATATACTAATGTGCCACTTTAATATCACCAACCATTCCCATGTTATTACGGTGCATCCATATAAATGGTCCACCCTGTAGATCAGTAATTGCAGACGGGCTCAGAGTAGAGCCGCTGCTCCTACACATCAACAGGAGGCAGGCATCTGACTAGAATGCCTCCCGGGCACCTTCTGAGTGAGGCATGTCCTACCAGGAGGAGTAGACCCCAGACGCACAGGACAGGAGTGATTCGAGCTCACGACTGGCCTGGAAACATCTCAGAGTTCCCCTCGATAAGCTGGAGGAGGTGCTGGGGAGAGGGAGGACTGGGCTGCTGCCCCCTCAACCTGGCCCTGGATAAGGCCAAGAAAATTGATAGATGGGTCAGAAAAAAAATTGAAATGTGATATTGTTAAAGAGTTATTTTGCCTAGATTACAGCCAACCCTGTGTAATAAACATTAAACATGTTACAGGGAAGTTTGAGTCTCTGCAGTCTGCAGGACGTTACGTAAAAACCATTATGTAGGGTTTGTACACTCTGAAACAGTGAAGAGAAGCAAGTGTGTGCGTGTGTTCCTGTCTAGCTATCTTTGTGAGGACCGAAATCTGCATTCTACTATACTTGTGAGAACAGTTAGTTGTGAGGACACACACACCGGTCCTCACAAATCTGAAGGCCTTTTTAGTCTCAAAATGTGGTTGTAGTATCAGGGTTACAATTAGGTTATGGTTAGGTTTATGGTATGGGTTAGGCACTCATTTTTAATGGTTAGGGTTCAGGTAAGGGGCTAGGGAAACCATTATGTCAATGAAGGTCCTCACTAAGATAGCTGAACGGGCTTGTGTGTGTGCGTTTCGCTGACAGTGATGGGCACTGATCTCCGAACTGACAGCCCAGCTAATCTCTCCAGTTACTGTCTTGCTCTCCTCGTCCTTCGTGCTCCAAGTGGCTCTCTGATCAGCTCGCATTAAAGCTGAACACTTTGACTGATTTGGAGGAAAATCAAAATCAATTTGCACCAGGGCCTCGATTCAGAGCCAGCCCCCCCCCCTCCCCCCCAGGCCCTGCTTGTCACATCCCGTTGTCGTGGAATTGACGTTTTGACACGCAAAGTTAGATTAAAAAAGAGGCACAGAGAGAGAGCGAGAGAATGAAACCGAGTCTTTTCTACCTCCCAAAGCGTCCATGGGATGAAGGTAAACTGGGACGTGTCTGAGCGGTTCAGTGCCGCGCTGAACGGTTCAATCGCCGGCTGTCAGTCAGCACCGCTGAGCTACCTGCTAACTCAGTGGCCTGTTCGGTTGTCTCCACGCTGCCCCCCCGATGCTGGGAGAAACACGACAAAAAGACAAGGAAATGATGAACAAATCAAGTTGGCGGCTGATGGACGAGGAGAGCAAAAGACAGCTCGGGAGCGGCTGAGTGACAGGTTTGATTGAAAGCGGGCTGTAGAGGAGCAACAGACTGACATCCAGATGGAGAGTGACGAGCCAAAGCTGGTGTGTGACACCGAACACTGTCAGACATCAGGCAGCAGCAGCACGGCGACTGTGCCGTGTGACGGACAGAAGGTTGTCACTGCGAGTAAAACCAGTGAAGGCTGATTGGCAAGGGAGTCTTATCAGAGGTTTCCTGTTTTAACATTAGTGTGTGTGTGTGTGCGTTTGTGTGTCTGTTTATGTGTGTGTGAGCGTGTGTGCGTTTGTGTGTCTGTGTGTGCGTGTGAGCGTGTGTGTGTGTGTGTGTGTGAGCGTGTGTGCGTTTGTGTGTCTGTGTGTGCGTGTGTGCGTGTGTGTGTGTGTGCGTGTGTGTGTGCGTTTGTGTGTCTGTTTATGTGTGTGTGTGCGTGTGTGCGTTTGTGTGTCTGTGTGTGTGCGTGTGTGTGTGCGTTTGTGTGTCTGTGTGTGTGTGTGTGCGTGTGTGCGTTTGTGTGTCTGTGTGTGTGTGTGCGTGTGTGCGTTTGTGTGTCTGTATGTGTGTGTCTGTGTGTGTGCGTGTGTGCGTTTGTGTGTCTGTGTGTGTGTGTGCGTGTGTGCGTTTGTGTGTCTGTATGTGTGTGTCTGTGTGTGCGTGTGTTTGTGTGTGCGTGTGTGCGTGTGTTTGTGTGTGTGTGTGCGTGTGTGTGTTTGTGTGTGCGTGTGTTTGTGTGTGTGTGTGTGCGTGTGTGTGCGTGTGTGTGTGTGCGTGTGTGTGCGTGTGTGTGTGTGTGTGCGTGTGTGTGTGTGCGTGTGTGCGTGTGTGTGCGTGTGTGTGTGTGTGTGCGTGTGTGCGTGTGTGTGTTTGTGTGTGCGTGTGTGCGTGTGTTTGTGTGTGCGTGTGTTTGTGTGTGTGTTTGTGTGTGCGTGTGTGTGCGTGTGTGTTTGTGTGTGCGTGTGTTTGTGTGTGCGTGTGTTTGTGTGTGTGTTTGTGTGTGCGTGTGTGCGTGTGTTTGTGTGTGTGTGCGTTAATAAACATCAGATTCATGTTTATTAAGATTATAAATTTAAAAAATAACTGAAATTTTCAAACTGGAAGTTACAGTTACAGGAGGAGGAGTCAACATTTTAACTTGCATGGCTCTAATATCGGTTTCACGGATCTGCGTGTTCATGTGCCCTGTTTGGTGGCTCGCTCTGTAAGAAGATGTTTCCGAGTCTCAGGGAGAGCTTTCCTCTTGGATAACTAAACATGTGGTAATACTTCCCGTGTAACCTCGTGCACTGAGTGTAATTAATTGAGATGCCGTTGTGGTGCGTTTGTAAAACAAGCTGCTTCATGTGTTTGTGCATAAACACACGGATCAAGTTGATTTTCAGGCATCATCGCGTCCTGATAACTACGGGGTTCCACACCACCCCCTTTTAATTAGCTTGATTATATTGTTAGGCTTTTTTCCCGCCGACATAACTGGAGCCGCTCTTTTAATTAGAATTAATTGCACTCTAAGTGGAGGTCTTTCAGTGAACATTAATATAAATTGTTAACTAATTAATCATCCTGTTGCTGACTCCTCTCTCGTTCGTTAAAGTTCATCTTGACCTACCCGAGTTTCAGGTTTCTGGAACCTGCTGTGCTCCATGTGCGGGACCCTTGGCTGGGGTCACCTGCTGACCTCTGTGCTAACATGATATCATGGTCTGTGTGTAAGCTAGTGAATCGGGCACGTCACACTCACTGACACTGGAGGCGAGTCACGCTTGCTAATGGGCAGCGGCTGTGACATCCAGTGTCATCACACAGATCGACCCTATGATGGTGGCGAGCTGACAGGCCTATTAGCCGGGGTGGGGGTCTGACACAGATAGCCCCTGACAGGGGGAGACGTGAAGGGGACCGGGGGTGTTGACGCTCTGATCGGAACAGAATGCAAAAGGCGTAAGAGAAGCAGTAAGTTTGCATTCAGCTTCAGAAGTTTACCTTTTCTAAGTAAGACGACGCATAGCTCGAGTCTGAACCTTCAAGCTTAAACACCTGAAACAGATCCAAACGTGGCTGGAACGGCTTCTTGCAACAGTCCAGTCACTGATTTATACAGAAGAAGGCAACCCTAGCTGCTTTTAAGTATATAAAGTATCCATAGCAGTGACAACACTAAACAGACAGAGAGATACAAAACAGGAAAGACACCTAACAGGACAGCGATCTTCTACGTGGTGGCAGAATAAATTAAAGGTAAATGGGTCAGTTTAAACAGGAGAGAGAAAGGCAATAGATAAAATTCAAATAAAACAGCATCTGCAGTGATGACGACATAGTACCGCTCTGTGTCGTGAACAGTTATTCACACAGCCCCAAATCACAACAGTTGCCTCAAAGGTGTTTATAGTAAAGACCCTACAATAACACAAAGAAACCCCAACAATCACTTGACCCTCTTTGAGCAAGCACTTTGGTGACGAAGCCAAAAACTCCCTTTTAACAGAGATTAATAATAACAAGGATGATTCAGTGCAGACAGGTCTGTTGACACATAGTGAGTGAAGAAGAAACACCCAGTGCATCATGGGAATCTCCCAGCAGCCTAAGGGAGGATTCGGGGTCACCTGATCCAGTCCTATGCTTTAGCAAAAAGGAAAGTTTGAATCTTAAAGTAGAGATAGTGTCTCGACCAAAGATGACCAACGTAGAAGAATCGTGATGATGTATTGAGTTGTGTCTAAAACCCCCACAGTGGTCCCACAGTCAGAGATGGCGGTTGGACCTGTACTGCCACCAAAGAGCATGGGACAAAACAAATCATCTCACAGTGTGAGAGCTGCAAAGACCTGCGTTTGCAAAGCGGCCAACAGGAACACAGCAATAAGCTGTTTCGCTCGACACTGACACCTGCAGATGTGCATTCAGGTACCATCCAGCATCAAAGGTGATCCACTTTACACACTGTAGCTATAGTCTGAGGTCTGTGGCCACTTATACAAGCACACGAGCCACTTGCATCCACAGGAGCCTGTGGATGCACGGTTACTATAGCCGTATACTAAGAGCTGCATGTCCCAGTGGAAAAGTAACATCCTGACCTGATGATGAACTATGTAGAAAACAGCTTTCCACATGTGTCACTGTGCAGGGGGAGTCTCCTCAGATAAGAGCATGAACCACCATCAGGACGGTCATGTTACTGCAGCCTGTGGCTTTGCAAACGAAAAAGTTTGTTATCAATGCGTTCACCTGATTGCTGATAACAAACTCTTGTTACTGTGGTCCCTCACTCATTGCGGGAGTTACGTTCTAAATATAACCAGCAATAGGTGAAATTTGCAAAGTAGTCAGCTTTATTTTTTACAATTATTATAGATGTTTTAAGGCTGTAAAACCCCTCACTACACACTTTATACACTTTTCTCAGACAGGCATGAACATTTTCACACTTTTCTCTCTTGTTTAAACTCTCTAAAAGTTCAAACCTTCGGGTCCAGAACATGGGAACAGAGCAGCTGCCAGAGAATTCAACATTAATGACTCAATGGTATGGAAGTGGAGGAAGCAAGAAGTAAAGTTGAGTTGAGTAAAGTTTGACTTATCTGACTGTTTTGTTTCGCTTAATGTGCACATAATATGAAAAATACAGTAACTTCTACCTTCCTTTAGCATGTCCAGAACTTTCTGTGTGATGGTTAGCATCTTCCTCTGCCTTTTGGGTGCTACCGCAGGAGCCTTTGACTGTTTCGTCGACATTATTGTGTTTGTTGGGGAGAAAACATACACACATACAGCACTTCATAGTCACACTGATTGAAGATTTATGTAAATTTGACAAGCTGAACACATTCTCTGCTGTACAGGAGACACAGCACGGAGGAGATTGATTGGCAATGGTCTACAGCCAATCAGGATGGAGAACACAATGCGCTGTTAAAGCATGCAAAATTGCACCAAAAAATATCTGCGAAACAGCGAGGTCGCGAAAGGTGAACTGTGTTATAGCGAGGGACCGCTGTACTGGTGTACTAGGACCAAAGGAGCCCATTCCCAGGGTTGTCACCTCTGACACTTTTGTCGTTCTCTGTCACACAGATTGCAGCTCTGCATGAGTGTTACACAGAACCACAGCCTAATAAACAAACTGTTTGGTCTACCTCCTTCATAACATCTGCACCAGGAGAGAATGTTTTTTAATAACTTACCTGGATTAAAGTTTGCATTGTTAGGGCGTGGCCTCTCTGACTGACAGGTGGATGGTGACACAGGCGGCCGTAGCTGCTAGCTGTCTGCTAGGCTTCACCTAAGCTAAGTGGGGTCTCAGAACTGGACCTCTGGACCGTGTTTGCAGCCCGACTACCACGCCTATCCATTTTTTCTGTTCTTAAAAGCATCAAACACATTGTTGGAGATGAAACCGCTTTTTCTGTGAATCTGTGGTTGTGCCACCATCAGCCAAAAGTCAGTGCTGCAGATTCCCTTTTAAAAACAACAGGCTTTAGCCTTTCACTTCACTTCCTCTAGCACTTAATTAAAAAATATATCAAACCCACTGAAGCCTGAAGATTCCTCAGTAAGACGACTCACACTGAGGCTCGTGTGCATTATAGGTATTCTAACTGTTATCCTCCATGTTTAGCATCTCAGTGTGTACCTACCATCCTCCCTCTGTCTTTCTGATGCATCCAGCTCAGTGCTGGGAGCTCACAGGCTGACTCCTTCCACTCACCAGGGTGTAATCTCTCTTTGTTTACACTGCCAAGGGGTTATTTGGCTGTCTGTTAGAGTGTGACACAGACAGCGCTGCACTGTCAAAGCCAGCCTGAGCACACTGCAGACGAGCAGATTCTGCATTCAGTGTATCTAACACGTCAGCGAGCTCTGGCAGTATGTGATGGCCTACAATCACACAACACGCTCTGAAAGACACCATTCATCCATGTGCCGGGCCAAAAGAAGAAACACTGATTGGATGTTAGCTGGTGGCCGTGCTAACACTTGTCATTTCACCCCAAGTCTGAAGACCTGCTGTTAAAGATGGGATTTTGTCAGATATTCTCTGTTGGTGTGGTTCCCGCTGCTGGATTTTGGTGCTACCCCCTCTTTCATATGTTAACAGTTTGGTGTGTGTACACTGGAGTCAGGAGGTAAACATGCAAATAAATTAGCAATGCATAAATGTTTTTAGAAATCCAGGAATCTGAATACCTCCACGCTCTGGTTTCTACACTGCTGACTGAGTGACACGGTCCTCAGAGTTGCAAAACACGGCGTCTCCTGCACGACGCTGTAAATTCATGCAGTATCAAACGGAGACCTGATCCTAGCTTCAGACCCAGCTGAGGCCTTCACATTTCCAGGAGCGCCGTGGTGGACAGCTGTAATCTGTCGGGACTGAAGCGGTGTGTATGATCAGAACTTTCCTGCCGTGATGTGTGTGTTCACGAGTGTGTGTTTGGTGCAACACAAAGGTGTGCGACACCTCATCAGACTGAAATCACAGAGAGTGTCTTAAAAAGCTCTGAGACACATTTCATCCATTACTTCAATTATGAATTAGCACCTCTCCGTAATCGCTCGGCGCTCTCCCGGCTCTCTGTCGACTGCTGTCTTCATTAGCCAAACACACGACATCGGCTCATTCTTCTTTCTGCAGGAGCTCTCCGTGCACGCGATGTATGCACACATGTGCACAGGGAGGTTACAGTTTACAGGCTGCACGTGTGTCCACGCACAAACTCAGACAGGAAGCTGGGGTTTGACCCTCCTTTGGAGGGTCGTGGTGTGATCTGTGATCTGTTACCGCCACTCCACTAATATGAATCGTGGCCCTGAAAGGCCCTCAGCAAACAGCGCCATCACTTCTTAAAATGCGGTGGACTTAGAGGAAGTTGGAATGAAATGGGCCCCTCCCCTTAGTAAATCAGAGTTTAATAAGACTGACAAACAAAGCAGGGCCGGTCAAAGCTGCTGTCTGTACATCGGTGAGCAGTTCATTTCATTACACACAGGAGCACTGTGTGAAGGGAAAACGGACACTTGTCATGACAGAGCGCAGAGTTGTCATCTCACTCTTTGGGCAACAGGAAACTGCTTTTGGGGAAAAGGTTATAAAAAATCTACAACCTGCTAGTTAGTGACTCACTGACCGACAGTGGAGGTGATCAGCCTCCAAAAGAAGAGGAACCAGCTCTGTGTTGGCTGGAAGGGTTAGGGTTAACCCTCAGAGCCAAAAGTCTCTCTGACTGCTGCTTTAAAGATCGGACAACATTAATATTAATCCTGATCATCACTGATGACTACTTACAGGCTGAGGTAGAGGGAGGCTAAAAAGAGGCCGACATGATGAGCCTTTAGGGGCTGAATCCACTGTGGATAGCAAACAGTCAGTGATGCTCTTCCTGAAGGACAAAGAACAAAGAGATGCTGGAAGAAGGACTGGATTACATGTATGTTCCATTTGTCATACCTGTGGTGTGCAGGAGCTCATCGAGTGTAAAAGACCACAACAGCAGCCAGGCTGTACACTTCAGTGTCTCCATCCCTGAAAACAAGAGCAGTTCCAACCTGCAGAGGGTAAAACTCTTCCAAAGACAGCGAGTACCCCGACAGCACAAGTAGGCGGGGGTCTGGTACTCCACAGAGCAAGAGCATGAGCCTTCTTTAACTTCTAAAGACCAGTGGAAAAGCCTTCAGGGACAGGCAGTGTTGGGAAGGTTACTTTTAAAATGGATTCCACTACAGATTACAGATTACAGATTACATGACCCAAAATGTATTTTGTAACGTATTCCATTACATTACTCAATGAGAGTAAGGTATTCTGAATACTTTGGATTACTTAATATATTATCGTGCTTTTTACAACTACATGAATGTGATTTATTACTATTACTGAAGGTTACTCTCCACACCAACACCAACTAGATGTTTAAATCTTAATATAAATGAGTAACAGCAGGTGGACATTAGGTAAGGCTGCACTTTTTGCAGCGGTCTCGTATAGAAAACTATTCGCGTGTATATAAAACAGGTCCGCGGCTCCGAACCGTAGTAAAGTGACCTCTGGCTAATACGTCGGGTTCGTGTCGGCTCGTAGCTGAAAACTAGCTGTACTTTGTTGTCTGGGTCAAGTTTGCTAGCGAGAGACAGAGAGAGGCGTTGAAAGGCTGCTGCAACGGAACTTATTGTTTCGGAGGAAAACACGAACACAGTGTACAGTCGAGTCTTGATAGCTTACTTACAGCTGGGCTACACTGCCCACGAGGCTACATTCTTTAGGGCTATGCCTGTAACACTGAGCCTATTGTTTTCATATTAAATAATTTTTTGAACAATAATTTTAAAAAATATTTCTTCAAGTCATTATGGGTGAAGTATAGGTGACATGGGTCGCGAGATTGAGACATAGGCATTAGAGCCTCTTAATGCGTGTTTTGTTTGGGTTTCCACCGGCGTGGAATTACCAAAAATAGAGAGACCATAGCCGAACATATGAAACAGGAAAATGCTGCCGTGTAATCCCTTTATTTCAACAAAGTAACTGTATTCTAAATACCACCTTTTTAAACGGTAACTGTAACGGAATCCAGTTACTCATATTTGTATTTTAAATATGTAACGCCGGTACATGTACTCCATTACTCTCCAACACTGGTTACAGAGCATAAAAAAGGACCAACCTGAAAGAAATCCACTGAACTACACGATCACATCGGTCTTAGATTTAAGTAAGACAAAAATAATGCACTTTAACACATCCGGCATCGTTGTGAGACTGTCTTAGACTTGAGATGTGGATGTTTGATAAAGGTCCTCCTCTTATTGGAGGGTTTGGACTTTAGAGGTGATGGTCGTCTGACTGTTGGCGTTTTGTCTTTATTATTGTAGTCTTTACCTTGCAACACTAAAGCACCTTGAGGCAACTGCTGCTGTGATTTGGCCCGATATAAAAAAAACTGAATTATACTGTGATCAGGGCTTCGAAATGCCTGAATATCAGTAACTATCCTCCTACACACAGAGAGGAGCAGGCAACACTCCCTCAAAGAGGAAAACAAGCTAACGTCTCAAAGACACAGCAGCTAACCTTTAGCTGAACAGCTGTGGAGACAGCTGCACACATACAGGGATTTCTCTGATGGCACAAACACTGCATTTAAATTCTACAGGTCATTTTTTGATTGACAAATAAGCGAGCAATCTGAGAGGCTAAGCTAACCAGAGCATGTGGGGGGACCTCTGCATGCAGCTCAGTGTTTCCTGGCTGATAGCCTGACAGGCGCTGAGCAGAGCCTCCTGCACACTGGGCTAAGTGAGTTAGCATGGGGCTGCTGGCTCTGTAATAAAGCGTTTAATGGACACACAGCTTCTCCCTGCCTTCCTGGGGCTAACACTAAATCCCTCTTTACTGTCGCTTGCCCAGATGTTAGTGAGTTATCCATCTCTCCATCACCCCAGAGGCTGCTGCATCCATTTACTGGCTCAAATACACATAAAAAGTTGTTTTAAGTCAGACCTGTTTCCTTAACTACACACAGAAAATCACAACCTGAGGCTCATTACGCTTTAATGTAGCGCCTGGATACTCTGGATGTTTCTGTGAAAATGTAATTGTTTTCCACTTTTACTCATAGACAAAAAGCAGAAATGTTGAAATGTTCAGTCTTTCAGAAATGTAACATGAACACACAAATTAGCAATGAACCTGACCCCTGACCCTTACAGGAAGTGGACCTGGGTTCCATGGGTTAGGTCAGTGTTTCATTTTGGTTTGGTGTCGGCTTATAAATACTATAATCTCAACAGCCTGGGATGCCAGTGACTGTGACAGAACAACTTAAACCCCTCAATGGACATTTTACCCTGAACAACCTCAACACCAACGCTGCAAACTCTGTGAGGTGGTGGTCTCAGGTTTATTAGTCGGTCGAGTTCCCAAATGGGAAGTTTGCACTTTTTACAAAGTGAAAATCCAAAACCTTCTCGCCGTCAGTCACCTGACCTTCCCCACCTTTCCATGCTTCCGTCCGCTCCCTTCGTTTTGTCTGCCTGCCTGGTTTCTGAAATCTCGTCAGAAGTCTTTTTGATTCTTGTAAACTCGTTTCTTCTGCTAATTGCATTGTTTCACGTCTTGTGTTGGACTCCTAAAGTCTCCGTTCTGACAGTCTACATGAATGATCTTTTCCGAAGGAGGGGAACATAAAACAAACAGTGCTCTCCTGTCTCCTACTCTCATATTTTTTGATCCTTCCTCCATGACCTTTCCCCAACGCTGTATTCAGACAGACAGCAGCACTGTGTGAAAAACTCCAGTTTGACTTCAGACCCCTGGGTGAACACACTGGGGCTGCTCTTTGACTGCGTTCAGTCTCCTCTTTGATTTTGGTATCACAGTGGTGGTCACCAGGTCAGAGGTCATAATCAGGGAAAGGTCATGTCAGGCCTCTGAGTGTATTTAAGTCGACATGTTTACAGGCTTGATGTCCATCAGAGGATGTTTTTGGACACCAACTGTTTAACTTAACTATTCACCTGCAGTTGTCGTTCTCTAACAGCTTTGTGTGTGTGAAGCACCCTTCATGTGTTTCATGTCTGTGTCACATGTTTCCTGTTTTATTTTGAAGAGCTCTGGTGTCCCATGTACAGTACTCTGTTTTTAAAAGAAACGAGAAAACAAACATATTCAGGAATCAAATCCTTAGAAGAAGCCTACGAGTCCCTCCAGGAACAGGAAATACTGAACAAAATATGCAGAACAAAATTAGAGTTAAATGAAATTATTAATAAAAAAACAAAATTCTTGGTACAAAATTTTTAACATGGTAACAAATCCAGTCGATGTCTAGTCAACCAGTTAAAATTAAATAAATAAAAACAACTATATGTGCTGTTAAAGACTTATCTGGAAACAAAGTATATGACCCTGAAAGAATAAACAACACTTTTAGGGACTTTTACAAAACTTTCTACGCACCACTGATAAACCCATCTAAAGAGGAGATTAATCAGTTTCTTGACAATGTAAGCTTTTGAAATGACCAGTCAGGTAATAGCACTGGATACATCAGGTGAACTCCAGGCAGCCCTGAAAAGTATGCCCGATAATAAGGCTCCAGGTCCAGACGGCTTTCCAGCAGTATTCCACAAAATGTTTCAGGAAATCAAACAAAATGGTGACTACCACCAAACATGAATTCTGCCAACATTAGCCTCCTGCTAAAACCAGGCAAAGACCCTGTACTTAGACCCTGAAACCAGCTATTGTCCAATATCCCTTATCAATGTTGACTTTAAAATAATCTGCAAAGCTCTCTCACAGAGATTAGAGAAGATAACCCCCCTCATAATACACCCTTCATAAAAGGGAGGCACTCATCAACACACACACATTGTGCTGGTCTCACATATGTTTAAAACAAACATGTTTAAAAACATTAAAATTGATTAGAAGTCCCAGTCTACAATGTGAGCATGTTTATGTCTGCTGTAAAGTTTTAACATGGGAGTCTATGGGGACTTACTCACTGCTGGAGCCTCTGCTGGATGGCAGAGGAACTGCAGGTTTTGGATCTTCATGTTTGAGGGTTTGTTTGCTGGTTGGTTTAAGATGTGGTTGAGTCTCTCAGATTCACTGTACAGGAGTTCCCCTCTTGGTTCCACTCTCATGTTGCTGCACTGCTGACGAGTCCGGACTGACCGGACAGGAAGTCATCTGTTATGGAAAGAGCAGAAACTCGTGTAAATTTAACTTGTGAAAAAGGGGCTGGTGGTTTCTGCTGTAGTCAGAGATGCTGCTGATGAAGCCTGTAGTGGTGGAGACATGCAGGACGGGATATCAAGGGCACAGTCTTATTTTTACATCCTTACTCTGTCACTTTTTTCTGTCTTTATTTGTTCCCACAGCAGCACAAAGTGTTGTCTGGACAGCTGCGATGAGCCAGCCGTCTCCACTATTAAACATGTAAGCAGGACAAAGAGGCGGAGGAAGAGAGGGAGGGAGGGAGGGAGGTAGGGAGAGAACCAGCGAGTCGACATTCAGCAAAATGCAGACGCGTCAGATCTGGAAGCGTGACAAAAATGTGTCGGGCCTAATGATGTCAACGAGCGCCCAACCAGCCTCTGCAGAGTGTTTGTGCAGATCCTCGCTCAGCGCTGTGTTTGTTTCCTCCTTGGTGGTCACCACACACACGCAGACATTAAACCTCCTCCTCTGCTTCATCATCCAATAAAACTCACTCAGAAATGTAGATAGCAGTTTGTGTCTGCGCCTTTAAGACTATCGAAGGTGCTGAGGAGTGGAAGTTGGAGGCTCTGGAAAAGGTCAGGCAGAGTTCACAGCCTGCCGGGGAATGAGTGATGGCCGTGGAGAGGGGGCTCTGTTGCCGGGCCTTGTTCTTTTCTATGCTGCCTGTCGGATTGCGCAGTGGTACACTGAGGCTTGATGGATTGGCAGTCAGTGAAAGGAAACATAACCCCCTCCTTAAACACAACCACCACCAGACCCCCTCCAAACCCATCCAGCTCCCTACGCCTTCTCTGCCTGCCACCACGAGCACAGTGGAGGTTTTTACTCTGCGATGGACCACCATCACAAATGTGGGAGTAAAATCACAAAAAAGAAATAATTGTTTAAAAAAAAAGAAATGCTCCCAGTTCTGAATGCTTCTCTGTAAACTGATTTGGATGTGAACAATAAATTTTCCCCTAAAATCCAAAGAATATGACGTTTATGCTCCAAGTGCAACCACGAGCCACACAAGCTAACGGTTTGATTCAGATTTAAACCTTTCAACCATCTCATGTAATAAAATGAGTCGATGAGGTCGTCTAACTGATCCAGACTCCTGGGCTCACCTTAATGACACACAAGAATCGTGTAGCTAACCTACAGCTAGCTGGTTGGTAATGTTACTGCTAATAAATCACACCTGAGTGGAAATGCTAGCAGGCTAGGTGGAAAAATTCCCTGTGCAGCCAACATGATCCATGATAACTTGTGTACAAGGCAGCAGTAATTTTACCAGTGTTGTGCAAGTTACTTTGAAAAAGTAATTAATTATACTTACTAGTTACTTCTTTAAAAAAGTAACTGAGTTAGTAACTGAATTACAAGATTCTAAAAGTAATTAATTACTTGAAAAGTAACTATTGCATTACTTAAAAAAATGCTTAACCCTCTGGGGTCCAGGGTATAATTGGCCATTTTTAACTACTTTTGTTTCCTCTACATTTCACCTTTAAAAACTCTTTACTTTGCCTTGTTTGGTATCATCCTTTTCAGCACAGCCTCACGTGTCTGAATTTACAGTTATGTTTCCATTTTGACAAACTGTATTAACACAACTGATCTAAAATCAGACAAAAAAACATAAAATAATTTTTTACTGTAACAACCACAAACATGTTTAATGAATCATATTTCATAACTTTAAATGCAAATATAAATTGTCTCTCTCTCTGGCCGTCACTCCTAAAATTTCCCCGTCTTCCTAAACAACCAAATGTCATGTTTCCATATCATTTTTTGATTGGTCGACACGGTGCATTTTTCCACCAACACGAAAGGGCAGGGTTTTTTATTTTTTGCTCATAAGCAGAGAGTGCTTGCTAGCACTGTCCTTAGCGAAACTATTGAGGATAAAACACACGTATATGTAGTTTATCACGACTCTGGTTTTACGTGGAAAATCACCACAGTTTAAAAACTGGTATATATCACCTTGTTGCTTTGACATTTTGAAGTGGCCATGTGATTGTTTACCACAACTGCTTTATTCTTCCTCAGTCAAACAGCAGCACTCATGTGATTGTTTTGCCCCCTGAGATCCAGGTGTTGTGCCAGAAAGTGATTGCCGCCCGCAGGAGCATGTGCAGCTGCTTAAAGCTGTAGCATCCAGATTACTTACAGCTACTTCCGTGCAACTGATATAAGCTGCGGTAACCTGAACACAGCTTCAACCGTCTGTTTGTTTAAAAATAGTAACGCGACCGCACCGCATTTTCTTCTTAGTAATGGTAACGGCGTTGTAACGATAGAAATTGTAATTAGTTAGATTACTCATTACTAGGGATGGGTACCAGTATCCGGTGCCATTATTGCACCGGTTCTGACATAAACGGTAGTAACAAGACCAAAAAGCAGCGCACATTTCAGTGCTTTTTTTTTCCTGTGATGTCATACACTTTGGATTCTAGCCAATCATTTTACCTTTTCAAAGATAGTAGGCGGGCCCAGGTACGTATGTTCTTTTAGAGCAGAGCTACAGATTAAAAATGCCCAAAGTGAAGCAGTCAAAAGTCTGGTTGTACTTCACAGCAAAAAATGCAAACTCAGCAGCCTGCAACAAGTGCTTTAAGGTGATACTGTGATACTGTGCAAAGGAGGTAACACCTCGAATCTGATGAAACACCTGGCGACGCATAGCGTTTTTTTTAAAAGCCCAGAAATGCACCGTATTTGATAGCTTGCTGCGAGACCTCACACCGAGCACATCTACTGTGCGTGGGTTGCCTGTTATCTGACCCGGAGTTAGCAACATCCCCCAAAAACCCGAAGAATAGAGTCCTGGCCCCTAGCCCTGCCAGTGTAGCAGGAATGATGACGGGTGATGATGGCAGCAGCTGTTCTTCTCTGCGTGAGTAGCTTAATGTTGTTCGTGTGTAATTTACGTTGAGTAGGCTAACCACGTTATTACATTAATGCATGTAAGGTGAACTAGCAAACACCATCATAGCTACATGCGGCTGTCTTCGTGACCAAAGAAAAAGTGGAAAACAGCTAAACATGAGAGGTTTTTGGACAAAGTTTGATTTTTCCATTGTTTAAGCACTGCTTCCAGCCAAGAGTGATGCCATAAATCCCCTATAGCTGCAGAAAAGGCTAACATTGTTATCTTTTTACAAAAAAACAGCTGAACATGAGAGGTTTTTGGACCAAGTTTGTGTTCTCCATTCTTTAAGCACCGGTTCAAGCACCATTTAAGCACCGGCACTGTTTCAAAAGTACCAGTTTGGTACTGGTATCAGATAAAACCTAAACGATACCCATCCCTACTCGTTACTGAATAAAGTAACACCGTTACTTTTAATGCTGTTATTCCCATCACTGGATTTTATCCATCAGTGAGTGATACAAAGCTGTATGACTAACACGCACATGCATGTACAGTAACAGTCAGGAGTTAGCCAGTGAGCTAACTGCTCAGAGAACCAGGCACTGTGTGTGTGTGAGGTGATAGCAGACTGTGAGGATGAGGACAGAGGGGTCAGGGGTGTTGGTGGGTTCAGGGTTTAAGTACAGGACATCCCCTGACCTGGGTCACACTCAGACGGCACCCTGAGAGGTTGTTTTTGGGCGGGCTGGTGGGGCGCTTGTTGTACCTGGAAGGACACAAAAGCAGGACAGGCAGTGGGTGGGGGGGGAGGGTGCTAAAACAAAATAAACATCAAAGCCTGCAGGCCGTGTCCCGCTTTTGTTGCCTGGAAATGTCCGGTTGCCTCTTGCGAGTGGACGAGGTGAGGGGGAACAGGAGCCTGCCAGATTTCCTCTCCAGTTTTCTTCCTTTGGATGAATAAATTAATCAGCTTTTTCCAACACTTCCTTCTCTCTTTTTGTAGCCAGGTGTTGCTGCAGTTTGTAATGTTTTAAAATAAAATATTAAAGCCTGCTGCAGTTTTATTTTTATTTTTTTAAATTTCATTCAGTTGAATTTTTCAGAATCAGAATCAGAATCAAAAAGGGTTTTATTGCCAAATGTTGAGCAGGTTTACAACATTACAAAATTGCTGCGGTACTTAGTGCAAAACAGAATTAACTGTAATTCTGAGCTTTTTATGTGCTTTGGAAAACTGTAAACCATGACCACAAGGAAAATAAAGATAAAGAAAAATAGTAAGTAAATTTTCATTTGTATAGCAACTTTCCAGACAGGGGACCCAAAGTGCTTCACAACAAAATAACAGAGGATAAGAAGAAAGGTTAACTAAATGCAAGTTTAAAAGATAAGTTTTATGTTGTTTCTCAAACTCACTATGGCAGAAGCTCCGTCTCCTGTAGTTTTCAGCCTTGGATGATGTACAGTAAGCAGGTCCTGATCACATGACCTCTGGGCTTCAATGATGTAAGCTGGTGCTTGTTCATGAAGAGTAAGGCCAAGAGTCTTTATCAGAAGCCTCACAGCGACCTTCTGAACGACCTGTAGATGTCCCAGGGAGTTTTTGCTTACACAGGTGAACACTGAATTACAATAATCCAGATGTGACACAATGGTCCTTAACTTAGCAATATTTCTTCAATGATTAAAAACAAGCGTAAACCGGAGATCTGACATGAGAATCCAAAGTGAGTGCAGACAGACAGCATAGTCAGAAGGAAGAGCGCAGGGCAAGCTAGCGAGACAGAAGTTAAGCTCTCCTTGCAACATGGACCTCCCCCACCCTCATTCAGATCTGGCATTTGGAATTATTTTGGTTTTCATGTGACGTATGACCCTGAAGGTAAGCGAGTCATGGACTAAAGTAAAACAGTATGTTGGATGTGCCATGCAATGCTCAATTACATTGGTGTGAACTAGTGTGTTAGCGCAGTTAGCTCGTTAACGTGTTGGCCGTCTAGCCCCATGCACGGAGCGATCGGCGGTAGCTCGTTAACGGAGATTTGCCGTGTTGTGGCGTTAAGGTCATTTCAACGAGATTAACCTGAAAGCACTAGTGGGAACACAACGAATATGACTGCACATTTACGCCGACATCATCCTAGTGCAAAAACAAAAACAACAAGCATGCTACTAACTTTAGCCGAGTCATTTAGACAGCTGTTAGCACAGGATTCTCCTTATGCTGCTGAGAATATAGCCCAGAAGAAGCGGATAGTATAGCTTTTATTTTGGAAAGAGCCATTTCTCTGTAATAAACTCTCTTTTCCAAAGATGAGTGATTCCTCAATCAGATACAGGGCTCGCAATATCGCTAGCCCGACGTCCCGGAGCTAGCGATTTTTTTCAGTCGGGCTACCAAAATCTATCTCTTCCCTGCCCGTCGGGCTATTGTAGGAAAAATATATGTCAATGCTTTTGCATTCTTTCAGAAATGTAGCTGGGTAATTATGTCATTGGCATCGGTGAGCCACTGTCAATATGTGACATATTGAAGTCGCGTTTGAATTTGCGCTTGTTTTTTTGCTTTCACTTTGCAATCGTGCGAACTGTGTATAGAGAGCGACAGCACTGATCTGTGAGTGATGATAATTTGTGCACCAATCCCTCTGACATCGTCTTATTAATCGTTAGCTTACTATGCAAACATGACAAGTGAAATCTCCCGCAGCTTAAACATGTGAGAGGTTGATCGCGCAGAGAATCGCTGAGCTTATGTGAGTCCGTGTGTAAAAGCAGCAGGATATATATTTTAGTTCTGCTGAGCCAAATAAGACAGGTCAGGGTGAAGAAGTGACAGCCAAAGAAAAGCTTACCACAAAACGGAGAAGTTATGACAAATCAGACTATAAGGCAAAAAGAAAGTGCAGCTTTATGGTTTCATGGACAAAAGAATTTCTGTGGCTGCAATATGACGAGCTAAATAACCAGGGCTGCACATAAGTGGTCCGCAGGTGCGCATTCGCTGTCAAAATAAAAAACACGCACAAGGGTTAGGGTTAAATTTAAAAACTGTACTTTTGAGTTAAAATATATATTTATAATTTTAATAAATGACAAATTAAAAATGCATGAACATTTTTTTGTATCGAAAAAATATCGAACCGTGACACCAAAGTATCGAACCGAACCGAACCGTGAATTTTGTGTATCGTTGCACCCCTAATATATATATATATATTACTAATGATGTCAAATAACACTTTAGGATTGCATCTTGATACATGCTCAATTATCCAAGTAAGGATGCATCCAACATCAGCATGGAGGAGAGGAAGGCACTCACATCACTTAGCAATGACAACAACATCATCATCGTTTCAGCAGACAAGAGTAGGTGCACAGTGTTGCTAAACCAGAAAGGTTATCATTAGAAAAGGCTATCGTATATATAAACAGGGTGCACCTTTAAGACCGATTGTCTGTATGATCAACTCAGTCACCTATAACATCTCCAAGTTTCTGGCTTCAATCCTGAACACCCTGGATTTTGTTGAGAAGGTGAGAGATGTCACTATGGAGGCAGATGAAACCATGGTCTTGTACGACGTTACATCTCTCTTCACTTGCATCCCAGTCACGGAAGCGTTGGAGGCAGTTCGTAAGAGATTACAGGATGACCCCAACCTCAGCAACAGGACCACTCTCAGCATCCACCAAGTGCGTTCAAACTGTGTGTGAATTCCATCTATTTCACACCCAAGGGTCAGTTCTACAGGCAGAAACATGTGTGTGCCATGGGCTCCCCAGTTTCACCCATCGTGGCCAATTTGTACATGGAAGAAGTGGAAAAGAGGGCTTTGCTATCCTACCCTGGAACACCACCAAGCCATTGGTTCAGCTATGTGGATGACACCTGGGTGAAAATCAAATCTCAGGACGTACCACATTTCACGGATTACATTAACTCGGTGGACCAATACATCAAATTCACCAGGGAGGATATGAAAAGTGGCAGGTTAGCCTTCTTAGACTGTGAGATTTCCATCAGTAATGGGGGACATCTAAAAGCTGATGTGTACCGTAAACCTACACATACAGATCAGTATCTAAGGTTTGACTCTCATCATCCACTGGAGCACAAACTGGGCGTCATCAGGACGCTACAACACAGAGCGAACACCATCCCCACTGACACAGCGGACAGGGAGGCAGAGGAACATCAAGAAGGCCCTGAGTAGATGTGGTTATCCCAGCTGGACTTTTGTCAAAGCTGGGAAGGCTCCTAAAGAAAGCTCCAGCCAATCCAGGAGAGGAGGACAACCGCTGCCCAAGCGAAAACCTGTAGTGATCCCGTACGTGTCAGGAGTATCACAGCAGCTGAGACGCATTTTTTCTAAACACAGTCTCTGTGGCTTTTAAACCCCAAAACACGCTGCGCCAAAAACTGGTCCACCCCAAGGATCGGGTCCCCGACATAAACAGAGTAACATAGTGTACGCTGTTAAGTGCAGGAGGATTGGCAGGATTTATACATCGGGGAAACCAAACAACCTCTGGCTACAACACAGCAGAGCCACCTCGTCAGGCCAGGACTCTGCAGTCTATTTACCTACAGGCCAGTGGACACTCTTTCAGTGATGAGGATGTAACATCCTGGACAGGGAGGAACGCTGGTTTGAGGGCGGAGTCAAGGAGGCCATTTACGTAAAAAGGGAAAGACCATCTCTGAATCGAGGAGGGGGCCTAAGGGTACATCTGTCACCATCTTACAATGCTGTGATTGCAGCCATTCCCCAACTCTCTGTGAATGGGACTCATGGCCATTGATCAGTGGTCAATGGTCATGACGATTGCATATTAATGATCATAAACTGACCTTCCAGCCCATTGTTCATTCAGTTTCAGCCATTATGTAAATGCCCTGTTTATAAGGCTGGGGAAACCTGCAGTAAGCTGAGACTGAAGAAGTCACCTGGTGAGACCCACTTCTTCCCACAGAAGAAAAGAATCAACTTTTTGGGACATTAGGATTACCTGTGCTCTTTGTAACCAGGTGTGGGAAACAGGGAGCCGTTGCATCTCTAACTGATCTTTTAAATGAAGAAGATGAACATATAAACCAGATTTCTTCTGAATATAATCAGATTTTTGACAACAACGCTTTAAGCAGCGACTGGTGTCATTTATCCAAGGTGAGGACTTAGCTAGGAGCTAACAGAGGAGCTAACAGGAGCTAAACAATTTTATAACCTGCTAAGGACCAGATTACTTTTGTAGTAGGTCATGATGTGTACAATTTTAGAACTGAACGAGGGTGAGCTTTCTTTTTCATAAATCCAGCCCAAATCCAGCACTTTCAGGCCCATTTATTTTTAACACAGTTTAAAGTAGCGCACACACAGATGCCTTCACACGAATGTTATATTAATCTAAGTGTAAACCATTTTACCCTTTACATCAGAGTTTTTAAATTCAGTGTAACAAATCCCCCTAAGTTAGGATGCAGGTATCCTGGGATTAAATGGTGACACAAACACAAACAACACTTTTATCTTTGATGATGATAATAAATCTGATTTGGATCACAAGCAAATGTAACATGAGACTTTCTCACCATGCTTTTGTCAGCTGGACCAATTTAGACCAGCCACACACACACGTACGCACACACACACGTACGCACACACACGTACACACACACACACACGCACACACACACGTACGCACACACACACACACACACACACACACACACCCCGCAGCTGTCAGGAATGACAGCAGACAGTCATTGTTGCTCTAACTGGTACTGCATGGATTGCATGCATGTGGAAATGCACACGCTTGACTTCATATCTACGTGTTTGTGTGTTGCAGTACATGTATGTGCATCAGCTTCCCTCTCCTGCTTGAATCAAATGTTTGCTAACGGGAAGTTATCTAGCTATGCCAGCTGCACATTTGGTGATGATCTTTTCCTTAAAACTTGGCAATACAGATAAAAGCTTTTGTTTTTAAATTTGTGTTTATCTTTCATCTTTTCTGACCCAGACCTCCAGACCTGCAGTCAGGAGTGTTTGTGCCGCCACCCTGACCACCTCCAGGAGCCAGGCTCACAGTGACATCATGGAACAAACTTTGGGTTATTATGAAGTTCGTAAGTTTAACCTGAAAAGGAAAAAAAAGTCAAACATTTTTTTCCTTGCAGGTTAAGTTACACAACACTACAGCTTCACTCCTGACTCAATCTGCCAGACTGCTGACACCATTCATTTCTCTGGCTCCTCCCACCAGAACGCCAAGCAACCACGATGCTAATTCACTTTATGGATCCAGTGTAAAAAATGGCCCCTCACAGCGAATGGCCCTCATTCACTTATACGTGCGTGGAAATCCATTTACCGTGCAACATCGTGCATAAGTTAGTGAATCAGAATCATTGTGCGGTCTGCATACAGACACGCCCCCATTTCCCTACATAAGGAAGTACATTTACCTCCAGGTGAAGAAAGAATTGATGGTGATGATGCACAGACAGAAAAAAAGTGTGTGCAAAGAGGAAACCAGAAAAGGTTTCCAAAGAGATTCCACTGGACTGATGAAAGCTGAAAAATAAAATGAAAAGTGAAGCTCAGATGAGAACATCTGATGACCACCATTATATAAATCAGGTTGTGGACACCCTGCTGGGTCAAAATGTTATTCCTCAGTAGCAAAATCAAGCCCATCAAAGGCACCTGTTAACTTACCTGAGTTAACTTATTTAAAATGATTACTTTCCATTTTCTTAAATGATTTTGCAGAAGAAAACTTTAATTTTACTAACATGAGTCTTTGATGTCATGTTAGTGGGTGTGGCCAAGGTTTAAAGGTGAGGTGAAGCATCAGCAGAGATTATTCGTGTTTGATTTAATTTTTTCTCGAATGTTTGTTCGTTGATTTCTGTTTTTTTAAACCCATGGAAAAAGTTAGATAAATAGAAAATTCATATTAACTAGAAATATGTGAGTCTTTGATTTCACTGATCTAAAATGGTACAAAATAATTTTGGAGAAGTTTGTTTCTTTGTCTGGTTTTTCAATGCAGCAACAAAGAAAGAAAGAAGTAGAAATAATAGGAAGAAAAGAAAATGAGCAGAAAGAGAGCTGCAATCAGCACACCTCATCGATAATGGTTGTTTCCTCTGCAAACTGCTTTGCAACCCACCCCCTCCATTTTCCTGCTTTTTCTGTTCTGAGGATTGCGGCAAAACATAAATTCTTCCAGACCTTAAAAGGATCCGTACAGCTGAACTTAATTCATGCTTCCCACACATGTCTGCGCTGAGGCTCTTCCACCTTTGGTAAATCTCTTTGCTCGTTCGGTGAGGATGCAGGCTGAAATGTGTCTGTGAACAGTGAAAGCTTTGCCACAGCACCTGAGGGATTTTCCTCTTCCAGTTCAGCCCCTAATGCCCACCATGCTGCCTGACAGGAAGGAGTGATTTCACTCTGAATTTATTCCTATGAGTCCGAGCCGTTCGTCTTCAGTGCTTAACCTGACTTAGCCTGTTGTAATAGATTCTATTTTTAATTGAAACCATCCTCAGATAAGAGGCAGCTAACCAAATGAAAAAATGATTTGCTCAGGTTTGCTCTGAATTATGAAATGTGCCGAACTGAAAGAGATCCTATTATCCCCGTGTTTCAGTACGGAGCAGTGCTGTGTGACGAGCTGATTAACCGTCTGTTCACTGCGTTAACATTGAATCTGTTTATTCTCATGTATATCTGTATGTCATGAACACGCACACACTGAGAGCCCACGAGCACAGCAACTCGTAAAGCGGCAGTGACGGGGTGATTGATCCCCTGTTGAAAATGGGCGATATTCTCCCAACATCGATATCAATAAAGCCTCGTAGGCTCGAGGCTTCTCAGGGTCTGCTTTTGTTTCTCTTCCAAGGAGAGCTCAGAAAAATCTATAGACAATTGATGGTGTCTGGGAGAAAGGCTCTATTGGAGTATATCAAATCAACATATCGGAGAAGGGAAAGTTTGGCCTGTGAATCAGACTGTTTTTGCTGTGAGTTCAGCAGCGGGCTAAGAGGAATGGCCACATTTAAAGCAAACGAAAAAGACGGACGGTAACCTCGAGGACAGACCAGGTTTTTCTTCTGGTTTGATGGATGAACGTCACAGAAGTCGTGGGATTGGTTAAAAACTGAACATGGCTCAGCTGCGGTGAGTGAGTCCACGCTTTCAGTGCTTAATAAAATGTTATCCTTGTTATCCTTCCTTTTTCCAGCAGGCATTTTATTCAGCAACGATGAAGCAGTCAAAAGCAGTCCATGGAAACTGAAAACATATTGAGACACATTCTGAAAGCTCATCAAAATAGATCCAGTCTGAAAAAGACGGTGCTGCTGAAGATATCTTGTGTAATAACTTCAGCTCAACATGGAGGCCAACAGCTGTGCAGGCATTAACACTAGCACAGACCCTGAGGTCAAAGGAGCTTGCAAAGAAAAGCGTCTGGACTTCTTTAAGTTGCTTGAAGACGTTTCACCTCTCATCCGAGAAGCTTCTTCAGTTCTAAGGTCAAATGGTGGAGAGTCCCAGATATAAACCTAGTGGGTGTAACTCCCCACAGAGGGACAAAAGGACCCCCTGATGATCCTCTAATCGCCTGAGCCAAGGTGTGAAAGCGGGTGTGGGTCACAATCAGCCAGAGTTTCGGGTGAGTTCATCGTGAAACCTGGCCCCACCCTATCATGTGATTTCCTGAGGTCAGATGGCCCAGGATGTGAGTGGGCGTTAAGGCGTCTGGGAAGGATCTCAAAACTGGATTATAGATGGCAGAGAGTTGGTGTCGTAAACCCCCGCCTCTGTTCAAAGATGGTCGCTCACAGTGGACATAGATGCTTCTTTCACTCCTCTTTCAAACCATCTGTCCTCTCTGTCCAAAATGTGAACATTGGCATTCTCGAAAGAGTGTGGAGGTGGCTCCTCCATGGGACAAGACTCAGGAGTCCATTTGCATCTCAAGGATAAAGGTCACTCTTTCGAGGAGCAAGCTCCTTTGACTACGATGACCTGGATGACTGAGAACCTTCACAGACACACAGACCCCGAGCAGAGTCACCATGAAAACACACTCTTCTTCTGCTTCCTCTCATGTTGCAGGTTGTTCGGTCGTGAGGACCAGGGTTCAGATCCACTACTAATCACATACGGATGCTAGTGAAATGTGCCTCGATATCACAGTTAAATGCACAATGTAAGCTTTTTTTGAACATGCGTGGTGGATGTGGTTAAGAGACACAGTATTTTAACACTGGCCACGTCCTTTTCCTAAAATCCTGAGTGAAGTCAAAGCTAAACAGAACAAGGAGAGGAGCTACAATATGGCTGCACCAGGACCCAGGATGGGACAAAGAAGGATTATTTTGAACTTGAATCATGCAAAGCTGGTCTGGTACAATCCTGGAATAAAATGAGCAAATGAGGCTCGCCAGCAAAGAAGTGTTTGCAGGTTCTTGCAGACTGGACTCGTGTTTGTTTTCCAGTAAAGTCACAGAACCAGAACATTCAAAGCAAAATCAGAACGTTTGTTTATGGAACTGGAACAAAAACAGAAAGAATCTGAACAAGGCTGCAGATACGGATCATCAACTCGATCTGCTTCTTTAATAAGCTGTGAAACAATGTGATGTTTATAACTTGTAATGATTTTCATTTCTATCCCTGCTGGTCAGAATAATGTGCTTTTTTAGGTTCAGTTTGATCTGTATTTCTCTGTTTCTCCTTATTTGTACGGAGGGATGAGCGGTGGAAGAGGCCCAAAGCAGGCCAGCCTCTGGATAATTATTCCTTTCCAATCACTGTGACTGTCTAATTGCAGCGCTAGCTGCTAATTTATGCACGCCTTTGTTTTCTTCAAGGAATGCATTTTAAAAAACACATCAAACGATTTTTGATATGTAAAGAATATGCAGCCGCTTAAATAGAAATTCCTTTTTATTTTAATATGATAATAAGTCAGAGAAAATGAGCAAATCAAAAGGGAAGTCATATAATGATATATGGGTGCAAATATGGCACTTATTGTATTTTTTCTCTACTTGAATACATTAGCATATTTCCCGTGTTTTTAATGGCCTGAAACTGGAGTTATGTAGGACAGCTTGCTGGCCATCATTCACAAGCTGCTGGTGTTTCTGCACATCGTCTGTCAGGCAGCGATCTCACGTACATAACTGGCGTTGTTTTTAATGTAAATGATGTCACCGTTAAAGCATGTACATAAAAAAGAGCGCGCACACATTATCCACACTGTGACACCGGTGCACATGGGAACATCAGTATTTGCTTTATGCATGAGGACAGGTAAAAAACACACAGGCCCACTGTGGACACGGGCTGTAATTGAATGTGACTCCTCTGTATACTATCCATAGCTTGGGGATCCTGCCAGCTAATTGGAATATACAGCTCCCTAAACTGACGCTGAACTCCACAGAGAGCCTGGCTGTCAGAACACCACAGGTTTAGCTAAGGATCTCATACGATAAGGTTCAAGCTGAGGCTTGAATTAGAGGATGATTAGAGCGATGATATACCGGATACGCCGATATTTGAGGAAATATATTGCACTGTTCCCCATTTGCAGGCCCCACATACAGGCACACAACCAGAGGACTTCTAATATAACGTGAAGCAGAAGAGGAAATGATAAAGTTCGAGGTAAACACTCAAGAAAATAGGAATGGTGATGCATTTAGATGTTTCCAGGTGTCTGTAGTAGCATACGTTGTCGACCTCCAACAGCTTTTTGGGATTGTTTTGGGATGTAAAGTGAGCTGCAGCCTTCTGATAGCATCACCTTCCACCTCCACAACATCCGCTTCTACTACACACATGAAGTTTAACTACAGTGCTAGCATCTGCTATGATTTGATATTCTGTCCTAAACCCTTAACTGGCCATTAGCAATAGCAGCAGCAGTGCTGAGCTACTAGGCAGTGCTTGTGTTTTAGCGTTACTGTGAGAAAAACCCGTGGTCAGAACAGTTTGAGTTTGTTTTTCCAGTTCAGACACGTTATCCATGGTGGATTTATGAGAATTAAAATAAACGGTGAACTTTCTGTCTCGACGCAGGTTAAAATAATTTCTTTCATGCAGACTGGTTGGGGGGTTTCTCAGCCAGAGTGCCCAGCCAGTGTTTTATGGACTTGGATATTTGACTGTGTTCCCTGTGGGTTCCTGTTGGGGTGTTTCTGGGCACTGGCAAAATGGCCATCCAGTCCCAGGGCTGCACTTTGTGACCAACTCAGCCAATACTCCTTCACAGGCACTTGCGTTGGCTTGGGCATCTGACTAGGACCCATTTCATGGGTGCCTCCAAGGTGAGGTGTCCTAAAACGTATCCTAGCAGGTGGAGTCCCTGGGGCAGATCCAAGACATGCTGGATAGATTACAGCTCTTGGCTGATTTGGGAATGCCTCAGTGTCCTCCTGAATGAGCTGAAGGAGACGTCTGGGCAAAATGGATGGATGCTTGGATGGATGCTTGGATGGATGCTTGGATGGATGATGTTCAGCGAGATCTGTCAGTGACCAGGTAAGGAACCTGGGTTGGTTCCTTACCTGAAGCCAGAGCTTCCCTCAAACATTCCTCTGTTTAACGTCTGATATCTACTTACTTATTGGAAGGTGCAGATAATAACACAGAAATGACAGATTTTGAAATACACAGTCTTTTGAGTCTATTTCATCATGAGAGAAGTCAGTTCTTTCTAAATGGGGCCTGGTCAGTTGGTGGGTGAGATGATAGAAAAATGCATGAAAAATATATCAGAAAGGGCTCATTTCCTCTAACAATCAAAAAGGATTTTTATGGATTTGGATCAAATTGATTGAACAGGTTAACAGGTAAAGTCAGATGAGTGAGAAGAAAGCACAGTGTCATGCTGTTGACAGCTTCTCCTGCTCGGCGCCTGTGATGAAGAAAGCTGTGAAGTAGTTCTCAGACTTTCTGCAGATGCCTTGATTTTTGCTGTAACATCACACTAACTCTGACTCTGCACTGCGACAAACATAAATGAAAACTACCTTCATGTTCTCACTGTTGTGTATCCAGCGCTGATTTCATGTCTTTCCCACATAAATAATGAAATACGTAATTATCATATCATAATTGCAGTAAAGATGGCTTTGACAGAAATCATTTCCCGTATCTAGTACAGCGTGCTAATCGAATCTGTTCCCCAACTCACTAATACGACCTCTGGTGATTGAGTTTCAGACATTTGTTTGTGTGTGTGTGTGTTTTGCTCTCATATCTCACATTTCCTGTGTTTTCCTTTGTTTTAAGTTTAAAGTTTAAATGCTATCCATCATGTCATGTGACCTCCTGCATGTGTCTTTCCTCACGCTGATGAGTTATGTGCATGTCTGGATTCTCTCTAAGCCTCGTTCCTATTGGCTGACTCATTTACAGCCTTGCACAGTCATGTAACCCAAGATATGGCTGACAGCACGAGCATTTGTGTGAACATGTAAATGCGACTGTGCGCCATGTTTAACAAAAGGAACGGATGGATGGAGAGACTGATGGGTGGATGGACAGACGGTGTTAAAGGGGAGATTGAGTTGGGCCCAAGGTCTCTAACAATGACTGATTACTGCACTAACGAGGCTCCTGGCTGCAAGGGATGCCTGTAATGTGATTGGTGCTGGCTGCTATCTGTCTTGACCAATAGACAACTGGCCCAGCTGTTCCCTGCTCACAGGTCAACCAGAGTTCAGCAGGCTAAAGACCAACACACACACACACACACACACACACACATTAACCCAGGACAAATGTAGATGCATTAAAGACATATTTGTAAAAAATAACTCTTGACTAATTCAAAATAAGAAAAACGATATTTAAACCTGTCGATATGTATTAATGACCAATAACAATATAGGAGCTCAATACTATGAAATATGACAAAACAACAAAACTGGTAAAAATCAGTCAAAATAAAATGAGCTCATTTAAATAGAAAAGACGACAGTAAAATACAGTCATTAAGTAAAATCTAATAAAATGCGTAAAAACAGAATGTTATACTATAAACTTGATCAATAAAGCAATATAGTAAAATAAGATCTAATCAACAGGAAACTGTTCATCAGTGAAACAGGAAGTGATGTCTGCAATAAGGCTGAATTTAAGTTGCCTTAACAGCCGCAAGAGACCAAATTTAGATAAAAAAGATATATTTTTTAAAGACTTAAAACCTGAACACAACGTCTGTGCATGTCTGCTGCTCAGTAGGTCTCATCTTTCTATAAATTAAATATGTAGGGAAGGTAAAGAAAAGAGACACAGAAAGGGGGGGGGGGGGGGTGAAAAGCAGAGAGCCCTGCATGTAGAGAGGGAGGGCGAGGCGTGTTGAGTAATGAGCGCTGTTGCTCCCAGAACAATCAGGGTCACCATTTTGCCGTGTGTTTCTACCTGATGTATAGCGTGAGCGCTGGGAGCTGCTGTAATAAGACCATTTGGGCCTCTCATTGGTGAGCATTAGTAGCAAATATCTTCTACAGGCCTAAAGACAGCCTGCGGGGCTGAACAATGAGCCGTGTTAGCTGAGCTACTCGTTTGGTCTAGGCTGAGCTGAGCTGTGATAGGCCAGCTTCAAAGCATCCATTAATATTTACGCATCATGCAACTGGATTTTCTTTGTTATAAAAATAGTCTGTACTAGTTTAACAATGCATTGTTATATACTGCATGTCACAGCCCATTAAATTAATACAAAGATTCTCAGTTGTCACATAACACAAACTTTTACCAAGAACTACGAAGGTGAGTGATCCAAATTTTCACTACCTCGGCCAATCGGTGATGTTAGAGATCCTGAACAAGAGAAACAAAGTCAGCTGTGGCAACAACAGGACTGTCTGCCCATCCATCCATCCGTCCGTCCGTCCGTCCGTCCGTCCATCCATCCATCCATCCATCCGTCTGTCCATCCGTCCGTCCATCCATCTATCCGTCCGTCTGTCCATCTGTCCGTCCATCCATCCATCCATCCATCCGTCTGTCCATCCGTCCGTCCATCCATCTATCCGTCCATCCATCCGTCTGTCCATCCGTCCGTCCATCCATCTATCCGTCCGTCCATCCGTCTGTCCATCTGTTCGTCCATCCATCCATCCGTCTGTCCATCCGTCCGTCCATCCATCTATCCGTCCATCCATCCGTCTGTCCATCCGTCCGTCCATCCATCTATCCGTCCGTCCATCCGTCTGTCCGTCTGTCCATCCATCCATCCGTCCATCCGTCCATCCATCCATTTGTCTGTCCATCCATCTGTCTGTCCGTTCATCCATCCATCCATCCATCCATCCATCCATCCATCCGCCCATCCCTCCATCCATCCGTCCATCCATCCATCCGTCCATCCGTCTGTCCATCCATCCATCCATCCATCCATCCGTCTGTCCATCCATCCATCCATTTGTCTGTCCATCCATCCGTCTGTCTGTTCATCCATCCATCCATCCGTCCGTCTGTCCATCCATCCGTCCGTCCGTCCGTCCGTCCATCCATCCATCCATCCGTCTGTCCATCCATCCATCCGTCTGTCTGTCTGTCTGTCTGTCCATCCATCCATCCGTCCGTCCGTCCGTCCATCCATCCATCCGTCTGTCCATCCATCCAGCCGTCTGTCTGTCCATCCATCCATCCGTCTGTCTGTCCGTCCGTCCGTCCGTCCATCCATCCATCCGTCCGTCCATCCATCCATCCATCCATCCGTCTGTCCATCCATCCATCCATCCATCCATCCGTCTGTCTGTCCATCCATCCATCTGTCCGTCCGTCTGTCCGTCCATCCATCCATTTGTCTGTCCATCCATCTGTCTGTCCGTCCATCCATCCATCCATCCATCCATCCATCCATCCATCCATCCATCCATCCAATCTAGAAGTTAGCATCACCCTGGTTCCTTCAGTCAGAAACATTTAGGATTTTGTGCTGATTGCAATGAAAAACTTGGCTAATGAACTATTTTAAATTTTCCCATGACATGCTGCTTTTTGATGAATGAGGCTTCAGAGCCTGGAAAGTGAAGCCAGTGCTGAAGCTCTTTAAACCTACATTCTTTCAAATGTCCAGCAGGGAAGGACTCCTCAGTTTATAGAAGTCTATGAGCCCCCTGCTCACGTGATCTCTGAGCTCAGTGACCTCTCATCGTGACAATTACAGCAGTTATAGGCAAACTACAGTTGAGCTTGTTTTAGGAAAAAAGACAGGGTGTTAGGCAGCTTACATATATGAATACCTACTGTATTTATCGTTCACGTTGCTTTCAGATTTCAATAGGACGGTCTGTTACTGTAACCTCACTGCAGCCACAATTTTGGTCACTTGATGTCATTAAAAAACAAAAAAAGAACAGTCCCGAGGTCCAGTTCCAGTTAGCTGAGGTGAAGCTAGCAGACAGCTAGCAGCTACAGTCACCTGTGTCACCATCCACCTGTCCGTCAAATAGGCCATGCCCCTAATAATGCAAACTTTAAGCCTTAATACAATTTAAACAGGTGACTTACAAGAACGTTGTCCCCCTGTACAGGTGTTATGAAGAAGTAAATGATCCATAGAAATCAGAACAGTGTCTGTATCAGGCTGTAAACATATTTCTGCTACATTTTTAACATGGGGACTGACGCACTGCTTGTACCCCTGCTGGATAGTAGAGGAACTTCAGGTTAGTTGGACGATACTTGGCAACAGCCTAACTCATGCTTGTATCCCATTTCCAAAGAGGAAAATCACTGATAGAGCTGCTATAGCAGACAGTAAACTAATATATCTATGTTTTTAAATCTGGCATAAACAGCAGCTCTGATTGGCTAAGCTGGTCTCAGAGGTATGGTACAAATGTTGGTATCTGGACAAAAACCTGTAAGTAAAATATGTACATGCAGGACGACATAACGCCGTTAGGCTGACCACCACAATACAAACCTGTCACAGAAACAGATGAGACATGGTCACGTGAGATATCCTGTGAAGAAGGAAAATAGATTCCCAAGGAAACACACACAATGCTCTTTTATTTACAGAGCAATCCAAGCCATTTGAATAGATTTGGAATAATAGAGAATACTCACCTCATCTGACAACCAATAAGCCTTTATCAAAGGCTATTTTAGGTGTCAGGAAAAAACAAATAAGAGCAACAAAAATTTGCAAACATATTCAATTGAAAGCTGATGCTGGTCAGACCACATCCAGTCTGAAAACCAGTGAACAGAAAATGAAGGAAATATGTTTGCTGGGAGCAAAAGTAATCAGGCAGATTGTTCAGAACATGGTAGAAAAAGTGGCAAACATACATGTAACAACACACACACAAAGATGGCTTCCTGTGTGAGTGATTTAATGACACTTTCATTGTCTGACTTGTTATTCCAGGGCGTGCAGCTGTGTGTGTGTGTGTGTGTGTGTGTGTGTGTGTGTGTGTGTGTGTGTGTGTGTGTGTGTGTGGTTTACTGTAGCAGGCATGGTGGGAGGAGGGTTTTGCCGCAGAGGGAGAGTGGAAGGCGATAAAGACTCTGTGAGTGGCAAGTGTACATGGATAGCTTCACATCAACTGCCAATATGTTGTGAGGCGGCGGTAACAGGCAGGGTCTCAGGGGAGGGCTGCGGCAGAGCAGGCCAGCAACAGACGGAGAGCAAAACAATTTCTGGTGCCAATAACCCCGAGCGGCACAGATGAAAAATGTTTTAATATTTGCAGCTGCTTTATGGCAGTCGGGGTGACAGTGATGGAGTCAATGTCAGCTTTTTCCTTTTAAATGTCATGCTCTGTCTTGAGCTGTCAGAACGCTGTATGTATGTGTGTGTGTGGAATTGATCATTTCCTCTTGTAAAGTGCCCAAATGTGAGTGCGCCCCACCCCTGCTCCCCTCACCATTTTACCCCAAACCGCCCCTTTGTGCCGGCGTTCCTCCTCCTCCTCCCTCTATCCTCCAGTTGTCCATAAAGACAGTGCACTCAGCTGTCAGATGAAACTCCCCAAACCCGGCAGCCATCATTTAGATAATCACTTCCTCCTCTTTGCATTTTATTTGGTTTGATTATTTTTCATCTGCAGCTAGATGGAAACCATAAATTACATTGTGTCCCTGATGTCTTTGCAGAAATCAAACATGCAGCCAGAATCACAGAATCAGCAAATGGAGAGAAACAACATCTCGAACTTTATCAGAGACGCCGCATTGCGCTAAACACCAAGCTACAAGTCAGTGTGCATTTGCTCAGATGAATCATTTTTCCATCAAAATATCCTGTTAATTTGTCAGTGCTTGGATCCTGTTCTCCTTATCAGGGCATCAATAAAGGTCATTTGGTTAAAGCTACTCGACCGCTGTCCTTTTATCAGCATCTGGGAGACGGATCTGCCATCAGCAACCAGGTTCCTGTTGTTAAGGGACGGTGTTTAAATTAAACTACAGTGTTTTCCTCAACATAACCACACATGTACAAAATAAACACATTTTGAGGACGACCAACCAACCCCCACCCCAAACACAGCAGTAAAAATATTGTGCTCCACACTCATACAGACTTTAATTATTAGCTACAGTTACCAAATTTGTGGATTTTAGCCTTATTCAGTGCTATCAGTCCTGTTCCGCTATTCAAACTGTGGCTCTTTGTGTACTTTAGCTAAGTCAGCGAATCAAAACTAAAGCAAAGATCAAGTTGGGGGGTAAAAAGACATGTCAAGTGTCAAGTCAAAGACAAGTTTCACAACACAAGTGAAGCATTCCCTTCTCACTAATAAATTTACATTGACTAACACTCAAAAGGAGGCAAGGAAAGCACTGCTTCCAGTTTTAGAGTTATTAGGCAGGCACCACTAATGCCCTGCCTAATGTCCTGATGTGAACTTTGTAGGTCCCTGGCACAGCACCCTTGCTACTGTTGTCTTTCTTGTAAAATGCCTTGAAATGTCCTAACACAGAAGGTAAAGTCTGGATAAAAACATCTCTGTACATCATCCTGTAGGAGGGTTAAAGGTCTGAGCTGCTACTATTAGCAAGGGTCCTTGTAATGCATGAAAGGCAGTGGGTTAATGAAACTTTAACAAACACCATCATTAGAACATGGTAGCAGCACACTGTAATGATCATACTCACAAAGATGCTGACAATCCTCTGAGAGCTACTCACTGAAACTCTGCAGTGGGACTTCTTAGAGGAGGGGAAGGACTCAACCTTTTCTCTACTGACTACAGGCATTCCTTAAACATATGATCTATAGTGTTTTATTCAATTTAGGTGGATCTTACATATATTTTTAATGTGCAAATTGAAGGACATATTCTGATCAGAAAGGACTCCACGGTTCCTCACAGTGTTATTGGAGGCCAAGGTAATGCCATCCAGAGCAAGAATCTGGTTAGACACCATATTTCTAAGATTTTCAGGGCTGAGCTGGATGTCATCTGCATAGCAGTGAAAATGTATGCTATGTCTTCTAATGATGCTGCCTAAGGGAAGCATGTATAATGTAAACAGAATTGGTCCTAGCACTGAACCCTGTGGAACTCCATAATTAACCTCAGTGTGTGAAGAGGACTCTCCATTTACATGCACAAACTGGAGTCTATTAGATAGATATGATACAAACCACTGCAGCGCAGTACCTGTAATACCTACAGCATGTTCTAATCGCTCTAATAGGATATTATGGTCGACAGTATCGAACGCTGCACTGAGGTCTAGCAGGACAAGCACAGAGATGAGTCCACTGTCAGAGGCCATGAGAAGATCAATTTTAAACATAATCAAATGATCTCATACAGAATAATTGATCATGTTTAAAATTGAAGCATTAATTGATTATAAAACTTCTCCCCAGAAGGTGATTCGGTTCATCTGCACGTAGCGTTTTTGTGTGAGAGGAAGTGAGAGAAACGTTTCATCACTCATCCAAGTGAAATTTTCAGTCTCAGCTGACTGCAGGTTTCCCCAGCCTTACAAACAGTACATTTGCATAATGACTGAAACTAGCACCACTGTATGAACAATGGGCTGGGAGGTCAGATCCTTGATCATTAATATGCACATTCTCATGACCATTGATCAAAAACCACCGATCAAAGATCAATGATCAATGTCCATGAGTCCCATCTCAGAGAGAGTTGGGGAATGGCTGCAATCACAGCATTGTAAGATGGTGACAGATGTACCCGGGGATCCTGCAGGCAAATGGGAACCATGAAGAGGCCGCTAGAAAAGCTGCCACCACCAAGTACCTGCAGAGGGTCAGGCAAGTCCTGAGGAGTCAGCTGTTCCATCCAAAAGAAGGAACACAAGAAGCTCAAGAAATACCTAGAGTTCAGAGAAGAGTTCAAGAAAATGTGGAGGGTGAAGGTAATGGTGGTCCCAGTGGTAATCGGAGCACTAGGTGGGGTGACCCCCAAACTAGGCAAGTGGCTCCAGCAGATCCCAGGAACAACATCGGAAACATCTGTCCAGAAGAGCGCAGTCCTAGGAACATCTACGATACTGCGTAGGACCATCAAGCTCCCAGGCCTCTGGTAGATAACCCGAGCTTGAAGGATAGACCGCCCGCAGGGGTGAGTGGGGATTTATATATATTTTTATATAATGACTAATTGCAGAGAGGTGTATAAACCATGGGGAGCAGAGCTTTCAGCTGCTCTGCTCCACGGCTCTGGAATTCCCTACCTCCTGATTTAAGAAATATCTCTTCCTTCTCTCTCTTTAAGTCCTAACTCAAAACTCGTTGAAAATAGCTTATCCCACATAACCTCTCCACTCTGCTATTTTAAATTTGTTTTATGTCTTATGCTTTTATGATTGTGTAAACTGCTTGCTTCAATGTTGCTTTTTTAGTCTGCTGTGTACAGTGTCCTTGAGTGTTCTGAAAGGCGCTTTCAAATAAAATGTATTATTATTATTATAAACACAGAGTGAGCGAAGAAGAAGTACTCAATGCATCATGGGAATCCCCCAGCAGCCTACGCCTATTGCAGTGTAACTAAGGGAGGATTCAGAGTCACCTGATCCAGCCCTAACTATATCTGTCCACCACATGACAGAGGACCACACCACAGACCTGATATTTCCACGGTGTGTCACCCCTCCTGTTGCCACCTGGAGACAGAGTTCACATTGCAGTCTGCCTTTGGTGGTTTTTAGGCCGGCATCCATGACATTCAGTATTCACCTCACTGTTTTGACATACAAAAAAAATGACTACACACTAACTGCACATCCCAAACACACTAAATGTCACAAAACTCAAAAACCCGACATTGATATCGCTGTCCTTGCTTTTGCCATCACTTCCACAACTTTCCCCTTTTCCTCAGATTTGGTACATTTTTCCGACAATATCAATGATGGCATCACGTTGTTTTGTTTGTTTCTTTCTTTCTTTCTTTATTTTTTGTTGGGGTTTTTTTGCGTGCAGACACTTTGACTCACCCTTTCTACTAGCTAAAGCTGTGCTGTTCTCACAACACGTACCAATGTGAAGCTAAACAGCCAGTGAACAAAGTAGGGGAGATCTCCACACAAGGCTTGCTTTTCTTGATTTTACTGAAGGTCTTTTTAAACCATCTTCCCTCTCAAGGCTTCTTTCTCCTCGTTTTGCAAAAAGATGAATGTTTCAAAAGGCTCAAGCGTGTAGGGAAAATTAAGCATATACATGAGTGTGTTTTCTCTCTTATTTCTGCCGAAGCACTTGTTCAGATGTTTACCGGAGAAACTATGTCAAAGATAGGTTCATGGTCAGAGCGCTCTCTCGCTACCATTGCGGCACGTACAATACACAAAGATTGCTTGTGATGAAGATGTCTTTTAACCATTTTAAGTGTGAATTTAATTTATAATGTTGATTAACTATGAACTTATTTATTACCTTGTTTATGTAACTCAATCACATCATGCACTAATTACTGTCTTTTGACCAAAAGGCTTCATAAAAGCTAAAGAGGCAAGTTTTCACAGGGAGAAAAACATTTTAATGAGCGAGAAGTTCACTCTTAAGGGTAAAGTTAAAAGTTATGCTCCAAGACAGACTTCTGTAGAGCAGGCTGTTGTGCTCATGGTCACTTTTAGGGGAAATGAGTGGTTCTCAAACTCTGGAAAGCTAAGGTGAATAAATGTGATTTTTAGGGGGAAATTAGCAAGCTTGCAAATGTTTGCCGAACTGCCTCCCTACATCTGATGTTAGGGTTCCCCCACCTGCCATTAAGAGCTATAATGAACCATTTATTTTTATTTTCTTTTTTATATTTAAAATGCATTACAATATGATATTCTTTGAAAAGAAGTGCAGATATGTCGACTGCTGCCCAAGCAAAAACTTCCACAAAGATGGACTTCTGCAATTTAGCCGCAGCATGAGTATTGAGCATGTCTGTGTGTGTGTGTGTCAAGTGTTCCCATATGAAAAGTATTGTTTCAATTAAAAGTGTTTGTTAGAGCAGCACGCCAGGATAGGCCTACCTGCTGGTTGTCTGGATGGAGGCAGCTCTGCTTATTTGCCCCCCTCCTAGGTGTCTTAGTGGGGGACTGATGTGTAATCTAGTGCCAAGCTTGTGGGCCCATGCAGGACATCTCACCTATAATAGCAGTCTATTCCCTGAAGCTGGAGCGCTGCCAGAGGTGTGACGAGGCCTGGAGTCAGGGCAGGACTGAAAAAGTGCAGACGCGGATTCGTGTTTGTGAAACATTTGAGATGAGGCTGTCTGTGCAGAAACAGCAAATACAAATTAAGCTTCATAGTCTGCCTCTTACAAAGCGTAAAGTACAAATGTGATGGCAAGCCACACATGGTAAGCTCCACACCTCGCCACCAGTTGATTCACTTTGGTTTACTTTGGGGTCAAAGGAGTTTGCAAAGAAAAGCGTCTGGACTTCATTAAGTTACTTGAAGACGTTTCACCTCTCATCCGAGAAGCTTCTTCAGTTCTAAGGTCAAATGGTGGAGAGTCCCAGATATAAACCTAGTGGGAGGTATATCTGGGACTCGACTACGATGACCTGGATGACTGAGAACCTTCACAGACACTTAGTTTACTTTGCAGTCACTAATTTAATATATTCTACTTATTGTTCAATATTGTTTCTTTATTAAATGTATTTATTTTTCCATCACACCTTCCAATGTTTATATGGCGTGCACACATATTAACACTGCAAGGTCAAAGTTCTGTTTTGTTATATTAACACATCTTTGTTTGAGTTACCTGGTGTTTGGCTCCTACTCCTGTCTGGCAAAGGGCTGGGAGAGCTGAAGTACCACTGACAGCCTAATTGGATGAAACCACATGCTTCATTGCCTGGGGGGTGTTTCAAGTTTGTTTAATTGTTTTGTATTAGTTGGTTATATGGCAGCCATTTGGTTTTCACCCCTGTGTGTCATTTGGTTTAGCTAAGCCAGTATTTAAATTTCCCCGTGTGGCATTTCAGCAGGTCAGTTTGTTTTTTTGTTTGAGGTTTCGTTAATTGTTATTCTGAGTTTAGTTTATTGCGTTGACCTCTTTTATTGGTTTGCCTGTTTAAGTTTTTTGGCTTTGTTAAATATATTTTCATATTTTGGGGTCAATAAAACCCCTTTTTTGAGTTAAACACCTGTGTCCTTTATGCTTTACTGCTTGGTCCCTGACAACAAATTTAAGACACAATTTTAAGAAACAACAAATAAATAAATTGAGCCTGGTTTTAGTACACTGCATCAAATCATAAAAAACACCAGATCAAATGTAAAAATGCATTACAATATGATTCACAGTGTAGTTTGAATGATGAGCTGAAAGCTGGATTTTATAAATATAAATTTATAAACATGAGGCAGTGGTGCAGGCCTCTTCTTCCTGTCACGGGAGCAAAAAGGCAGAATCCTTCCTGCTGGGTGTTGGACTCCACTATGGCTGCTGCTGCTGATGTGGTTCTGTCGGCTTCACGCTGGACAAAGGAGAGCAGAGATTTACCCGTCACGTGTGGCCACAAATTTTGTGCAGTGACTGAAGGATTGATATCGAGAATAAGAGAGGTGGAAAACTTAGGTTTAGGTCTGAAGAGACTCGTCCTGAAGAACCTTACACATATAAGATCATTCAAGCTGCTGATCTACAAGCGAAATGCCCGAAACAACTCACCTTGGTGCCAAGTTGTTTCACCGACAGTGGAAGGATCCCCAGGTTTGGATCACACACTGAGACGACACTTCCACCAAATTAAACAAGAGTCTGATTTTTAGCCATCATCCTAAAAACGTGTGCAAAGTCCAAGGAAAGGTGCTAAAAACTGTTTCATGAGTTCAGTGTTACAGTGTTAGTATTGCTTCTTTGCTGTAATTACGTTCTCACCCTTGATGTCTGTTTTTTGGGCTTCATGTACAGTAAACTCTGATGGAATCATTGCACAAACCATCACAGAAACCTGATGTTTCAGATGTGAATCGAATGTGATTTCCTGCCATGCAAATTTCTCCAGATTTGTCCTTTTTGTTGAACTTTCATTAGGAACTCTTGGCTGGGTGTTCAGCATGCACAGCCTAATTAAACTGCTTAATCAGTTAACGACTCCAGCAAACAGAGTTAAAGGGGAATTAAGCGCAGAGATTAAGGCAGGGAGCAGTGGAAATGCTGAGGAGACGGTTCAGCCGTCTCCAGTGTGAAATAAAAGCAGGGAGCTGCAGCTGAGGAGAGGAGGCCATTAAAATGTGAATGGAGGGTGCTGAACTGTTTGCTGTTGCTCTGCTGAGGGCGAGTGAGCCAATCGAGATGCTTGTTTAAATGGGAAATGGGACGTCTTCACAAAGAGGCAAATTAAAAGCACCTTGCTCTGTTAAGCAGAGAGGAGACGAGGGAAAAAACGAGGAAAACAACAGCAGAGGCGAAACATATCTGAGAGGAAGCGCCCTCCACCTCTGCATCTTTATGGTTCTCAGGTGATTTCAGATCAGTCGCTCCTAATGGACTCCACAGGTAAATTTATGAAGGCTCGCATTTGGTGTTGTAATGCATCCAGAGCAGCTGCGATGTGTTATAATGTTGAGGTAAATGGCTCTGGCTTCCTTCTTACAGATGCGGTCTTCTTCATCACTCTTCTCTCTCTAATCTCTCCCCCTGCACGCCTCCTTTTGCAGAAACTTGTTTCTTCTGTCCTCTCTCTGTTCTCACCTCCTACCAACACCCTCTGCACTTCAGCATCAGGACCTTTCAGGCATCTCGTGCAGCTGGTCCGTGTGTAGATGTAGACTCTGAAACAGAAAGGAAGTCACCATTAATTAATCTGACCCGAGTCTTGGAAACTCTAAATGAAGGCAGGAGTTACCCCATGACACGTTTCATGAAGCATGTCACTCAAAACCTCAGCAGCAGAGCTGTCGGTTTCTCCTGGTTGTCCACATTTACATAGCCTGCATGAAACATGCGTGAACTCCTGAGATGACATACGTTAGATGGATTATTATCCATCGTCAGGATCAAGAGGTTCCTCCACAGCAGATCAACTTCAGGAACATCCACCATCACATTATGAAGCAACCAGACACTCTGGGTGCCAAACATCTGCATTCCTGAGTCCTTACAATCTTCCATTAAGCACAGCAACTGGAAAAGTTCCACCTAAACCTAAGAGAGAGGATGCAGGAGGACATATTAAGCCTCTTCTAGGTTACTCCTGACACCGGTGCTCAGTTATGGTGCTGGAAAGCAGAATCCGGATCTGCGATGTAGTTTGTGTGTAGTTAGAGATGAGAGGTTGGAAAGCTGAATCAAAAGTAAACAAGTTGTTTTTTATTAGTCTGTGAGCTTATTTATTGTGTTCCTTGTAAAAATTAGTTGTTAGGTTCAGTCTGAGGTTGGAGCAGGTCTTGCTGATGTCCCTGTGCTGAGATACCGCTGAGAAGCATTTTACTAGTTAATGTTTACTCACCTTCTTCTTCTTTACCAGCATCTTCAGTTTGCTTATGTGTCCCCATCTGCCAGATATTATTATTGCTATTGTTGTTGTTGTTTTCAGCTGCTGTATCAAAAGAATTTCCACGTATTTCTCATCATGTGATGGTCGCCTAAAAACCTGTGTGTTTTGGAAAGCTGCTGTTCAGACTTATTACCAAACTGGTGGCCTCTCAGGTGTGTGACTGAAAGGTGTGGACAGAGTTACATGTGTAGCTTATGTTTGTGTTTGTGTTATCAGAGTACTTCGGTGAATAATAAGGTTTGTGTAACCTTTTGTCATTAGTTCCTCATATTGGTGCTAATGGTTTATTATTAGTTTTTTAAGTATTTACACACAAACTGGTCTGTAATAAAACTACACTGTGCACACAAAGCTCTGCAACATTACAAACAAGCTTTCACTTTTTGTAGATCTGAGATTCACCTTCTGTTATTAGTCCTCATTGGTCTGAGCACATTAAAAAAGCTGCTCTTGTGCTTTGACCTCAGCAGCTCTGGTTATTTCAGGCCTGTTAGCTGCTGGAAGATGGTCTCAGTCAGACTTGTGTTCATAAAGAACATCACAAACCCACCCCGCCCACTAGATTTCTGCTGATAGATGGAATTTAATCTCACAATTTAAGTATTTTATCTGTGTGCGTGTGTGTGTGTGTGTGTGTGTGTGTGTGTGTGTGTGTGTGTGTGTGTCTGTGCGTGCGTGTGTGTGTGTGTGTGTGTGTGTCTGTGCGTATGTGTGTGTGTGTGTGTGTGTGTGTGTGTGTGTGTGTGTGTGTGTGTGTCTGTCTGTGGTTTCTGTATGTTAAAGGGGACTGAGTGTTTTCTGACTCCTCTCTAACTGTGCAGGTCTCACTGGGCCATGGAAGTGTCATCTGTTCAGGCCTCAACACACAAACACACACACACTTTCTTTCTCTCATGCTGGTGAGGAGCAGACATAGGCCAGAGCTTGCTGTCATCTCCTCACACTGTGCAGGTCCAACTGTTTGTGTGAGCGTGTGTGTGTGCTGTCACTGTGGACTTCAAACTTAAAGAAACACAAGATAAATCTGGAGAATTTCTCTTTTTAAAAAAAAAATCTGTTCATGACATCATTGGGGTGCCAGAGGCATCATCCTGTGGTCTAAATCCAGTTTCTGTGTTTTACTGTCATCTATGAATTTGTTCTCATAACACTGAGGTTGTATGAAAGTGGTTGAAAAATGAGAGCATTGTGTAATTTCCAGCTAAAGGCCTCTTTGTGCCACTATATTTCTGCTCATTACCAGCAGACCTGTATATTCTAATGGAAAACCCAATTAGCTTGTACGCAGGGTGAATGCTAATGGGAATAGCACAATTTTTGAGTGCTTAACAGCATGCATTTATGTGGTGGCTGGCTGCACAATTCATTTGGCAACCATCAAGAAGTAATTTGAAAAAAGGTAAGAAAGAATGCAGGATGATGAGAGAAAATGTACCCGTTTATAGGCGCTGAGTTTCAGGGACTGTGAAAAGCCCACTTTCCTTGTTAATGAGAGTTTTTACAAAACTGAAAAAGCACACACATGAAAGTGGTGATACACTTTACAAAAGAAGCACGTCAAAATGTAAATCTGTTGGAGGGATGCACTAAAAAAGCAAAAGCACAAAATCATTGAATACAAAATAAATCTATAAATACTTGCAGTGACTTGGTTTGGTTCACATCTGTTCACAGCAGCTCTGAATACGATCAATCAGGTTGATTTAAATATCTGTATATAAAGCTGTGGTATGCAACATAAATACATTTTTTTCCACTGACAATGTTAAAATCTGTGTGCTGCTGCTGAAACATTGAACTCAGGTCAGTTCTGAGAATCTGTATCGTGTAAAGCTCTCGCTGTTCTCCGATAAAACATTAACTTTTCATTTTCTTTGTGTTTCTGAATGTTTTTTCCATTTTACACCTCCTGACCTCTCTCTCTTTCTATTTACTTTCTTTTTCATTGAGAAAATTACTTCAACACTTTTAAATTATTTTCTTGACTGTGTTCACCTGTAGCTTATTAGCTTATTATCCATCCGATGTATTCATCAGTAGAAACAGAAGTAGAAACCTTCGACAGTAGAAATACTCAGGACTAGAAAGCTTAAGCAACAGAAGCACTCAGCAGTAGAAACTTTTAGCAGTAGAAACCTCAAGCGGTGGAAACACTAGTCAGTAGAAACCTTCGACAGCAGAAACACTCGGCAGTAGAAACCCTCAACAATAGAAACACTCGGCAGTAGATCTGCAGTAGAAACACTCAGCAATAGAAACCTTCAGCAGTAAAAATGCTCAGCAGTAGAAACTTTTGGCAGTAGAAACTTTTGGCAGTAGAAATGTCCGGCAGTAGAAAAACTCAGCGGTAGAAACCTTCGGCAGCAGAAACACTCAGCAGTAGAAACCCTCAACAATAGAAACACTCGGCAGTAGATCTGCAGTAGAAAAACTCGGCAGTAGAAACCTTCAGCAGTAGAAAGACTCAGCAGTAGAAAGACTCACCAGTAGAAACCTTCGGCAGTAGAAACCTTTGGCAATGGAAACACTCAGCAATAGAAGCCTTCAGAAGTAAAAATGCTCAGCAGTAGAAACTTTAGGCAGTAGAAACGTCCGGCAGTAGAAACACTCAGCGGTAGAAACCTTCAGCAGCTGAAACACTCAGCAGTAGAAATACTCAGCAGTAGAAACAGTCAGTAGCAGAAACACTTGTAAGTAGAAACCTTCGGCAGTAGAAACCTTCGGCAGTAGAAACCCTCGGCGGTAGAAACACTCGGCGGTAGAAACAGTCAGCGGCCGAAACTTTCAGCAGCAGAAACACTCAGCAGTAGAAACACTGAGCAGTAGAAACCTTCGGCAGCAGAAACGCTCGGCAGTAAAAATACTCAGCAGTAGAAACACTCAGGAGTAGAAACCGTCAGCAGCAGAAACCCTTGGCAGTAGAAACACTCTGCGGTAGAAACACTCAGCAGGAGAAACACTCAAAAGTAGAAACCTTCGGCAGCAGCAACGCTCGGCAGTAAAAATACTCAGCAGTAAAAAAAACACTCAGCAGTAGAAAACTTCGGCAGTAGAAACACTTGGCAGTAGAAACCTTCGGCAGTAGAAACACTCAGCGGTAGAAACACTCGGCAGTAGAAACACTCAGCGGTAGAAACGCTCAGCGGTAGAAATGCTCAGCAGTAAAAAACATACAGCAGTAGAAACCTTCAGCAGTAAAAAACCCTCAGCACTAAATGGCCTGTATTTATATAGCGCTTTACTAGTCCCTAAGGACCCCAAAGCGCTTTACATATCCAGTCATCCACACATTCACACACTGGTGATGGCAGCTACATTGTAGCCACAGCCACCCTGGGGCGCACTGACAGAGGCGAGGCTGCCGGACACTGGCGCCACCGGGCCCTCTGACCACCACCAGTAGGCAACGGGTGAAGTGTCTTGCCCAAGGACACAACGACCGAGACTGTCCAAGCCGGGGCTCGAACCGGCAACCTTCCGATTACAAGGCGAACTCCCAACTCTTGAGCCACGATCGCCCCGTACCAGTAGAAACACTCAGCAGTAGAAACCTTCAGCAGCTGAAACACTCAGCATAGAAACACTCAGCAGTAGAAACCTTCGGCAGCAGAAACGGCAAGTAGAAACACTTGGCAGTAGAAACACTCAGCGGTAGAAACACTTGGCAGTAGAAACCTTCAGCAGTAGAAACACTCAGCGGTGGAAACAGTCAGCAGTAGAAATCTTCAGAAGCAGGAACACTCAGCAATAGAAACCTTCGGCAGTAAAAATACTCAGCAGTAAAAAAAAAACATACAGCAGTAAAAACCTTCAGCAGTAAAAAATACTCAGCAGTAAAAAAAACCTCAGCAGTAGAAACCTTTGGCAGCAGAAACACCCGACACTAGAAACACTCAGCAGTAGAAACCTTCGGCAGTAAAAATAATCAGCAGTAAAAAAACACTCAGCAGTAGAAACACTCAGCATAGAAACACTCAGCAGTAGAAACCTTCGGGAGCAGAAACGGCAAGTAGAAACACTTGGCAGTAGAAACACTCAGCGGTAGAAACACTTGGCAGTAGAAACCTTCAGCAGTAGAAACACTCAGCGGTGGAAACAGTCAGCGGTAGAAATCTTCAGAAGCAGGAACACTCAGCAGTAGAAACCTTCGGCAGTAAAAATACTCAGCAGTAAAAAAAACCTCAGCAGTAGAAACCTTTGGCAGCAGAAACACCCGACACTAGAAACACTCAGCAGTAGAAACCTTCGGCAGTAAAAATAATCAGCAGTAAAAAAACACTCAGCAGTAGAAAACCTCAGCAGTAGAAACACTTGGCAGTAGAAACCTTTGGCAGTAGAAACACTCAGCAGTCAAAACTTTCAGCAACAGAAACCTTCAGCAGCAGAAACACTCAGCAGTAGAAACCTTCGGCAGTAAAAATACTCAGCAGTAAAAACCTTTGGCACTAGAAACAGTCAGCACTAGAAATACTCAGCAGTAGAAAAACTCAGCAGCAGAAAAACTCAGCAGCAGAAACCTGCAGCAGTACAAACTTTCGACAGTAGAAACCTTTGGCAGTAGAATCGACAGTAGAAACCTTCGGCAGTAGAATCAGCAGTAGAAACAGTCAGCGGTAGAAACACTCAACATTTGTTAATCAGCCTAGCAATTATATGTAGCAAAGCGTGGAGATACGTGTACTATAAAAAATATCCATGTGATCTGATGTATTTTTTGTTGTTTCACGTCAATCAGAGCGCGCGGCGAGGAACAAAGAACTGACTGACGCTGACTGCCTCGCACTGCGCTAATAGCTAGAGATACATGTCATGTAGCAGGCTGCTGCTGCTGTCAGCTCGCAGGGCTCGCTGTCGACTGACGGGAGCTGGCTAATTCTCCTTCAGTCCAACACGCTCAGAGATCACTGGACAGGAGAGGCAGCCTTTGCTGTTTGCTTTAGAGAAAGCAAGCATGGAGGTGAACCTGGTGAAAACAGTCATTCAGAGTCACACTAAAAGAATAACCAGAAACTAATTGGGTGGTTACACTGAGCAATGATCAGCTGAGAGGACAAGAAGGAACCTCCACCCCCACCAGAGAACTTTCTGGTGACACCTGAAGAGGAGTCACCAGGCTGTTTTTAAAATGAGAGTCATGTGAGATCTCACGTCAAGTCCATACCAAGTGTAAAGCCTGCTTCTGCAGACAGAACAACAGGTGCAGCATCGTGAAGACAGACATTTAAATTAAAGTGGAATAAATCTAAACTAAATGGGTAGCAGGCACGAATGGTGATAATGTGAAAAGAGACAAAAGGATCCCCAGGAAACACGTTTGACGTCATCACAGGGTCAGGGCTGGACGGAACGATTTTTATCTCAGTGAGAGAAGCATGTATTAAAATTATTTTTGGATCAGTGATGTGTCTTCATTTCCTCCAGAAACTGAATTCTTCAGCACACTTTGACTTACAAAAAGTATGACAAGTACATACAGGTGACTTTTAACATGCACACTGAACCAACGTTCAATGTCGATTCCATTTTCTGGTTTTAGAACTGTTTTCCAACCGTGATGAGACTAAAGACCACCAGCTGACAGTTCTCCAAAGTCAAAATGTTACACAGAAGCTCGAGCTTCAGCTGTAGATGCAGGAAAATGATCTGTAAAAGCTAAAAGTACCAGAGTCATGTGACGTCTCAGGTGCTTTAAGACACGCGATCTACTTCGATCAGTCCAGCATGACGTCTGCGTCACCAGTCCAACCGGCTGGAAAGCCACTTTGAGTTTCTGTCCCTCCCCCATTCACCACAGCTTCTACAAACACACATTCCTCCTCTCTGTCCCCCAAACATGCGAGCTTACAAGCCCTAAATCACAGGATATTTACGATCACCCCCAACTCAGTCTTTCCTACACCCTTTCCCCTGTAGAACAACTACACCACCCCCATCTCTGTCTGTCTGTCTCCAGGAAGAGGAATGATCAGCAGGCCTGCTGATTTATGAGCGCTTAGCACTGTAATTCTCTGCTGTGTGTGTGTGTGTGTGTGTGTGTTCGCGTGTGTGTGTGCATGTGTACGTGTGTGTGTGTGTGTGTGTGTGTGCGCGCGTGTGTGTGTGCATGTGTACGTGTGTGTGTGTGTGTGTGCGCGTGTGTGCGTGTGTGCGTGTGTGTGTGCATATATGTGTGTGTGTGTCTGTGTGTTTGCATGTGTGTGTGTGTCTGTCTGTCTCTGTGTGTGTGTGTGTGTGTGTACGTGTGTGTGTGCATGTGTACGTGTGTGTGTGTGTGTGTGTGTGTGCGCGCGTGTGTGTGTGCATGTGTACGTGTGTGTGTGTGTGCGCGTGTGTGCGTGTGTGCGTGTGTGTGTGCATATATGTGTGTGTGTGTCTGTGTGTTTGCATGTGTGTGTGTGTCTGTCTGTCTCTGTGTGTGTGTGTGTGTGTGTGTGCATGTGTACGTGTGTGTGTGCATGTGTACGTGTGTGTGTGTGTGTGTGTGTGTGTGCGCGCGCGTGTGTGTGCATGTGTACGTGTGTGTGTGTGTGTGTGCGCGTGTGTGCGTGTGTGCGTGTGTGTGTGCATATATGTGTGTGTGTGTCTGTGTGTTTGCATGTGTGTGTGTGTCTGTCTGTCTCTGTGTGTGTGTGTGTGTGCATGTGTACGTGTGTGTGTGCATGTGTACGTGTGTGTGTGTGTGTGTGTGCATGTGTACGTGTGTGTGTGTGTGTGTGTGTGTGCATGTGTACGTGTGTGTGTGTGTGTGTGTGTGTGTGTGCGCGTGTGTGTGTGCATGTGTACGTGTGTGTGTGTGTGTGTGCGTGTGTGCGTGTGTGTGTGCATGTGTACGTGTGTGTGTGTGTGTGCGCGTGTGTGCGTGTGTGCGTGTGTGTGTGCATATATGTGTGTGTGTGTGTGCATATATGTGTGTGTGTCTGTGTGTTTGCATGTGTGTGTGTGTCTGTCTGTCTCTGTGTGTGTGTGTGTGTGTGTGTGTGTGCATGTGTACGTGTGTGTGTGCATGTGTACGTGTGTGTGTGTGTGTGTGTGCATGTGTACGTGTGTGCGTGTGTGTGTGTGTGTGTGTGTGTGTGTGTGTGTGTGTGTGTGTGTGTGTGGTTTCTGTATGTTAAAGTGGACTGAGTGTTTTCCGACTCCTGTGTGTGTGTGTGAAGGAGAAGGAAGCACTTCTATTGGTTGTGGAGGTTCACTGTTTAAATGCTGATGATATTTGACATGTTTAATAAAACATGACTTTTATGTATGAAAACACTGAAGACTCAGTCGTCTGACAGCAAAGGTGATGAAGATGATGTGAGCGTGCCTTGGCTGTAGGATGCTTTGGACACATTTGAAATATTTGAACGTTGTTGGGGGTGAATTTGGAGGTCCAGCTAACACAAACAGTCGTGGGGTCATCTTTTGTGTTAATGATGCTTTTATGTGTAGAGCAGAGGTACTCATGCAGTCTCGACTCAGAAACAACGTTCTTGGTTTTGGGACTTCCTGCTGTGTATTTCCTTTCCAGTTCCTCGCTGGTTATTATCCTTCATGCATGCACTTCATTGCTGTTTTCCACGCAACATTCAGGAAGGACTGGTGCATCTAAAGTTAAAGCATTTCCAACCAAAAAGTGCATCTAGCAGGTGTGCACAGTATTTGTCTTCAGCTTTGCAACAACAGACAGATAAATGCTATAAAGTGACGTCGACACGTGCTGCACAGAGCGACCCTTGGCATTGATCTACACTTTGAATCTGTGCTGTAATGCACTGCCCTGCCATCACTAAATGTGACAGCTCACGTGAGAAAAAGGCTATTTTTTACACAATTGACTGGCAAACCATTTTGGTTCAGTGGAATTACGGCCTGACTAATCAGCCATGATTAGCATTTAGCCAGGCCTCGTGGAACGCGGGGCCCTGATGTAGGATATTTATTTATATACCTCCACCCTCTGTTCTCTCCAACACATTAAGCTACCAGTCTCGTCAGGCTGACAGGGTCAGCGCCACCATTTATTATGGGACTTGGTGAAGAGACGAGATGAGTCTGCCGGAGAGCTCAAAGCCTGCTGGATGCTGGTGTTTATGCCCAGCCTCCCTTTACTGCGTCTGTCATGGCTTCTTCTCAGGCCTGCATATTCTTCCTGTAAGGTTCAGCAAATAAAGGTAAATAAAAAGCATGATCCATGGAGGCGGTAAATACACGCTGATGCAATAAACTCACCGGGAAGGAGACCACTCTGGGTGTTTAGAGCAAACCTGAGTGGCCTCTTGTACCCGTAACAGTTATCGATTTCCTAACCAGGAAGCGAAACTCTTGATCTCTTCAACAACACAGGGAGCCTTAACCAAGCAGAGGTGGAAACTCTGCTTGGTTAATGTTAACTAAACTCCACACAGAGGGGCTATAGCAGGGTCTGATACCTGGACGCCAAGCGTACGGCTTCATTACGGCGATGCTTCGCTTGTGGAAGTGGCCTGGTGCAGTAGAAGTTGGAGTGACAGGTGGTCATCAAAGTGGCTAAAGTGGTCATCATTCCAGGCGATGGTGGCACTGTCACGGCCGAGTCTTTTCTAAGGCGGTGTGGAACAAACTGAATTTGCACTCTGCTCAGCCTTGGCTGGTGAAGCACACAAACTCTGGCTTTTCTTCTGCTATTCATATTCTCATTAATGCCAATAATGACTGAAAATGCTAAATCAAGAGCTTTATTAATGTTTGGCGCTTGGTGACAGATTTTCCTGCTTCCTCCTAACGTGCTGTGACTTTTCCAGCAATGTACGCACACCTGGTCATTGTTTTCTGCAGGAGCAGCCATTTGTTTTGGGCCATTAGCTCCATGAAGCAGGACCGTTAATGGAAAACATTCAGGTGAGGTGAAAGTGCAAAAAGTGTGAGCACCATGTTAATAAATGATTATTAATTGCTTTGATGTTATTTGCTAATAAGTCTGAAGAAAACTTGGCCTTCAATGAGGCGTAATGTTTAATGTCTTTTTCTTAAATAAGATATTTTATCATTTTAATTTACTTTTTAATCTGCACTCTGTTTGTGCTTCTACTGGAAAATGAGCACATTTTATTCTCTTTGTTGGTAACACATTGTATTACTGTCGGGTCTACCTTACAATTTAAAGCACCTTGAGGCAACTGTTGTTGTGATTCAGTGTTGTATAAATAAAACTGAACTGAATGTTATATTCACATGTAAGGCAGATGGACGCATGCTGAGACAAGCAACGCCACACGCTAAACATTCAGAGTTTAGAAACTAGAGTAAGTTAGTGTTAGTGTACAGGTGGTTCTTCTGTTTCAGCATCTCCATTTAGACACATCAGGTAAGTAACGATGTAAAAAAAAGTGGTGGGTGTGAACATTAACCCTAACCAGGGTGTCAGATATCAGCTAAGAGGGTAGGTATGTCCAACAGACATAAAATATATGATATAAAATAATAATTTTAAGCAAAGCTGTTTAGCTCAGGAGGTAGAGCAGGTCATGTACTGATTGAAAGGTTGGTGGTTCCCCCCAGTCTGCATGCCAAGATACTAACCCCACGTTGCTCTCCGATGCATCCATCACAGTGTGAATGGTAGCTGGAAACCACAGAAGATAGTGAATGAGTGCTTTGACTGCTTCAGTAGTGCAGTATGTCCAGAACTAGAACTGGGTTGGTTAACCTAGTAGCTACAGTGGATTTATGTGGAGGCCAGGTATTCTGGAAAAACCCATTACAGAGGCAGACTTTATGTTTTGCGAAGGCAGTGTTGACACCAGAGACAGGTGTGGACCATCATTTTTCAGCTTGTCCACTGATGAGGGTTTTTTTTTCACATTTTTTATGCATATCAAATATATATCAGGATAAAATGATACAGTGAAGACATTTTTGAAAGGTTCACTGTGATTTCATAAAAAACAATTCTGGGCCTCTTCAGTGCTGTGACTCCCATATTTTGAGCTTGGTGACATGAATCTTTGTTAGAACTGTGATAACTGTAAAGATCTACTGTGCTGCACACGTGTAGATGATGGGGTGTGAAGCACACACCAGGTGTGGTCCATAAGCCTTCCCATTAGAACCAGTCCTGTGATGTTTCTGTGGTTTTGTTTTCTGTCACATTAAAATAGTCTAGAATAGTTTTAGTGCACATTTTATGTTGGTTATAGAAACTTTCTGTTCATGTTTGGACCTAATCTCAGTTAGGGAACCTCAGTGTAGTGTGGGCTGAATGTCGAGACCAACCTGATGTCTGGCCATAGTTAGATGTCAGTTGTATATGTGGTGAGTTCAACATCAGTAAATGCCAGATGTGACCAGATGTGCATGGCCACAATCTGCATTCAGGCCGGTTTGGTTTAGACGTGGACTAAATGTGAATCTGAGTGCTCTAAATCAAGACCCATCCCAGATGTGGATTTAACATCAGTTACAGCAAGTGTTGAGTGTTCGGTCCAAACTCACCAGCGCGCCTGACATCTGGCACATCCACTATGAGGCAGTGGTGACTCAGAGTCACCCCGACTCAGTGGCACGTATCACTCAAAGAAAGCCGCAAATTCATTTCATCCATTCACGGTTGGCTGGACCTGTCAGCTGGCATGCAGTCAGAGCCAAGGCACACCTGGGCATATTGCTAGTCTGTCGCAGGGCGAACACAGTATCCACCTTGTCAGTGGACTGCAGGAGGAGGCCACACAGGAACGGGGATTCAAACCCAGGAGCTCTTTGCTGTGAGTCGAGTCAGTTTAATTTGATAGCCATTCATAGATGTATGTGTGATAAAATCCAATTTGCCCACTCGTTTATAATATCGGTTCTTTAACCACGTGGTCTACATGCTTCCTGTCACCTTCATCACTGTGTTTGAAGAGTTTTGTGTTTCCTCAGTAGGCTTCCTCTCTTTATTTGCTCACCTTTCTGCATCTCTCCGTACACAACTGTAATACTGACAGTTGGCCCTGGGCGGCAATGCGCTGTTCCCTCTCAGGACTCCAACAGACCTGGAAATATGGCTGCCAGGAGAGGAGGTGGCAGATGGCTGACATAGCATTTTTACCCATAACGCTCCAGTAAAACTTTAACTCCAAAGATTTAGTGTGAGCTCTTTGCACTTTGCAAGCTGCAGCCACTGGCATATTTTTTCAAAAGTCCCAAACTGATGCTTTTGCAAGCGGCACATAAACATGCTTTATTGATTGTGCTGTTAAAAGATTCAAAGGGTCAGTATCATTTAGCAAAGACAGTTTTAGAGGACAAATAAAAGCTAAAAATTACTCAAACGTTGTGGCAGGCATCATCGATTTTTAGAGGAAAACAGAATCTTGAATTAAATTATTCATCGTGTCATAATATTGACTAATGACGACGGAGGACAATAATTTAGAAATTTAAGGGTTCCTCTGCAACAATGGCAATTAAGGCGTTTAATTCATCCGGTTTGAATCTTTCAGGGCCCGACCGCAGTCGTATCTCTCAGTTTGTCGCGGACGCCATGAAAGTCGTGCTTACTTCCAGACGTGTCCAAAGTTTTATGTCTACAGCCCCTGTTCTCTTAATACTGAACATTCAGTGTTAAAGCAAACAGTCAGAAAAAACCCCATATCAGAGTATTTTATCCATCACTTTAATCAATACTAAATTCCCCAGAAACACAAAGCTTCCCATCCCCAGGCCAATGAAACCATCTTACTGCAGACTGCTGGTTTACTCTGGAGGGAGTTTCGAGGACTAACGAGACCCCTGGTGCACGTAAGGACGGCAGGGTGAGCAGGGCGCTTCCAGGAGACCGAGCGAGTCGGCCGTATGGCAGTGCTGAGCGACATCACGTTATTGGGCTCAGGTGAGAGATCTGCACACATCTGTGTGTGTTTCTATGCACAGCGATGTTACATGGGGATATTTTTATTTATTGCACACACCTGCAAGTGCCTCTGCTTGGGACCTGTAAAAGGGTCTGTGTCGCAGACTGAGATAAAGAAATCCCCGCATGACTCTGTCTTGAGCTCCTTCTGCCATTCATCTGATTTTATTTGAAAGGACAATAAAAACTAAACATTTCATCCATCTGTGGGAAGTGAAGAGTTTCACACTCTGGAACAGAAATAAGCTTAAAAGGCTCTGCTACAGAAGCTTTGCATGATTCACAGCTGAAAGAAATCCTTATTCTGTTTGGCATCAGTGTCAGTGCCGACAGCAAGTTATGATTTAGTTTGAGTCATAATTTGGGCAGTTTTAATTGACTAAATATCACGAGGTTATTACAGAGAAAATCTAAAGCGTGAAAGTTTGCAGTGTTGTTGCAGGAGAAAGTTGCTCCTCACAGTTACAGCGTCTTATTTTCCAATGTGTTGGTTCTTCTTTTCCTCCCGAGTGTCGACATTTTGTTGCGTTTTCATGACAAACACGAACCTAACTGTCTGTCCTCGTGGCACTAGGAGGTTACTTCTGATTGGATCATTTCCACAGTCGTCCCGCCTTTCTGCACAACTGAAATAGTTCTGATCTGATCTCGTCTCTCCAGAATATTTTCATGTTGTTTTTGTCCTGGTCTATTAGTTTTTATTCACTTGTCGTCGTGTTTTCATCAGAAAAGGGGTCATTGATGAAAAGATGTAAATCACACATCATCAGGTTCATCCTCTGAAAGAAGGAAGGACAGCACTGAATCATTTACAGGGAGGAAGCCCCTGACTCTTCAGTTGAAAGTTTGTTTGTCCACAAACATTATGATGAACAGTTAGTGAGACCCAGAGGCAGAACACCAGAACCACTCATGCCAAAAAGGGAGAAGCACACAAATACCAAGGCTTTATTTCAAATGAGGTGGTGTGATCTTGGCGTGTGTACTCAGGACAGTCAGCAGTGCAAATGCGTGCACGGGTGGTGTGACAACCTTACCTTCATACAGCTGTAACATCTGGAGTCCAAGCAAAGATAACGATGTGAAAGAGCTTCACTCGAGCTTTCAAAACGATCACAAAATTCTCTAGATACGCTGTTCCAACACGAAACAAAGGCAAAAACAGGAAATCATTTTTACACGTTTAAAACATGGTGCGACACACTGCAGCATCGCCTCAAGGCGCTTTATACCGTAAAGGAAAGACCCTACGATAATACACAGAAAACCCAACAACCAGACAAGAGTGGGAAAGAAAAACTTTCTTTTAACAGGAAGAAACCCGGGACAGGACACAGACACACTGAGGGAGAGCGAGGCAGTGATCAGTAATAACTATCGATTAAATGCAGCAGCAGTTTATAAACACGCAGCTCAATGAGTGGCAGAGGGAGGAAGATGTACCGCCTCGCACCTGCAGCACAGGTACTTCCTGTAGCCTCCACCTCAGCACAAGCCAGTAGGCTGGATGCAAAGCTTTATCTCCACACATTAACAAGATAAAAAAATTGGAATCTTATCTCAGCCACAATTTATAAAGAGCATTCATCATGCAGCACATTATGTATTTATCACGTCAGAGCAGGAAAAGGATGGTGCGGGCGAGATCCGCTCTCACGTACCTGGTCAGTGTTGTATTATTGTACGCTATATATCTCCATTTTTTTCACTACCCTGGATCTGAAATTAACTTGCACTCCAAAGCCTGTGACTTAATAGGATAAAAATATAAAGAAATATAAAAAAAAGACCTCGTTGGGATCAGTGAGATTTACAATATATATTAACCGAGTGTGGAGCTGTGATGTGCAGACTGATAAATGTGCAGGAATTACTCAATTCTTTCTCTTTTAATAATTCTGTCATCCTTACCCGCCATTTGACCATTACACTATTGAAGTCATTTTTTGCAGAAATAGGTAATATCATCAGTCATTATAATCATTTAATACATCTCTTTCCCCTCCATCCTCTTACTTTTGGCTCCTAAGCCGGTGCCAAATCCTGTATCTAGTAGCTCCTCATGGAAATGCATTTGTGGAATTGGGCTGCCTGCCATGTGGAGCTATAGCAGGGCAGATATGAGTGGTACGGGGAGGGGGGGTTACAAATCTCTGGTGTATGTGTCATTAATTGACTTTGTCTCGTGGTCCTGCCTCTGATTCTGTACTGGGGAGAGTTTACAATGAGCTGCTTCATGGAGCGATCACAGAAACAGGAAGAGCTCACATACATGCGGAGGTCCTAATGAGCTTCATCACCTTTCACCGTCTACAGGAAACAAATGTTTTTTAATAAAATCACTTTACCCAACAGCAGAAGGAGAAATCAGTCACGACTAAAATTAGATTGTACTGGGGGAATATTTTGGGATTTTTTTGTGTTTCCTGTTTTTATTTGGAAAATTAAAGTTTCCTTGTTTGTACTTCCTGCCTTCCTGCCTGCTCTGTACTTTTGATTAATCAACCAAAGACCCAGACAGACTTTTAATTCATTTGAAAGCCTGATGCTTAGCTTCATCCACCCCAGCTGTAAAACTCAGAAACCAGTCTTACTTGTTATCATCTATCGTCCACCTGGGCCTTACACAGAGTTTCTCTCTGATTTCTCAGACTTTTTATCTGATTCTCAGCTCAGATAAAATAATTATTGTGGGTGATTTTAACATCCATGTAGATGCTAAGAATGACAGCCTCAACATGGCATTTAATCTGTTATTAGACTTAATTGGTTTCTCTCAAAATGTAAAAGGACCCACCCACCACTTTAATCACACTCTAGATCTTGTTTTAACATATGGCATAGAAAGTGAACATTTAACAGTGTTTCCTGAAAACCCTCTCCTGTCTGATCATTTCCTGATAACATTTACATTTACAATAATTGATTACACAGCGGTGGAGAGTAGACTTTATCACAGTAGATGTCTTTCTGAAAGCACTGTAACTAAGTTTAAGAATATAATCCACCCACTGTTATCATCTTCAATGCCCTGTACCAACATAGAGCAGAGCAGCTACCTGAACACTACTCCAACAGAGGTCGATTATCTTGTTAATAATTTCACCTCCTCACTACGTACGACTCTGGATACTGTAGCTCCTGTGAAAAATAAGGTCTCTAATCAGAAGTACCTGACTCCATGGTATAATTCTCAAACACGTACCCTAAAGCAGATGACTCGTAATCTGGAGAGGAAATGGCGTGTCACAAATTTAGAGGATCATCATTTAGCCTGGAGAAATAGTTTGCTGCTTTATAAGAAAGCGCTCCGCAAAGCCAGAACATCTTACTATTCATCACTGATTGAAGAAAACAAGAACAACCCCAGGTTTCTCTTCAGCTCTGTAGCCAGGCTGACAAACAGTCAGAGCTCTTTTGAACCAACAATCCCTTTAACGTTAACTAGTAATGACTTCATGAACTTCTTCACAAATAACATTTTATCATTAGAGAAAAAATTACCAATAATCATCCCACAGATGTAATATTATCTACAGCTACTCTTAGTACCATTGATGTTAAGTTTGACTCTTTTTCTCCAATTGATCTTTCTGAGTTAACTTCAATAATTACTTCCTCCAAACCATCAACGTGTCTTTTAGACCCCATTCCTACAAAACTGCTCAAAGAAGTCCTGCCATTAATTAATTCTTCGATCTTAAATATGATCAACCTATCTCTAATGATCGGCTATGTACCACAGGCCTTCAAGCTGGCTGTAGTTAAACCTTTACTCAAAAAGCATCTCTAGACCCAGCAGTCTTAGCTAATTATAGGCCAATCTCCAACCTTCCTTTCAGATCAAACATCCTTGAAAGAGTAGCTGTCAAACAGCTAACAGATCATCTGCAGAGGAATGGCTTATTTGAAGAGTTTCAGTCAGTTTTCAGAGCTCATCACAGCACAGAAACAGCTTTAGTGAAGGTTTAGGGATGGGTATTGATAAGATTTTAACGATTCCGATTCCATTTTTGATTCTGTTTAACGATTCGATTCTTTATCGATTCTCTTATCGATTTTTTTTTTTTTTTTAAAAAGGAGAACACTAAGGTCGATTAGCTTAGAACTTTGTTTTATATCTTCTCTTTGAACAAGGGCGACCGTGGCTCAGGGGGTTGGGAATCGCATCTGTAACCGGAAGGTCGCTGGTTCGATCCCTGGGCTCTCTGTCCTGGTCATTGTGTCCTTGGGCAAGACACTTTACCCTACTTGCCTACTGGTGTTGGCCAGAGGGGCCGATGGTGCGATATGGCAGCCTCGCTTCTGTCAGTCTGCCCCAGGGCAGCTGTGGCTACAACTGTAGCTGCCTCCACCAGTGTATGAATGTGAGAGTGAATGAATAGTGGTATTGTAAAGCGCTTTGGGTGCCTTGAAAAGCGCTATATAAATCCAATCCATTATTATTATTATTAAGATAGAAATTTAGGAGTAACATGGCCTTACAAACCCAACAGTGAGATCTTAAGAGATCCAGCCTACGGCTCTTCAATGGGGCGTCACAGGGTCCCCAGGAAAAAAACAATAAAATAAATATTCTTCTGTAGCAATAACAAAGTATAACATAAATTATTCTGTAGCAGAACAAGAATATCCAGTAATGTCCCTGCCTACAATTAAACACATTCAATTACCAAAAATCGGGGGCATCTGCTACGGCAAATGGGTGCAAGGCTTTGACCACAAACTTAGTCACTGCTCGGTGACATTCGTCTGTCTCTCTCATCACGGTCACCTAAATGCACAGTAATGGCAAGTTTGTAATAAGGCAGATCGCACTAACATAATATGCACTGTTAGATGATTATTTACCTGCCACATTAACGGGAGAGGACGTGCAAACGTTACCGCTGCTGCTGGGTTGAGATTCACGAGTCCGGAGCAGAATTAAAAACACGACATTCATTTAAGGTTATCGCATGTTTTGTGAGCAAATGCTTTTGCATATCGTAGTGTTTCCTCCCTTAAATGAAATATCTACTTTGCAAGTATTGCAAGTTGCCCTGTTGTCATCTGTTCTCGTAAAGTGTAACCAAACTTTTGAGCGTTTGAGCCGCCATGTTTCCTGCCAAGTAAGCGACGCTCCGCAACGTGGTGACGTCATTCGGAGCGACTGGAATTGATAAGGAAAGTGTTTGCAAAAATGGCAAACAATTCCAAGGAATTGAAACAGTGGGAACCGGTTTTCGATACCCATCCCTATGAAGGTTACAAATGATCTTCTTACAGCCTCTGAGAGTGGACTCATCTCTGTGCTTGTCCTGCTAGACCTCAGTGCAGCGTTCGATACTGTCGACCATAATATCCTATTAGAGCGATTAGAACATGCTGTAGGTATTACAGGTACTGTGCTTCAGTGGTTTGTATCATATCTATCTAATAGACTCCAGTTAGTTGATGTAAATGGAGAGTCCTCTTCACACACTGAGGTTAATTATGGAGTTCCACAGGGTTCAGTGCTAGGACCAATTCTGTTTACATTATACATGCTTCCCTTAGGCAGCATCATTAGAAGACATAGCATACATTTACACTGCTATGCAGATGACACCCAGCTCTATCTGTCCATGAAGCCAGATAACACACACCAATGAGTTAAACTGCAGGAATGTCTTAAAGACATAAAGACCTGGATGGCCGCTAACTTTCTGCTTCTAATACCAGAAGTACCAGAGATGGGCAGTAACATGTTACTGTAATCCGATTACTTTTATCGAGTAACGAGTAAAGTAAGGGATTACTATTGCAAAAAAGGTAATTAGATTACTGTTACTTTCCCGTAAACACGCTGCGTTACTGCGTTACTTTCTTACGTTTTTCAGAGACAGGGCTGAAACACTTAGAAATCATATTACTCCCTCCTCAAGTTGTTCATTAGACTACTCAGCTGCTTTGCCTGCTGGTGCTGATAAACTGTTCTGTGACTTCAAGGTTATTTCTCTGTCTGGATTAACTAAGGTTGTAAAAGCAGCTTGATGTACAATCTATTCTTTGGATCCTCTACCAGCCTGGACTATAAAGGAACTGTGGTCAGTATTAGGACCTTACATTCTGTTTCTTTTAAATACTTCATTGACGACCGGAGTCTTCCCTGAATGTTTTAAATCAGCTGTGGTAGTGCCGATCTTGAAAAAGCCTGGACTGGATCAGAGGTGGGTCGAGTATCCAAAAATTGTACTCAAGTAAGAGTAGCATTACTTTAAAATATTATTACTCAAGTAAAAGTGAAAAGTAGTCGTCAAAAAAGTTACTCAAGTAAGAGTAAAAAAATACTTGGCGAAAAGACTACTCAAGTAGCGAGTAACTGTTTGAAATGTCCGATTTATTTATTAAATAAATGTTATCAGACAAACAAAAATAAATAAATATACAAATTTTACTATTTTCAAAAGGAATATATGTAAAAACATCAACAAAATAAGGCACAACAATTCTAATTTCCAGATTTCAGTTTTTCACAACATAAAGCTTTTTTCACCAATACCTGCAGTAAATAATATAAATATATAAACAGTGCAAACAATTTCCAGTGACAAGATATGCTGTAAACTTTATATTCATCTTTGCTCCAAATGGCACAGCAGCCTCAGAGAAAACAGAACGAGGCAGCTTCAACGTATGTTCATACAAGGCAGCTCAGTTTACCATAAGTTGTATGGGTGTGCATCTATTTCTGCATATTCATCAAAAATGTGCCATTTCTTCACTCAGTGAGGTGATGGTTAAGCTTCAGCAGCAGTTTGCTCTCAAGGTTCTTTTTGTGAAGCTGTAGCTGTTTAACAGTGAACAGGAGTCCTGCATGACTGAGAAGTCCTTCACAAGCTCCAGATGCAGGAAGAGCTGTATTGACTTTGATCGACAGCTTCTTGATGTGAGGAACGCCATGCAACAGATCCACACCTCCAGCGAATGGACATGAAAGGTACCTCTCCAGTTCCTCTGCTTCTGGCTTTCCTGACCCCATGGATCCATCATCTTCGTCGAATAGGCCGCTGTCTGTGCTGGCCTCATCCAGCTCTGAGTCTAGGTGATGTCTGATGAAGTGGAGACCTGTGGAAAGATGTAAGGTTTTCAAAAGAATTAGGTCTGGTCATTATAGTGCTGTATACACTGCCAAGCTGCAGATGTTTGTTTGGAGCTAGCCTCCAAAAGCTGGCCATACACTGTGCGATTTTTGGCCCATTTTGAGCCGATTTTTCAGTCGCTGTATAAAAGGCCCCAAAGTTCATAGAATAGTTTACTGGTGTTTATAAGTTTATATAAGTTCATTTAATATTCAGTCTTCTGTCTGTTTGGGCCAGCCCACCTTCTAGTGACATCATCCGGTTAGTAAGGTGGGCAGTTTAATGTCGGATGGGCAGTGTTGGTCCGGAGGGGGTGCACTGATTCCTGGGGAATGTTAGGTGTGCGTAAATGACAAGTAAGTAGTGACCTGTGTTGTATTTTGCCTTTGTTTGTGTCAGTACTGTAGTATGTTACCATTTAGGAGCTAATGTAGTCCATAGTTGGAGCGGTAGGCCACGCATGCAACGCGTGAGTTCACCCTCATTTCATATGCTAATTTATGTTGTTAGCTTACCCCGGTTTAGCTTTGTTGACGCATGTACGGTCGCTCGTATGTCCATAATGTCATTCCTGTGTTATCAGACCTTCTCTGTATGTTGTATGTGATGCTTGTGATTGTTTACTTTGAAGTAGCGGAGTTTGTAACGAACAATTAGGTACGTGGATTAATAAAATAGCGAACGAAGTTTGACCGGAAATATGGCGTCCCACTTGCCCTTCACAATAAGAGCATTATAGCGGATTATAATGGGGGACGCTTTTATTTTGTATAACTACCGGAAGTAGTTCCTGCGTGTTGACGGGGTGCTTAACCTCGCACTAACGCTATTTAGTTGCATAGTGTGAGCAGTTTGGAGTGTATTATATTTTTCTGATCTTTATATGTGATTATGTTAACTATGTTGTATTATGTTTACATTTGAGTATTTGACTTGTCTATTCTCTTTATTCATCGTTATTTCCCTTGTTTATTTCCTTTGTAGGAAACCACACACAGACACACACTTATGTACACCCGCTGTGTTTACAGCCCCAGACATTGAGTTGTGACAATAAAGTGCCTCAAACGGAACCTCAAGCTCCCTTCTTCTTTCGTACTCTGGGACAAATTGGCCTTAAGTGCTGTTCTGGCCGACACACCGGGGTGACCGTAGTGCTCAAAGACTGAATCAGTGCCACAGTCGTGCCTATCTTTGATATCTCCACTACAGTCGCGCAACCGTTTTGGGGATCGGCCCGAGTTTTGCCTTAATCGTGTGTCGTGCATCGTGTAGTATACATGAGGTAATGAGCAGTTAACACCTCACGACCAGCTCCCAATCATCAATCGTATGGTCGCAAGATAATCAAACCTGTTTGAAATCCTGTCGTCCCTCAACGCAGCCTCTCACACTGCACACGCACAAACACAGAAATGAAAGAGAAAAGGTGGAGCAGCACGGCAGTGCAGCATCTGATCTGGACACAAGAGATGGAGGCACAACTTGTAGGATGAGGCAACCTCATCCGAGTACGTAAGCGTAGAGCTGCCACCCAAGCAAAAGAAAAATAGAGCTGTATCACGTTAGAACGTGAAAAGTTTATTGTTCTAACAATATACTTTTCATGTTCGTGCAATATACCTCTCACATTTGAACAATATAATATCACGATCGTACAATATAATATTTATATTGTACGATCGTGATATTATATTGTACTAACATGAGGCAGCTCTACGCTTCCGTATCCGAGGCTTTTCAATGTGGCCTCACAAAATTATCACGACTACAACAACCATAAAAAGAGTTGGATGGACTTTGCTGCTCAATCACAGCTGCCTGGTCAATGTTTTCCATTAGTAATTTAGAAAAGTTGATGTGTGTGTCTGTGTGAGTGAGTGAGTGAGTGAGTGAACGACACAAAGAGGGAGAGCGAGGGACAGATTTTGTATGATAAGCTTCATGTTATGGACGCACAGTTTGAGCACTCAGGTCGCATCAGAGCATCAGGCCGTATAGTATAGACCCTGCATCGTGACCTATGAACTTCTAACCCCTGCGATTTAATTGTACAGTTTGAGCAGGAGCTGAATAACGTGACTGAAAAAAATCGCCCAGTGTTTGCCCAGCTTAATGCAGACTGTTTAAACTAAACAAGCTGCTGTTTCACATAATAAACCCTGTCAGCCGCAGTATTGCCTTCTGTTTTAAAAGTTAAAGCAGTAGAGACGAGCTGTTTGCATGTTCGTGGAACTCTAGCGTCATTAACCAGGCTAGCTGTTAGCTTATAGCTCACGCTAGCTAACCAGCGAGCAGTTAAAAGGACAGCCGAAGCTGCACAAAACACCCACAAACTTATCTCACTACAACGTAGCGCCGAAAATATGACTCGCAGCTCGAGCTCGACACAGCTGCTGTAACACAAGACTGACATCCAGCTAACCACAGCTAAAAAGATATTTAGAGAAAACTTACCGTTTCCTCAGGTTACACGAGTTGAGTTGTTTCACGCTGAAAAGTTGTTGTTTTGGCTCTCACTGAAGACACCGACGCTGAAGACATAGCTGTTCTTTTGTACTGCTTTTAAGCGAAACATTCTTTGTCTGTGAGGCCAAGGGTGTTCATCCTCTTTAGCTCTAGCGTAGACTCTGCCATTTTTCACGTTTCTTCTTTCCGTGTGTCGCTACTTTGAAACGCTTGGGCCACTCTGGCCGCCACAGTTTCAAACTGGTCATGTGATTGCATGGCCACATCTGATTGGTAAAAAAGTTACCTGAAACTCCACTGGCGGCATGTTATCTAATGTGTTAAACAAATTTTTTTGTTTTAACTAACGAGTCGAATTTTGCAAATGTAGCGGAGTAAAAGTACCGTTTCTTCTTCACAAATGTATTCAAGTAAAAGTAAAAAGTATCGTGCAAAAAAGGTACTTTAAATGTACTTTAAAAGTAAATGTAACGGAGTAAATGTAACTTGTTACTACCCACCTCTGGACTGGATGTTGACATGGTCACAAACTATAGACCCATCTCACATCTGTCTTTTTTATCTAAAATCTTTGAAAAAGTGGTTTTTAAGCAGCTCACTGAGCATTTGTCAACAAGCAATCTGTCTGAACCATTTCAGTCTGCCTTTAGACCAAATCACTCCACAGAAACAGCTTTAGTCAAAGTGGTAAATGATCTGCTGGTAAATGCAGACAACGATTGCACTTCGGTTTTATTACTGCTGGATCTAAGTGCTGCGTTTGACACTGTGGATCACTGGATTTTATTGGATAGGCTTCAACATTTTATTGGAATTACAGGAAATGTTTTATCGTGGCTGAGATCTTACCTGCTTGGGAGGTCTCAGACTGTTAGTTTTAAAAATGATCTCTCCGAGACTTGTGCAGTGATGCATGGGGTCCCTCAGGGCTCCATACTTGGACCACTGCTCTTTTCTATGTACCTGCTGCCTCTTGGTGTTCTTTTACGTTCTTTTAATATAACCTTTCATTGTTACGCTGATGACCTGCAGCTTTATGTTCCTTTAACCATTGGAAATTGTGCTGAAGTCTCTAAACTAGAATGTTGTTTATCTGCAATTAAGGGCTGGTTATCGGATAATTTCTTGCTCCTAAATCCTGATAAGACAGAGTTGATGGTCATTGGGCCACACAAATTTCAGCACTTGTTCCAAAATTTCATCTTGAAAATTGATGACAGTGTCATAAATTGCAGGAACAAGGTAAAAAAAAACTTGGGCGTGTGGTTCGACATGATGCTCTCCTTCAAGTCTCATGTAAAAGAGATAACAAAGACCGCCTTTTACCATTTGAGGAACATCGCCAGAATCAGACAAGTTTTGTCAAGCGACACTGCAGAGGTTCTTGTCCATGCATTTGTGTCTTCCCGTATTGATTATTGCAATGCTCTTCTTTCTGGGCTACCAAAGAAAAGTTTCAGAGGTCTACAGATGGTGCAAAACGCAGCTGCTCGCATTTTAACAAGAACTGGGAAACATGAGCACATTAGCCCTGTTCTGAGATCTCTGCATTGGCTACCTTGTCAGGTTCAAGCAAGATTTTAAGGTCCTGCTGCTCACCTACAAGGCTTTAAACGGATTGGCACCTTCATACCTCTCCGACCTTTTACACCTTTATGTTCCACCCCGTGATATACGATCTCAGGACTCTGGCCTTCTAAAGGTTCCTAGAGCCAGAAAAAAGACAATTGGAGAGCATGCTTTTTCTTTTCGTGCCCAGTTTCTGTGGAAGAAGTTGAAGACACATTTGTTCACCCTATCCTATTTTGCATGTCTTAATTCTATGGCTTTTAGTTTTTAAATTTTTCCTGTTTTTAACTTGTATTGTGTCTTTTACTTGTGTTGCTATGTATCGCTTTTATTTTATTTATCTCTTTAGTTGTACAGCACTTTGATTGAAAGCGCTTTATAAATAAAGTTATTATTGTTATTATTATATTACTAAAACCATGATTTTTTTTGCGAGAGTGTCTCATGACAGTGACGTAAGCAAGTGCGACATTCGTGGCAACAGCTGTGTGCAGATCAACAATGGATAATGCGGGAGAGAGTATGAGCGTGCAGCGTTTAAAGCGTGGAAGTACTGACCTTACTTTAAGTTTGATTCCGTAAAAAGTGACAAAAACATTAGCGTCCGCTGCTCACTGCGTGGAAAGAAAACTTCTTTTTACAGCAAAAAAAACCCCTAAATGCCCGAGCAAGCACCAAATCCTGATATTATTGCAAATTACAGACCTATTTCCAAACTGTCTTTTATCTCAAATATTCTTGAAAAGGTAGTTTACAAGTAATTAATGTCCTTTTTAGACGAACACGGTATTTTAGAAGTTTTCCAATCTGGTTTTAAAGCTTTACATAGTACCGAATCTGCCCTTTTAAGAGTTTTTAATGATGTATTTTTAGCAACTGACTCAGGTGTGTTATTATCGTGCTTTTAGATTTAACTGCTGCCTTTGATACAGCGGATCATAACATTTTAATTTCCCGTTTAGAGCAGTTGGTGGGTGTTAGGAGTGCCGCACTGCAGTGGTTCAGATCCTGTTTGGCAGAGCGAACCTTCTCTGTGAAACTTGGTGAGTTTGCATCCTCTGCTGCTTCTCTTCAATGTGGGGTCCCACAGGGTTCAGTTTTAGGCCCGCTTCTTTTCTCCCTATATCTCAGACCCCTTGGCTCTATTTTCAGGAAACATGGGATTTCTTTCCACTGTTATGCTGATGACTCCCACTTATAAAGATAAATGGCTTCTCAGTAGACCCTCTGCTCAGATGCCTTCATGAAATAAGGGCCTGGATGGCTTTGAACCTTTCACATTTTAATGAGCAGAAAACAGAAGTGATGGTTTTTGGTGGCGCTTCTGAAACCACTACTATTCGCTGGCACAGTATGTTAAACCAGTCATCACTAATCTGGGAATTAAAATGGAGGCAGATCTTAAACTTAAAAGCCAGGTTAGAGCTGTTGTAAGATATAACTTTTTTCATTTGAGGCAATTAAACAAAATAAAGCCCATCTCATCGAAACAGCTTTTTGAGACAGTAATCAAGGTTCAAGGTTCTTTATTTGTCACATGCATAGTTATACAAGTATAACACACAGTGAAATGTAGCCTGACACGCTCCTCGACATGTGCAAAAATTGGGGGGGTGTAGAGGAAGAACATTATATATATATATATATATATATATATATATATATAGTATATATATATAATATATATATATATAATATATATATATATATAGTATATACATTGGGTGAATGTGCAGTAGTAGCAGCAAGCAGGTGAATTCTGTACATTAATATGAATAGACATCTGACTATTTTACAGGATAGACAATATAAACATATTTAAAATTAAAGGAATTGAAATGTACATTGTGCCTTGGTTTAGTGTCTGGAAGAGTCCTGTCTCAGTCAATTATAGATGATGTGAGAGGGCGGGTGTGTGTGTTTAGGGCACGGATGGCTTGGGGATAGAAGCTCCTCTTGAGTCTCTCTGTCCTTGCCCGGATGATGCGGAACCTTCTACCAGATTGCAGAAGTTGGAACAGTTTGTTGCCAGGATGGGACGGGTCCTTCAGTATCTGCGCTGCTCTAGTCCGGCATCTCCTGGTGTAGGTGTCCTGAAGCAGGGGGAGAGCAATCCTGCAGCAGCGTTCTGCTGTACGGATCACTCTCTGGAGAGCTTTTTGGTCCTTCACACAGCTGTTCCCGAACCACGATGTCATGTTCTGTGTGAGGATGCTCTCCACAGCGCCTGTATAGAAAATCCTGAGGATCTTTGGAGAGACCCTGAACTTCCTCAGTTGTCGTAGGTGATACAGGCGCTGCCTAGCCTTTTTGGTCTGGACCTGAATGTGGGCAGCCCATGTCAGGTCTGAGGAGATGTGGACACCAAGATACTTGAAGGACTGTACCCTCTCCACTGGAGCTCCATTGATGATAATGGGCTTGTAGTCTCTGTGCTGACCCCTTCTGAAGTCCACCATCAGCTCCTTGGTCTTGCCGACGTTCAGCTGGAGGTGGTTGTCCTGGCACCACGATGCCAGATTCTTCACTTCATCCATGTAGGCCGCCTCATCGTTGTTGGAGATGGCACCCAACACCACTGTGTCGTCAGCAAACTTCACAATGGTGTTGGAGCCATGGGTGGCCACACAGTCTGAAGTGTAGAGGGAGTAGAGCAGTGGCGAGAGGACACATCCCTGAGGTGCTCCTGTGTTGATGGTGATGCTGTTGGAGAAGCACCTGCCCACCCTCACCACCTGAGTTCTGCCAGTGAGGAAGTCCAACACCCATGCACACAGACGGCTGTTAAGGCCCAGATCCCTCAGCTTTGTGAACAGTCTGCAGGGCACTATTGTGTTAAACGCTGAACTGTAATCAACAAACAGCATTCGCACATAGTTACCCTGTTTCTTGTCCACGTGGCTGAGAGTGGTGTGTAGGACGTGGGCGATGGCATCCTCTGTGGATCTGTTGGATCTGTAGGCGAACTGCAGCGGATCTGTGGTGTCTGGGATGGAGGAGGAGATGATGTTCTTCAGCAGCCTTTCAAACACCTTCATTACTACCGAGGTCAGTGCAACTGGCCGGTAATCGTTCAGGGATGAGGGTTTGCTGTTCTTGGGCACAGGGATGATGGTGGATCTTTTGAAGCATGTGGGGACCACAGACTTCGCCAGGGACTCGTTGAAGATGTAAGTGAACACACCTGCTAGCTGGTCAGCACAGCAGCGCAGCAGACGGCCGGTGATGCCGTCTGGCCCCGCCGCTTTCCTTGTGTTCACTCTCCTCAGTGCCGCTCGGACGTCATGCTCCGCGATGCTGGTCACCGGTCTCTCGCTGATGACGTCACTGTCCTCGGTAGTCAGGCGGTAGATAGCATTAGCCGCCTGGCTAACCTCGAAACGGGCGTAGAACTGATTCAGCTCGTTGGTGAATGCAGAGTCGGCGTTGATCGGCGCAGTGTCCCTGGCTTTGTAGTCCGTAATGGTGCGTAGTCCGTGCCACATACTCCGTGTGTCGCCCTGGTGGAAGCGGGACTCCACACGTTCCCGGTACCGGCGTTTGGCATCTCTCACCGCGCGCCGCACGCCGTATGAGGCCGCTTTGTAGGCGCTCATATCGCCAGTGGCGAGACCCGCGTTGTAGGAGGCGGTCCTGGCGTTTACTGCAGTGCGGATCGATCTGTCCATCCACGGTTTCTGGTTTGGGAATGTGGTGACTCTCGCAGTGGGGATAATCTCCTCCGCTAGCATATTGACGAAGCATACTGCTACTTCCGTAAACTCGTTGATGTCGACTGCACATGCTCTGAACATGTCCCAGTCTACGTCGTTGAGTGCGTCCTGTAGCGTAGCTTCTGATTGGGCAGTCCACCGTTTTATTTCCCTCGTGGTCACGTCTTCCCTCCGTATGCTTTGTTTATACTGGGGAATGAGGAAGATGGCGTTGTGGTCAGACTTCCCAAAAGCCGGGTGTGAGACACTTTGTAGCCCTGCTTGTATGGCGTGTAGCAGTGATCCAAAATCCGATCCCCTCTCGTTGGACACGAGACATGCTGGTAAAAGTTTGGCATGACTTGTCTGAGGTTCGCTTTGTTAAAGTCTCCTGCTACAATGAGGGCTGCGCCCGGGTCCTTGTTTTGAAGCGAGCTCAGCACATCATGTAATTCGGACAAAGCCATACCTGTGTCCACTTGGGGTGGGATGTAGACCGCCGTGGCGATGACTGAGGTGAACTCACGGGGCAGATAGAAAGGGCGGCACTTAATGCTCAGAAACTAATCCATGCCTTTGTTACATCTAGGCTGGATTATTGTAACGCACTGTATTGTGGGGTTGGTGATGCATCCATTAGGTGTCTGCAGGTTGTGCAAAATGCTGCTGCTCATCTTTTAACTGGAAGAAGAAAGTCTGAGCACATTACCCCATTTTAATTTCACTCCACTGGCTTCCTGTACATTTTAGGATTGTTTCTAAAATTCTCTTATTTGGTTTAAAATCTCATAATGGCCTGGGGGGTTGACTCAATTTGTTTTAACATCTTTTATTTTATTTTATTTTATTTATTTATATATTTATTTTATTGTATCTTATTTTATCTTATTTTTATTTTATTTTTACTTTGCTTATGCACTTTGTGAACTCTGGTTTTATGTTAAAGTGCTTTATAAATAAAGATGGTATGGTAATCCATCCAATCAGAGCTGATCACGGTTTCCAGCATTTCATGTTTCTCAGATCAGTATATAAGTATATATAAGTATAAGAGTAAACAGGATCAGTATAACCGAGATCAGGCGATCCAGGATCATCCGGCTGATCTGAGATCAGTGATGTACGGAGGTCGGGCCTCGGACCGACTTCAGCACAAAGAAAAGGCAAATGTTTGCACCTCCTTGAAGATGCTGGTGAAGTGAGTTAATCTTCCCTCTCTTGATTCGATTGTTCTCGGCACTAAATACAAGGGGACTTAATCAAGCTTAAAAATAACAAACACACAAATAAAAGAGGTCCTGGGAGAACTCATTAGAAAGCACGTCAAACTCCAAGAGACTGCATAATTACTTTACCAAAATAAAAATGCAAAGCTGTTTCGTTTGTATTTGCTTTTCTCTCTGAATTCCTGCTGAACTAAGGTCATTGAAACTTTCACTCTTATCCTTTGAAAAGTTGGCCTGAAAAGGAGGAGCTCCGAGGGCCTCGAGGCTGCCGCAAGCCCACGAGCACAAACTTCTGCTCATTAAGACAGCGTCCATCAGTCCGGGATGACGAGGGGGGGAGGATGTGCGCGTTAATTCTCTCCGCTAAAGGAGGAAACCCAGGCCCCGCTGACAAGGAAATGAAACAAGTTGAACAAATTTCTATAAATAAATCTTTTTTTGTCATTTTAATTACAGGATCAGTCGTGGCTCAGATGAAGGGCCTGGCCATCAATCTTTAATTAATGTCACGCTTTGCGGATTGCAGCGATGCTGGGCCTGATTGAAAAATAAGCCCAATGATATTTCTATTAGAGTTTGTTTTATTAATAACGCGTCAGGGCTTTAAAAACATGTCTCGGGGAGAGAGCCAATCACAGCCACATGATAGACACTCTTTACATTTCGCTCCCTCAACCTCACGCTCACACAGATCTGCTTCATTATTTTTTCCTGCATAATTTAGCTTTCATAGCCTCTTTTCACTGTTCACTATGAAACCGCCTGCAGGCGCCAACATTTAAACTCCAACTGGATTTTACACTTTCTCTCCTTTAGCAACACTTTTTGGTGCAAACCAAATTAAAGGAAAAACATCTTAAATGAAATAATTTTTCCGTCCCCCAGCAGAACAATTCTGGGACGACATTTTTCTATCATCAGATAGTTTTGCAGCGCAGCAACACCTGCAGTGAGGAGGAGGATGGAGGACGAAGAGGGCTGCAAGAGTCCTCAGTGCTGACAGAGGAAGGTTTTCTGGGTTTCAGTGAAAATACCAGAGAGAAAATAGTTCTGGGTTTCGGAGGAACTGACATCCGCCTACAGGATCGCCTCTCCTCCAAAATGTGGAAGAGGAAAGACTTCAGTAAGCAAACCTGTGAACCGTCACACTGTGGGGACAAAGAGCAGAAATCATTACACACCAACATGAAGGCAATTCTCCAATATACTGCAAAAAGCTCTTCATCCATAGACTGCATAGAGTTATAACTAAACACGAGATATTAGCAGAGTCACAATCGGATCAACATCCACGGCATTCACCGAACAACTGGAGATGGAATTTGTAGTGACTGGACAACACGTTTGTGACACTGCTGATATTAACTTATTATATTATATTATATTATATTATCCGATAAACTGGAAAGGTCTTAGAGAGGCGTGACACTGAACTGAGTGAAAAGATTTTTTCACAGCAGGCAGTGATTTGTGAAGACAGGGAAGAGTCCCACAGGGGTCGGCACTGGGTCCAAAGCTCCTCATTCTCTATGTAAATAATAAATAAAGAGCATCAGATATATTCCTGTTCACTTTACTTCATATATTTTACTGATACAAATATTCTGCCCACTGGAGCTCATCCCACAACAAATGACTAAAAACAAGAATTATTACTGAATTTATACAAAACTAAAATTTTGTACAAGTTAAACTTTAAATAAAACATGTAAAATCTAAACTATCAAGAACCATTAAAGAATAAAGAACCTTCTTTTATTGTTCTCTTATCTACCACATTTACATTATTGTGTAGAGGTGTGTGTGTCTGTGTGTGAGTATGTCCACACACACACACACACACACACACACACACACACACACACACACACATATATATATATATATATATATATATATATATATATATATATATATATATATATGTGTGTGTGTGTGTGTGTATATATATATGTGTGTGTGTGTATATATATATATATATATATATTAGGGACGCAACGATACACAAAATTCACAGTTCAGTTCGATACTTTGGTGTCACGGTTCGATATTTTTTCGATACAAAAAAATGTTCATGCCTTTTTAATTTGTCATTTATTAAAATTATAAATATATATTTTAACAGTTTTTAAATTTAATGTTGCTGAAACAACAAAGTAATAAAAAAATAAATCTATCTGACCGAGAAATCCCTCATCTTTGGAAAAAGAGAGTTTATTACAGAGAAATGGCTCTTTCCAAAATAAAAGCTATACTATACGCTTCTTCTGGGCTATATTCTCAGCAGCATATTTGTTAGGGGAATTTAAACGGGTGGATTTAGTGGCAGAAACACACACGGGCTCGGGATAGCGGTGAAGGGGCTATATACAGTGACAGGGTAAATGTGTGAGGAGACAGAGCCGAGGGGATGAAACGGAGCCAAGGTATTGCGGGAGGATAGATAGAGGATAGAAACCTGGATCCCCCGTAGCCGGTTACCAAGATTACGTGAAGTACCCTCAGAAGGTCTGCTAGATGATGTTAATGCAGCACTACGGACAATACCTACAACCACGATTACCGACACTAACAAGCTGATCTACAATACAGCAGCAGTGATCAGTGAGATGCTTGGCTACAAGTTGAACAGCGACAAGGGGCAGTACTCTCCATGGAGAAGGAGGCTAGAGGGCAAGATCAAAGTAGCACGGAGGGAGGTTAGCCAACTATCGGAGTTGCAGAAAGCTGCGACAAAGAAGGTGCATAAGAAATACAGCAAACTGTCCATACCTGAGGCCTTGGAAACTGCCAAGCAAAGACTCACAGCTTTGGCCAGCCGCTTGAGGAGGTACACCAGAGAGATAGAAGGCAGGAGAATAAACCAGCTGTTCTCCACAGAACCAGCAAAGGTGTACTCTCAGTGGCAAGGGAACAATAATAATAAGAGAACAGCACCACCAAGGCTGGAGACGGAGCAATACTGGAAGAGCATATGGGAGAAGGACGCAACCCATAACGGCAATGCTCAGTGGCTAGTGGATCTGAGGGCAGACCACAGCGACCTCCCCGAACAGGGTCCAGTAACCATCACAGTGGCAGATATCCAAGAAAGGGTCTCCAGTATGAAGAGTTGGACAGCACCAGGGCCCGACATGGTTCACGCCTACTGGCTAAAGAAGCTGACTGCACTCCACGAGCGTCTGGCAGCACAAATGAACCAGCTGCTAGTTAACGAGAGACACCCGGAATGGCTAACCGAAGGTCGGACGGTCCTGATCCCCAAGGACCCCAAGAAGGGACCGGTCCCCTCCAACTACCGATCAATAACCTGCCTCAGTACCACATGGAAGCTCCTGTCAGGCATCATATCGGCTAAGATGAACAGGCACATGGGTCAATACATGAGCGGGACACAGAAAGGAATTGGCAAGAATACCAGAGGCGCAAAACACCAGCTACTGGTAGACAGAACAGTCAGCCGAGACTGCAAGACCAGACTGACCAACCTGTGCACTGCCTGGATTGATTACAAGAAGGCCTATGGCTCAATGCCCCACAGCTGGATACTGGAATGCCTAGAATTGTACAAGATCAATGGGACCCTGAGAGCCTTCATCAGGAACTCAATGGGGATGTGGCGTACAACACTAGAGGCCAACTCCAAGCCCATAGCACAAGTCACCATCAAGTGCGGGATCTACCAAGGAGATGCTCTGTCCCCACTGCTGTTCTGCATAGGCCTGAACCCCCTCAGTGAGATCATTAACAAGACTGGCTACCGATACCGACTGTGGAATATTGCAATAAGCAGCAGCTATTACTACCTCCCACCAGTAGGTGGTACTGTGGTATTGTATGTGATTGAAAGGGAGCTGAGTAAAAAGACCCGACCTCCACCATAGCCTCGTCTCAGTCCTCTGTGCTTGATCTAAAGTTGACTTTGACCGCAACCCACGTTAAACCAGCAGTTGGAACAACGCTGCATAAAGTTACAACACCGACTACGGAACGGAGCAGTTGTCAGCCACCTCCTGTACATGGATGACATCAAGCTGTATGCCAAGAGTGAACGAGACATCGATTCACTGATCCACACTACCAGGCTATACAGCAATGACATTGGAATGTCATTCGGGCTGGAGAAGTGTAGTCGGATGGTAACAAAGAGAGGGAAGGTAGTCAGAACTGAGGGGATTGAACTACATATATATATATCACAGAGCAGCTGTATTTGTACTGACATTAGATTACACACAGGTGCACTCTATTTAGTCATTAGCACTCATCAGGCAACTGACTGCACTCAGACCAAAAGGGGCTGAATAATTACGCACACCCCACTTTTCAGTTAATTATTTGTAAAAAATGTATGGGATCATGTATGATTTTCGTTCCACTTCCCACGTGTGCACCACTTTGTGTTGGTCTTTCATGTGGAATTCCAATGAAATTGATTCATGTTTGTGGCTGCAATGTGACAAAATGTGGAAAAGTTCAAGGGGGCCGAATACTTTTGAAAGCCACTGCATTTAGAACGTAACTCAGGCAATAAACGAGGGACCACAGTAAATACATACCTGCAGATTTCAAGACTGCTTCTTCCTTCAAACCTCATTCTTCTTCCTGACCTGCTGTTGATCTGAATTATTACTGTATTCATACTTTTATGAATTTATTGGATTTACTGGTCTATTCCAGGTTTCAGCACATTGAACCACCACAGGATTTCTGCAGTCACAGATTAAAACATATATTTAAACAAAAAACGTGCCCATTGTGCTTTGTTTGGTTGTGTGTGTGTGTGTGTGTGTGTGTGTGTGTGTGTGTGTGTGTGTGTGTGTGTGTGTGTCTGTCTGCTTGGTTGTATGTCTGTGTGTGTTTATGTTTATCTTAAAGCTTTGCTCGCAGCTTCTCTCGATGACTCTCTTTGTGGTGACTCATCTGATTAATTTCAGGTAGAAGTGCATCAGGAAGCAGAGCTGTGAGAGATCATAATCTGCTTTTATTTTTGAAATAGTCTTGTTCAAAATCTGCTAAACGTGAGCGGTTTAACGCATCAAATCATTTTCTCTCCAACGTTAAATGAAAACGAGTGTCGTGTGTAAAAAATGCGGCTAAAGCAAGGAGGTGATAAAAGCCTTCGCCAGGCTCAGAGCTTTCTGAGGAGGACAAACAAGCGCCGATGATGTGCTCGGTGATGGGATGCTTTATGTGCACTCGAGAGGCCGTATGGATCGCGTCGAGTGTTAAGAGCACATACTGCAGCAACACTTTGCATATTTCCATCTCGCTCCTCTTCATCTGCCTGTTATTTTGGTTCCTAATGAAATCGCACACAAATCGCCCAAAGTGCTGACAACACAGGCTGCAGGGCCACAAAGCCAATCCTCTCAGGGCTCCATTTAGAGGCAGGCTAACGGGCTGCTCTCACACACACTTTCATTGTGTGGCTGCCTGGGCTAACTGTCTGCAAATATCTGAAGAAAATACAGCTGTGAGTTAATCTAAATCTGAGCCGTGGAGAGAAAAGAAGCAGCAGAGGTGGAGAAATGCTGCACATCAACAGCTCTGCTAAACTTCTTTGCATCGGCTGCGGTCGCAGCTATATTTCCCTCCCAAAATGACACTTTAATTAAACAAATTACCGCGCCTCGGGAGAAGGACCTTCGAGAGTGCGATAAGGCCGAGAGGAGATAAAAGCCTTATAGGCAGTGTTTATCAGAGACGCGGGGGTTTAAACCTTTAATAGGTAATGCCCAGATAAGTAAGCCTTTGTGGTGTTCGTGGTGCAGAGATATTTTACACAGAGGAGCTTACCACAGAGAGGGGGAAACTGAATCTGGATCAGACGACCACTGCACCATCTCCGATTAAGAAGGGGGCCACCGCAAAAGTCTGCTTTTATTTCTGTGCCCATTTCAGCCAAACAGTCTTTTCTCACACTTTAACCTATGATGTGCCTTTATTTTCTTTCTTGCAAAGCAGCGTTCGCGATAAGAGTCTTTCCGATTTTCACGGATCAACACGAGTGCAGCAGATTTTACCTGTCATGTGGACCGAGTTGCAAACTTTGAAGGCGTGCTGTGGTATCTGCACCAACGTATTAGCCCCACAGACCTGCAGGTTTCGCTCAAATCGCCCTTTTTTTTCTAACATCAATCTTACACAAAGGACAACATGCTCACTTGCCCCTTGATATATCCCACCTACTAACAGGTGACATAATGAAGGAATACTGTGGCTGCAGCTCGGGAGGGATATTAGGTCATCTACTAATAGGCAGGTTGTGGGTTTGATGCCTGGCTGCTTCAGTCTCCAGTTTCTGCGTGCCTTAGGCAAGATGCTGAACCCCAAGTTGCTCTCTGATGTGTTCATGAGTGTGTATGTGTGTTACATAGAAAGCACTTTGGTGTAGAAAAAAGTGCTTGTATGAATGTGGTTGAATGGGTGGATGAGACATGTTTAGTGTCTCATCCACCCATTCAACACAGTTAGTGTTGGTGAAATGATACTGAGACAGCAGTTAGCTGTAGTAAAATCAACTAAATTTTCATTTTGGCATAGTTTTTAAACATCCATCCATTCAGCCATTTTTTTCCTCTTATCCAAGGCTGGGATGCGGAGGCAGCAGCCTAAGCGCCTCCCTCTCCCCGGCCACCTCCTCCAGCCTTTCCGGGGGAAGGCATTCCCTGGCTAGCTGAGATATTTATCACTGCAGCGTAACCAATAACCATCCAAAAATGCTGCCCAGCAGCAGGGCTGGACTCATAATCTGGCATCCTGAACACTTTCCCGGTCAGCCGACGTACTTTGGGACCGATGGGCGGGGCTGAAAGGCTGCTGCACAATAGCCGTACATGCACTGACAGCAGGCCATTCGTGCATTTTCATTACTGACTGGACTGCCCTATCAAGTCTCTTAACGTGACCGGGCCCTCACCTACCTTTGCTGTGCGCCCATGCAGCTTGTAGAAAAAGTTTAGTGTGGAAGAAATGGTGAACAGGTGGAGCTGAAAAACTGAGAGACAGTAGTCGTAGTAGCAACTAGTGACCAGGCAGACAGTCACAGGACGCTACTGCAACACTAGCTGTAACAAAGTGAGGACGAGATGAGGACAATGAAATTAACATGGTAAGAAAATAGATGGAGGGACATCATTAGGAAAGGAGAGATTCAAGGATTTAAGTAAACTAAATGCCTACTTTGACCACGAGTCACTGCTAACAGCTAAAGTGTAGCATTTCATTATTGTCACATCCTACAGTGCAACTAGGCAATAACCCAACAACACCTGTACCACGCTGATTAAAACTTGTTTCGCCTCTGTCAGTGCGCCAAGGGCGGCTGTGGCTACACTGTAGCTTGCCATCACCAGTGTGTGAATGTGTGTGTGAATGGGTGGATGATTGTGTATAGTGTAAAGCGCTTTGGGGTCCTTAGGACCAAGTAAAGCGCTATACAAATACAGACCATTTTTTTACCTTTTGTTTCAATATCTATAATCAAGAAATGTTTTTCTTTATTTTCATGACTGTTTACATTGTAGATTCTGACTGAAGGCATCAACACTATGAATGAACACACGTGGAATCATGTAGTAAACAAAACTGTGAAATAACTGAAAACATGTTTTATATTTTAGATTCTTTCAAAGATTCTTTCTCCTCTGCTTTGATTCCTGCTTCGCTCACTCTTGGCCTTCTCTCCATGAGCTTCATGAGGTCGTCTCCTGAAATGGTTTCCAACAGTCTTGAAGGAGTTCAGAGATGCTGAGCACTTGTTGGCCTTTTGCCTTCACTTTGTGGTCCATCTCATCCCAAACCATCTACACTGGGTTTAGGTCAGGTGACTGTGGAGGCCAGGACTCCATCACTCTCCTTCTCACCTCCTCACTTGGGGTCATTGTGCTGTCCTGGCGTGTCGCTGCAGGATGCTGTGGTGGCCATGCTGGGTCAGTGTGCCTTCAGTTTTGAATAAATCCCCAACAGTGTCACCAGCAAAGCCCCCCACACCATCACACCTCCTCCTCCATGCTTCACAGTGGGAACCATGCATGTAGAGACTAGAGATGGACCGATCCGATATTACGTATCGGTATCGGTCCGATACTGACCTAAATTACTGGATCGGATATCGGAGAAAAATAAAAAATGTAATCCGATCCATTAAATATCACGAAAGCACCTCACAAAACTTGCAACACGCCGTAACTCACCTCAGAACGTTAGCACGTCGGAGCAGTATGCATCACGTGATAGAGCGGCTGTGGCATGCGGGACCTGTCGGTGGTCTGGATAGCATGTGGAGCTTCGCTAGCAACCCGGCATTTCATCTCCGACAAAGTTATCCCGAGAGAAGTAAAGCAAGTGTGTAAGTCCATCTCTGAATGTTTGTAAAACATTCCTGCGTTAAGCTTAACAAGCGACTGCCTCTCCTGCTGCTACTTCAATCATGAAACTGCTTAATGATCAGCTGATCGGCTTTTCTGTCGCGAGTCCGTGTCTCTTGTTTGCTTTTGGCCCACTTTGCACCAGAAAGAGGAAACCAGCGGCTGAACAACAGCAGCACGTTTAAGCTTGATCAGCTGTTGTTAGAATGTATTTAATATTACTTTCTACACCAGGATCCTTTTCTATGCAGCTGACGGCTGTAACTGTGCAGGGGCGGATCTAGCAAAGTTTAGCCAGGGGGGCCGATAGGGCATGAACAGGGAAAAGGGGGCACAAAGACATACTTTTCTTTCTTATTCTCATTTAAAATGTCGAGCTTTTAATAAATAATTATCTGACACCCAAAGTTTTAATTTGATGTAAAATGTATAGAAGTCAATTACTGTATATAGTAACTATTAAGTCTAATATACCCTAGTAAGCTATAGTACTTTTTCCTTTGGGAAGGTACCATCTGTGCAGTCTGCAATTTTGTTGAAGAAAGATGTTGAATCTATTTAATATTTCTTGAAAAATTATTGATTTCTGTGCATTTTTTTTTTAAAACTGCATCAAATTAAGGTTGATTACGTCGATTAAGCATCATGAGGTGGAGCGTGAGGGGTGGTTCCCTATTTTTTATTTATTTATCTTTGTTGTTGCTGGGAGTTGGAACCCTATTAGTTAGGTTGCTTAATATTTATGCTAAGTACTCTTTAAAATACCAGAATAGGGAGGATGGTGTAGGTTTAAGTTTATTAGATTGATCAGTATTGCTGTACTATGAAATTTTTTTTTTTTGCATACAGGTATAACAGAATAGCTTTAGTGTAGTTGTTGTTTTAAACTTGAGTATGAACTTATACAAAATTCAGCAAGATATTTAAAAAACAGTTTTTTTTTATTAAGAAACACTATATCGGATTCATATCGGTATCGGCAGATATCCAAATTTATGATATCGGTATCGGTATCGGACATAAAAAAGTGGTATCGTGCCATCTCTAGTAGAGACCATCGTTCACCTTTTCTGCATCACACAAAGACACAGCGAGTGGAACCAAAGATCTCAGATGTGGACTCATGAGACCAAAGCACAGATGGTCTAATGTCCACTCCTTGTACTTGTTTCTTGGCAAACAAATCTCTTCTGCTTGTTGCTTTTCCTTAGTCGTGGTTTCTCAGCAGCTATTTGACCGTAAAGGCCTGATTCACACAGTCTCCTCTGAACAGTTGGTGTAGAGAAGTGTCTGCTACTGGAGCTGTGTGTGGCATCTGTCTGGGCTCTGATCTGAGCTACTCTTGTGATTTCTGAGGCTGGTGACTTGGATGAATTTATCCTCAGGGGCATCTTTACACAGCCTGCACCTGGTGTCTTGCCTGGTGTGATAGACCCCAGCCTCTATGGATCTTGTGCTCAGAGCTTGTTCCTGTGCTGCCATGATTAGTGCCTCCGTGCTGTCTTTCAGTCCAGCTTTGTCCAGCCACTCGTAGGACTTCTGGATGTCAGCCACCTCCGCTCTCTGCTGGTGGTACATACAGTGTAGGGGCCTGTCCTTCCATGATGGGTCCTCCTCTTTCTTGGGTTTCTGCTGCCTGAGGTATTCACTGAGCATGTGGTCAGTTGGGGCCACCTCCCTGATGTATTTGTGAATGTTCGTTGTCTCAGGGTGCTGTCAGGGTGGGTGTAGCACAGGAGGTAGAGCTGGTCATGTACTGATCGGAAGGTTAGTGGCAATCCCTGGCTCCTCCAGTCTGCATGCCAAGTATCCTTGGGCAAGATACTAACTCCAAGTTGCTCTCCAATGCATCCATCGGAGTACGAGTGTGTAAACAGCAAAATCTCCAGTGTTAAACTGACATTAGAGAGTGTCTATATGAGTCCACTCCTCTGAGTGTTAAATATAACACTGTCTGTGAAGGTTCTCAGTCATCCAGGTCATCGTAGTCTAAGGAGCTTGGAAAGAAAAGCTTGCATACCCATCACGGAGGCCGTGGAGACTGTCAGAAAATGACTACAAGAAGACAGCTCGTTGGAAGACAGGGCCAACTTCACACCCGATCAGATCTGCACACTGTTAGACCTCTGCCTCACCACTACATACTTCAAATACAACGAGGGTTTCTACAGACAAAAACATGGCTGTGCCATGGGCTCCCCCGTGTCACCTATTGTTGCCAACCTTTACATGGAGGAAGTGGAAAGGAAGGCTCTTGGCTCTTTCAAAGGAAGAGTACCCAGCCACTGGTACAGATATGTGGACGACACCTGGGTCAAAATCAAGACACAAGAAGTGGAATCCTTCACTGCGCACATTAACGCCGTGGATAAAAACATCAAGTTCACCAGGGAAGACACAAAGGACAACTGTCTGCCTTTCCTGGACTGCGCCGTGCACATTGAAGAGAACGGCAACCTCAACATCGAAGTTTACCGGAAGCCCACACACACAGACCAGTACCTCCTCTTTGACTCCCATCACCCTCTGGAACACAAACTTGGAGTAATTAGGACCCTACAGAACATGTTCCCTCTAAGCCTGAAGGGAAAAAGAAGGAACACACACATGTAAAGGAAGCACTCAAAATGTGCGGCGTTCTTAAAGTCAGCAAAGAGGCACAGAAAAGAAGACCAGACACCAGCGAGGGAGGATAAGAAGGACAGATGCAACAACATTGTCATCCCCTATGTAGCCGGTGTATCACAGAAACTCAGGAGAGTTTTCTCCAAGCATGACATCCTGGTGTATTTCAGACCCAGCAACATGCTCAGACAGAAACTGGTTCACCCGAAAGACAAAACTCCAAAACACAGACTTAACAATGGCAGAAACCAACTCTCTGCCATCTATAATCCAGTTTTGAGATCCTTCCCAGACGCCTTAACGCCCACTCACATCCTGGGCCATCTGACCTCAGGAATTCGCATGATAAGGTGGGGCCAGGTTTCACAATGAGCTCACCCGAAACCCTGGCTGATTGGGACCCACACCCAGTTTCACACCTTGGCTCAGGCGATTAGAGGATCATCAGGGGTCCTTTGTCCCTCTGTGGGGGGAAACTCCCACTAGGTTTAAATCTGGGACTCCCCACCATTTGACTTTAGAACTGAAGAAGCTTCTCGGATGAGAGGTGAAACGTCTTCAATTAACTTAAAGAAGTCCAGACGCTTTTCTTTCCAAGCTCCTTAGACAAAACATAACACTGTTGAATGTTATATGAACACTTTTGACAGTGTTATGTTTTTAAAAGTAACCTAGTCAGTTTTGAAGATTAACAATGGCTAACACTGAGCAGTGCTGATTTTCTAACACTGGAAAATAACTCAAAATGTTAGAAATATTCCAGTGTTAGAAAATCAGCACTGCTCAGTGTTAGCCATTGTTAATCTTCAAAACTGACTAGGTTACTTTTAAAATTATAACACTGTCAAAAGTGTTCATATAACACTCAACAGTGTTATATTCAACACACAGAGGAGTGGACTCATATAGACACTCTCTAATGTCATGTCTAATTAACACTGGAGATTTTGCTGTGTATGATTGTTAGCTAGGAAGCACTGAAAACATTAGAAGAGTAATTAGTAATTAGTAATTAGAGAAGAATCTAAATACAATATAGCATGTCCTGACTGCGGGGTTTTGGAAACAAATTCAAACGTACAGCTCTGTTATCACTTCCAACATAAATGAAGACAGAAAACTAAACAGCAGTGACGTTTGTAGGGTTACTGAAGTTGGACTAGCTGGTGCTACGTGACCGCTAGCGACACAGCTATGTTAGCATAATATAAACAAGCTAACTTTTTTTCCACTCGATAAAAGTTAACGTGAGTGTTCTCGGTGGTCAGGAACAAATGTAATCGCATGGCAGGATGCTGTAAAAGGACCAAACTTCAGCCAGGAGAACAACTGAGATAATCCATCCACAATACGAGGTTAGTCATTCATATACTGCTGCATGGGTTGGGCTGTAGTTACATCCTATGGTTTTAAAAACTGAGCTTAAATAAATGATTAGCGGCAATAAAAGCCGAGGGAGGTCAACGGTGATCACTGACTGTTTTAGGAGCTTTTTGAGATCAAATAGAAGAAAATACATAACATTGAACATGTTAACAACACAAAAGCCGTATTAAACGCAGACTACTTTAGGCCCGCAAGTAGGATTCGTCACGTCATCACTTAATAATCGAATACTGTTCTTTCTTTGTGATTTTTTTTATGCTTAAGTCAGTTTTTATGATTTTTAGCTTGTTTTTTGTCTGGTTGGGAGCTGACACAGTCTCTAAGGGGATGGAGAGGCATCTCTAACTGAAGGGTGGTGTAATGTTTGCACTGCAAACCCCCTAAAACGGTACGAGCGGTCCGACACTGCCGTACAATACGACATTTACTGCACTGAGCGGTAGAACGGCCTCTTTGTAGAGCACAGAGGTTCGATAGTAAAAGATGGAAGAGATGGAAGCGTTCTCCAGGAAGAAGTCTTCCTTAGTGAGGTGGAAACAGCTTAAATTGGATTGTGTTGCTGTAATCAGAGATACAAGAGAGAAACAGACACTTGTTGCTGGTTATTACTTTGAACTACAGCATTTCAAAGTTTCGGTCTCCACTTAGTTTACAGTTAAATGAAATCAGCTGTGAGTGCTGCAGTGACGTCACCTCCAATAAAGAGGAGAGACCGCAGAGATGCTCACAGGAAGTGCTGCTGCTGCGAACACGCAGCATGTGTTTCAGGTTAGACGAGCATGTGGCCCGGCTCTGCTACGACACGCTGTTAAACTTGAGCGCTCTCCTCCCCCCGCGGGGAGGAGGAGAGAGCAGCAGTCTCACATCCTCACCTCCTCCACCTCCTGCACGTGTGAGGAAGAACCCAAGGGTCTCTGGACCACCGTGGAGCGAGTTTATAGACCGCACGAAACGTGGAATCCACCGTTATTATGTCAGACACATGCAGATCCACCTGGTGCCGGCTCTGCCTCTCTGAGCTGATCATACGGATCCATTACTGTGGAAATAAAACGGCTGCCATCGGCACACGCAGTCCTCTCTCTGCCATATACCTGCACTTCCTTTTAGCATAAGCGAGCATAAAATGTTAACATGAACACATCGGTGAGGAAGAGCAGCAGCTGCACGAGAAGCTCGCAGATGTGACGAACGTATAAAAGAGAGAGCGTGGGGATAAGAAGGTGAAAGGGAAAGTGGCTGCTGCCATTGTGCCAGCTCTGCAGCCGAGTAGAAATCCAACCTGAAGAAGGCGTCCTCATGCCTTCAAAGCCTGCATGCATCACCATGCTGTACACGTCAAAGGACAGCCACACATTAGCTGTCAAACTCCTCTTTCATCTCCAAACTTCAAAGAGGCCCACTGATTACTCTAAGTGGCCATTACCAAACATCCGAGCCTGCCGCCTCAGTCAGAGGCAGCTCTGACAAAGGGTGAGGCTGAATGTGAGCAGGGTGGAAAGCAGGCCGCAGACGGAGACGGAGAGAACCGGGAGCTCGTGCCAAAGACGAGAAACCAGCTGCAAATTAAAAAAATGACGAGCGCTTCTGTGTGTGTACAAACACGTCACTATTGTTGAACATGTGGTAAGAGAGCGATGTGAACCCGGGGTCCCCTGAGAATCTGCCGTGACAGCGCGAGTGAACGAGGCAGTGCTGATGTCTGCACAAAACACACTGCAAACACGGCTTCAGAGAGCTCACACCAAACACGACAACAACAATAAAAATAATCGTTAGAAAGCACGTGTCACGTGCTGTGACATCACCCACTGGTTTTGGACTGGTTTCATTTTAAAGCCTGTCTGTCAGGGTTTTGGTCACGCCTGTATCCGCAGACTGTATGTGAGCGTCACTCAGACACAGATACCTGCTCATCAGTAAAAAGCCTAGAATGTTCTTGTTCGGTCTGTTAGTACAGTAATCTCACAGCGGCCGTATTATTGGTGTAGATAATGTCATTATAAATGATCTAACCCAGCGCTCCCCAACCCCCGGGCCTCGAACCAGTATCGGTCCGTGAGTTGTTTGGTACCGGGCCGCGAGAGTAGAGGCTCCGGTGTGAAATGTGTGGTTTTCAGGGTTTTTATCGGTTTTCAGCGTTATTTTGTTATCGTTTTTATCGTTAACTCGGTTTTCCTGGGTCTTTTCACGTGTGTTATGAATAAATCTTTTTTCTAGTTATAATTTGTTGTATTTATCCGCGACACCTTAAAGGCCGGTCTGTGACGCAAAAAATGTTGGGGACCGCTGATCTAAAAGGGTTACTCAAATACGTTCATTTTCACATTAAGGTCATTTATATAACAGCGTCAGTGTGCTCTGATACATGACAGCAGTACGCTATAGTTCAAATGATGGTTTGCACTGTAATTACTGTAGTAATTAATGTTCTGGTCTTTTTTGGCTGCTGCTCCACTCCTTCCAGGTGTAGGCAAAGAGGAGGCTGAGGGTGGAGCTGGTTTAAGTGCAGAGGCCAACACAATGGGGGAATGGGGTTTCTTCTTGTATTACATTTAGTTATTGTCTCTATGGTTTTCCCCTCGGACGCTTGTTATAATATTTTGTTAAGTATTGTTTTTAGAATTCTTTTATGGAACCACTTAGTTCTTACAGTAGCTTAGAACTGAAATCTGAAGGTTGGAGAAGCACAAACGCACAGCGGAGTATCATCTGCATAGCGGTGAGAAGCCTTTAAAGCTGTTAGAAAAGAGAAGTGGACCAAGCATCGAGCCCCGAGAGACCCCAGATGTACAATAAGGTAGAATCAATGGTGTTGAAGACTGCAGAAAAAAAAAAGAATCTTCACCGTCATCTGAGTGCATACCAACATCACTGGTAATTTGGATATTTTAACATGGGAGTATATGGGGACTGATTCACAGCTGGAGCCTCTGCTGGACATTAGAGTCAGCTTCATGTTTTAGCATGGGACGACAATAATCAATTTAAATGTAACGCTCCTGTACAGGCATCCAGATGTGGCCAGCTGGGATGAGCGCATCTCATTGGTCATAGTGGGCGTCTCACGCCATCACTGAGGTCTGCATCCTGTCTAAGCACAGAAAAACACTCCTTCCTCTGTTCATCCTGTACCTCAAACGATTAGCACAAAGACACTGATGCTGTTCTTTAACATGAATGGTCTTCACTGTTTTTTCAGATAAAGTTAAGAGGTTTTCCAGTCTCGTCCACCTTTCTTAATAATGATAATGGATTCCGCTTTTCAAGATACTCACAGCGCTTTACAATGCCACTATTCATTCACTCTCACATTCACACACTGGTGGAGGCAGCTACAGTTGTAGCCACAGCTGCCCTGGGGCAGACTGACAGAGGCGAGGCTGCCATATCGCGCCATCGGCCCCTCTGGCCAACACCAGTAGGCGAAGTGTCTTGCCCAAGGACACAACGACCAAGACAGACAGAGCAACTGGCAACCTTCCGGTTACAAGATGAGCTTCCCAACCCCCTGAACCACGGTTGCCCGGTTCAGGCGATGGTTAACTCTGTCTTGTGTAATTTTTCTTGTTTTCAGCTAGCGGTCACTCCGTGTCCTCGTCAGCTGTGAGAAACACCATCACTTTGTTTCTCCTGCAGCTTAATGTGGCAAGAATCACATGTACACATGAGCAGATGAGCCCACACAGATCGCTGCCGCTTCCTGTCCGTCTCTGCGTGATGTGTGGAGTGGATCTTGGAGGCAGATGGTGCTGCCAGGCATGTATATATTTTATGTTTCCTCCCAGCCGACACTCAAAGGCTGGGGACACTAAAAAAAACAAAGATCAGCGGATAGAGCTAATAATGTAATCATTGGGAACACCTGCAAAGTTGCAGATGGGCGATTTCAGACCGACGCTTCGCCAGTCACGAGGTCCCGCCCACCCATATGGAGAGCTGGTGTGGTGGTGGTGGGGGGGCACCGCCACTCATCCTCTCTCCGCTTCTGCCAAACACACACACGTTTGTTTAGCTGTCATTGTGAGGACATCCATTGATAAAATAAATAACCAGAAGGCCAAGCTGAGCATCCTCACTCAGACGGTGAAACTCAACTTGGAGCTCATGCAGAGAAAGCAAAAGTTTCTACATAAAAAGGTTTAGTTTCAATCTAACATCACGTTCTGCGTCACTGTAGGTCGGTGTGAACATGCCTTCAAACATGCATTGATGAGTACAGTTACAGAAACATGAATCTCATTCTGCACATGCTCACTTCAGTCCTCCCTGCAACACGTTCACACCTCTACGTTTTTTTAATGCAGCAGCAGATGTTTATCCGTGTGTGTGTGTGTGTGTGTCTGCTGTCACTGGTGAATTTCACAGCCAAACATATGATCTATGAGAGGCTGATGAGTAACACTGTTGGTTAAATGCACAGTTATTCTATTTGTTCTGCACACACACACACGTTTGGACTTACAATCTCATCAACAATGGATGAGAGCACAGATAAGCCCAGTAGGAATGTACCTGAGTACCTTGTGTTTAATGTACCAGAGGTGTGGACTCGAGTCACATGACTTGGACTCGAGTCAGACTCGAGTCATTAATTTTATGACTTTAGACTTGACTTGAAAAAATGTTCTAAGACTTGTGACTTGACTTGGACTTTTACACCAATGACTTGGGACTTGAATTGGACTTGAACCGGTTTACTTGAAAAGACTTGATATTTTACCCCAAATATAAAATTTAACATGCATATTATATAGAGATTGAAAATGTGACGCCATTCACGGGTAGAACCGCAAAGGATTCTGGGAACTCGTGGCAAGCGGTACTAGCGCACGCAGGCTTTCAATTAAAATCAGTCACACAGCGATAAAAAGAAACACAAAAATGTCAAGAAGCTGTTGTATTATTAACTGCAATAGCCGGTCGCATGACAGCCACGGGAAGCCGACGGGTAAAGAGATCAGTTGTTATCGGATTATGTCGTTGAAGAGAAATTGTTCGAGCCATGTTTCCGAAGTAACAAAGACGCGACGGATGGTCTGGATCGCAGCCATTCAAAGACCAAATATAACGTCCCAGAACACTCCAGCTCACAGGTTAGTCTGCTCCAAGCATTTACACAAAGGTCAGTCTGCTGTTGTAGTTAATGCGTCATTTTTCTTAACATAATTGGTGATATAGGTTACAAGCAAGTCTGGCGCTGAACAGAAATTGTCGCGCTATACTCCTTTATTTATTGTGCATAAATAGTGAATTGTCCTGACACAATATTGCGTTTCGCTTCTGTTATTATGGTACCTTGACAAAAACATATACTTTTATTCACAGGATAAAACAGGTTTTTTGTATCACTAATTGCCCAGTACGATTACAGCATACAATATTATTGTCACTGCTACATTTCTGTGATGCTACCAGAAATTATTTCCACTACTAATTAATTACCGTTGAGCTCAAAGGTTATATTAATAAACGGTTAAGGAATGTGTATTTATGACGACGATTTGTGAGACTGGTAAACTTATGATAGGTACGATGGTCTTTACTTTCTACACGGTGCATTTCAAGGTCCTGCACCCATCCGGCGGTAAACTGTACCTGGGCTTGTTGCAGTGACCTGAAGTTACTAAACTTCATGAGTGTATGCACTCACTCCAAGAACCGTATGATTATAAATATGCTACGATGAGATAGCTGACTTCATCTAACTAGCAAATGTTTTCCAGGCTACGTTGGTGATGCAGTTTTTTTTTTTTAAATGATATTTTTTTAAAAATATCATTTATTTACAGTGGGGCAAAAAAGTATTTAGTCAGCCACCGATTGTGCAAGTTCCCCCACTTAAAATGATGACAGAGGTCAGTAATTTGCACCAGAGGTACACTTCAACTGTGAGAGACAGAATGTGAAAAAAAAATCCATGAATCCACATGGTAGGATTTGTAAAGAATTTATTGGTAAATCAGGGTGGAAAATAAGTATTTGGTCACCTCAAACAAGGAAAATCTCTGGCTCTCACAGACCTGTAACGTCTTCTGTAAGAAGCTTTTCTGTCCCCCACTCGTTACCTGTATGAATGGCACCTGTTTGAACTCATCATCTGTATAAAAGACACCTGTCCACAGCCTCAAACAGTCAGACTCCAAACTCCGCCATGGCCAAGACCAAAGAGCTTTCAAAGGACACCAGGAAAAGTATTGTAGACCTGCACCAGACTGGGAAGAGTGAATCTACAATAGGCAAGCAGCTTGGTGTGAAAAAATCAACTGTGGGGGCAATCATCAGAAAATGGAAGACATACAAGACCACTGATAATCTCCCTCGATCTGGGGCTCCACGCAAGATCTCATCCCGTGGGGTCAAAATGATCATGAGAACGGTGAGCAAAGATCCCAGAACCACACGGGGGGACCTGGTGAATGACCTGCAGAGAGCTGGGACCAAAGTAACAAAGGTCACCATCAGTAACACACTGCAACGGCAGGGAATCAAATCCCGCAGTGCCAGACATGTTCCGCTGCTGAAGCCAGTGCATGTCCAGGCCCGTCTGAAGTTTGCCAGAGAGCACATGGATGATACAGCAGAGGATTGGGAGAATGTCATGTGGTCAGATGAAACCAAAGTAGAACTTTTTGGTATAAACTCAACTCGTCGTGTTTGGAGGAAGAAGAATACTGAGTTGCATCCCAAGAACACCATACCTACTGTGAAGCATGGGGGTGGAAACATCATGCTATGGGGCTGTTTTTCTGCCAAGGGGACAGGATGACTGATCCGTGTTAAGGACAGAATGAATGGGGCCATGTATCGTGAGATTTTGAGCCAAAACCTCCTTCCATCAGTGAGAACTTTGAAGATGAAACCAGGCTGGGTCTTCCAACATGACAATGATCCAAAACACACCGCCCGGGCAACAAAGGAGTGGCTCCGTAAGAAGCATTTGAAAGTCCTGGAGTGGCCTAGCCAGTCTCCAGACCTCAACCCCATAGAAAATCTGTGGCGGGAGTTGAAAGTCCGTGTTGCTCGGCGACAGCCCCAAAACATCACTGCTCTCGAGAAGATCTGCATGGAGGAATGGGCCAAAATACCAGCTACTGTGTGTGCAAACCTGGTAAAGACCTATAGTAAACGTTTGACCTCTGTTATTGCCAACAAAGGTTATGTTACAAAGTATTGAGTTGTATTTTTGTTATTGACCAAATACTTATTTTCCACCCTGATTTACCAATAAATTCTTTACAAATCCTACCATGTGGATTCATGGATTTTTTTTTCACATTCTGTCTCTCACAGTTGAAGTGTACCTCTGGTGCAAATTACTGACCTCTGTCATCATTTTAGGTGGGGGAACTTGCACAATCGCTGGCTGACTAAATACTTTTTTGCCCCACTGTATGTATGATATTTTTGTCATGCGATTTTAAGGCCGGTCCTACAACCGCATCCAAGAATAACATGCAGCTTATCTCAGAACTGTCGGTGAAAATTATTCTTGGAGCTAGGTTTAATTGAGCTGCATTTTAAAGAGGTGCAATTTCACAATTTGTGTATATTTTCTAAGTTCACTATTTTATCATGTGTTGAGAAAAACACAGATTTTAAAATTACATGGTCTAATATTTACATTTAGCATAACTGCAACATGCTTTTTTCGTGTGTTTTTTTTAAAGACTCGAAAGGACTTGAAATTCAAAATTTCAGACTTGTGACTTTACTTGGACTTTTACACCAGTGACTTGAGACTCGACTCGGACTTGCCTGACATTACTTGAGACTTGACTTGTGACTTGAGGATAAAGACTTGAGACTTACTTGAGACTTGCAAAACAATGACTTGGTCCCACCTCTGTAATGTACTACTACTTTTATTTCATGCACTATATTTTCAGTGTAATTATTTCACAGACCAAAGCTGTCAAGCAATATATCATTAAAATCACGTTAAAGAGATACACATCAGTACTTGACTGATAGGGATGGGTATCGTTTAGGTTTTATCCAATACCAGTACCAAACCGGTACTTTTGAAATGGTGCCGGGGCTTAAAGAATGGAGAACACACACTTTGTCCTAAACCTCTCATGTTCAGCTGTGTTTTTTGTAAAAAGATAACATTGTTAGCCAGGGTTTCAGAAGCAAACTCAAGGTTGGAGGATCTGAGTTTGGAAACGCTGGAGGAGATCCAACAGCATCACAGTGGTACAAGTACAGGACGACATCAGAGGACTTCTGCTGAGAAATAACTGATCCACAGTCAGCTGAGAAGATCCCAAACAGGAGATCAGCCAATAAGGTGTCGCTTATTTGAAAAAGGTTACGATTTTCATGGATCAAATCCAGAAATTGTCTGATTTCATCTCGTGTGTTTGCTGAAGGCTCAATTTGACTAATGAATAAATAGATGTCACACACACACGTGTGTATTGTATCAGATCACATTATTTGTCTTCCACCCATTCCTCACCTCTGAGACACTTTGAAGGCCTCGTCTGCATCTGATTTTGCTCTTCAGTGAAGTACCACTCTCTTCCTCGTCTCGGCGTCAATCAGCAGCTGCTTCCCTTTGAAGATATTTAGAATAAAGTGAGCTCAAAGCTCTGAGGTGTCATAAAGTTGAGCTAATTTAGTTTCAGAGTTACGGTATGGCTGATGCTTCTCGGTCCTCCGTTGATGACTGTGACACTTTCCTCTTAGAGCTTTAAAGTCAAATAAATGATCATTAACTGATTTTAAACTTAGAGACAGCCACGGACAAAGGTGTCATGTGTATGTAGATGATATTCACGGGAAGCAGTACAAGTGTGTGAAATTTAAAACCCATCACGTCCCCGTCCACATTTCAGCGCTGCCCATCGAAGAATAACGGTAGCGTGATGTCACTGCGGCATGCACAGCTCCTTTTATTTAAAGCGTCTGGTTACAGTCGACAGTAACAGAAAACCTGAATCATGACACGCTAACAGTAAACATGTATCTGCAGTATTACATGAATCATGTGACTCAAACACATACTACCTCCTCACAGCACCTGTGAATCCTCCGATTCTGTCTTGGTGCAGTTTTTCAAATGTCTTGGTTTCTCTCACTTCCACAGCTGGTCCGTTATGTCACGTCTCCTTGGAAACTCTTCCGTCCATCCTCTTCTGCTTATCCTTGTCAGGGTGGCGGGGGGCTAGAGCGTGTCCCGGCTGCTACAGTGCAAGAGGCACACCTGGACAGTAGACCAGTCTGTCACAGGGGTAACACAAACAGACAACCACTCACATTCACACCTGTGGGTGATTTAGATTCTCCAGTTAACACAGTGGTTCCCAACCTTTTTTTGCTGGTCCCCCTTTGTTTTATAAGAAAAATGTTCGTGCCCCCCCCCCGGGCTCGCGTGCACAAACAGATCCTCCAATCACACGCACCCATATTTTGCTGCATTGCGGTTTATTTCACACCTCAAACATTCAGTAAACAATTAAGCAAATAGAAGTAATCTGCAATAAATTACAGGTAGTAATAAAATAAACTACTAACTCTTTTACGCTGCGTTCGCACCTACACGGGTATTTTTGAAAACGCGGCTGTTTCGTCCACGTAAACGGCGTTTCAAATCACCGAAAACTGCGATTTTTAAAACTCCTTTTTTGCGTTTACGTGTGGACGAGGAATACAGAGTTCGTCACGCAACGTCAAAGGTATGTGCCTTTTTTCACGTCACGCTGTGGCCACATTATTGTTTACATGAGATGAATCGCAGAATGATAGAGACAAAATACTGTTAATCTGACTGTCTGCAGGTTTTACACGCAGTTACTGTCCCTCCATTAGAAAGGCAGAGGCGTCACGGTGTCATTATTTTATGTGCAGTTTTTTCCTGTGTAATAATGTTCAACATTGCTGTCAATACATTTTTCAAAAAATGCCTCTCTGTGCAAAATGGGTTTAAAAACATAAACAGCTGTGGGATCCTGTTTGTCTGTGATTTGAAGAGCCCAGCGCTGCTCCCGACGCAGGGAAAACCAATTCTGCAGGGAGACCTACCTCGGCACCTGTGCAGGTGAAACCAAACCATATGCTTCACCATATTTTCTAGTCTTTGGCTTAGAATGAAGTTGGTTTGGAAACATATTCAGCGATGCTTCAGCTCCTGCTTTGCATTTGTGTGGGCGCCATGCTAGCAGTGTCCTAGCATTTTTCCCCTTTTCAATCATGTCCACGACCTCGTTACTCAGAGATCAAAGTAAATGCACCTGCACAGGTAGCTCTGGCCTTGCTTGTTGTCCTGGTTTGCCCTCTCATGGACAGGATGTGAGGTTCAAATGGCTAAAGAGTGATTTTTAAAGCACTGCTGTTAAGGTCTGCCTGTACATTAACACCTGTAAGATGAAACACCTGGGCATACACACAGCCTGTTTCAGTACGTGACGCTAACGGCTGCTACTGATTATGTTTCTTCATGCGTTTGCAGCCCTGTGGACTCAGCATGCTCTGGTCCACTCCGTCCCATCCAGACTCACAGCACACTGACACATGCCAGCTGATTAGTCACTCGCTGTGTGTCAGGATGGTGTATTTTTACATCCCAGTTTGTAGCTCCAGGGCTGCAGGGCCCTGCCGTGCACAGATCACTGACAGGTGTTAGAGTCGAGGACAATGCTGTCACATTGTATTAGAAGACACATGAATCCAGACGGGCAGTGACAGAGGCAGCTAAAGCTGGCTGCTGATATTTCTGATTGTCTATTCAAGGAGACATAAATCTAGAAAAGATGACTGCTTTCTGTCTGCTCTTCACTTTGGATGCATCCCAAGCAACCTGTCTAATACAAGTTATTATAAGTACACAGCTCACCACTGGTGTCACACAGAAAGAAACTCACATCTGAAAATACTCGCACATTCGGCCTATAGGAGCATCACACAGTGTTACCTCACTGGTCAGTTACAAGAACAACCACATGCATTATCATCATTTAATCCATGCTATCGCTCTTTAAATCATCAACGGCAGTGATGAAAAACTGAGTGGTGAGAAATTCAGATGAAAGGAATTTCCAAACCATCTGCAGGCAGATACCAGAGACATTATCAAAGCCCAACGCGGTGTTGAGCCAGTCAGTAGCTGAAGCAGATGAGCGTTTGATCCACTTTAGGAGAAAAAAATATTCTTAGATGAAGCCTTTAAATGATTTGTGATAGAACTGTCTCCAAAGCTTTTAGGGCAAGTACCCTTGCCATCTCTGCAGGTGTTCCACAGGGATCCATTCTTGGACCTCTGTTATTCTGTGTGAAGCTGGTCAAAGTTCCTGTTGCTTTTGCAGCTTTGCTGGCAAACGTTCAGATGTCAGTTCCTGCTCTGCGTCTGCCAAGATCTTGTGTTTCTTTGCATGTTTAGTCTCGCAATGTTGACTCAAACTGTAACTCTTATACACAGCATTGTACTGTTCACAAAGAACACAGCTTTACCTCTGACTGCAGCTAATGAACCTTTCTAAAAACTTTAAATTCTGCAGCAAACATTCTTTTTTAAATATGAGCTGTCATCTGTCAGGGTTAGCAAACTCAATGTTTGTGTCTGGACACAGGTAAGACTCACACACAGGGACAATAACAGTTTCTATAACAGTCGTGACGGTCCTGACTCACATCAAACTTTCCAGACTCTCATCTCCAAACAAAGCCTGCTCATAACCCTGGGACAGGTGATTCTCCAGGCAAACCTGAGCACAGGGAAAACACAGGTAAGCATCTCTCTCACAGGTAAGTGGAAACATTCACTCGAGGCATTGAGCCAGGATGCACAAACTGTTGCAAAACAATGATCCAGCAAGGACTGACGAGCAACACTCCTTTAGAAGAGCCAACCATGAGGACATCAGGAACGCGTGTGCAGAGGCAGAATGTGGGAAACCCCGGAGAGTCCTGCTTCTGCACCAAAACCAGAACACACAAACACGAGAGCAGAGAGAAGGCGACCGGCAAGGACAAAGTGACACTCACACTTCTCATAAATATCTTTGCCAACACATTTACGGTGAAGCTGCGTTCACTTGCACACAGGTACATATGCAAATATAAAAACTAAGAGCTGGCTTCAAAATAAAAGCCAGAAAGCTATATGTGATTGTAGCACCCCACCTGCTATACTGCGTCTAAACCATAGGTGTCAAACTCTGGCCCGCAAAGCCATACCAAATTACTGTTAGAGCTGGCCTACTGGTATTGTACAGCTAATATATATATTGTTTAGTATTAAGTTTTGCTTGTTCCATATTCAGTTTTTCAGCAAAACTTATTTGAGTCCATAAGAAAAGATTCATTCTTATATCTTATATTTTTTTCAATAAATATTAACGTTAGCCCGCGACTTTGTTCCAGTTTTGAATTTTGGCCCACTGTGTATTTGAGTTTGACACCCCTGGTCTAAACCCTCTTACTCAGCTCTGGGTAAGAGAACTCTTACTCTGGTTCTGGTGTGTACAGGAATCAGGGAAAGTAACAGTAAACCCCTCGCCTAGACTTGAAGTGGACATGAAACGCTACACGTATAAAGGCTAATTTACCCCACTGAGCCCTGCTCTCATAAACTGACACAGATGTAAGTCAGTCTGTGAAGCTGGATTTAAGAAATCAGTCCTTAAAGTTTAAAACCATGTGTAGCGCCACCTTCTCAGTACAAACTTGACATCATGTGGTTGGTTGGTTGCGTCTGATAGACTTAGTGACAGGATTGTTACCTCAGAGGAAAATAAGGACATGAAAACTAAACATCAGTGTAAGGGGATCACTGTAGCGCTGCAACAATGAGTTTATGTTAGACAAGGATATATTTAATTTAATTTCAATTCAATATTATTTATACAGGGCCAACATCAGTCACCTCAAGGCGCTTTATATTCTAAGGTAGACCCTACAATAGCACATACAGAGAAAAACCCAACAATCATATGACCCCCTATGAGCAAGCACTTTGGCGACAGTGGGAAGGAAAAACTCCCTTTACAACAACATCCTCTGTTTGTAAGGTCTGCAATATACATTCATTTAAATGCATTTACTAATCTGTGATAAAGAATAGAAAAGGGAGACACGTTGAGCTGATATCAGTTTCACAACAGGAAGGTTTATTCTTCCTCTGTGCCCCAAAACGCTACTCGATACCACAGCGCGTAATGTGCCCTCTAGCGGCTGGATGTAGGATAGCATTTTAAATGACAGGTACAAAAATACAATCATAACAAAAACCTTTAGGGGGGGGGGGGACTGTTTTCCCCAGTTTATTTCTGATACCAGATTTTAATAGAAAGCTATTTTCAACTCTCTACACCAGACGGTACGTTTACAAGATGGCAGCTGTCGAGCTAGCGTTTGAAGAGAGAGTCTCCCTTCTCTATTTACTGTGGAGAGCAGAGCAGCGGCGTAAAAGACGTGCTAGCCATACCTGGGTCCACCAGGTCCTCCAGAAGTGTGAGCAGTTCGGTGAGTTTCACCATTTGCTCCAGGCGCTCAATCCCACCGGCAGAGCGCCTGTCCATCTGCCTGCGGTTAGTAAAGGTGTTTAATACGGTAGTCCTTTATTGATACCTGTGCTAATATATGCTAAACTAGCCGTTTATACACTGCTAACATGGATGTGGTATGCTAATGTAACCCTGGTTAACATAGCTAACAACAAATAAAAGCCTGTTAGTAAAAACAGTCATAAGAAATATATTACAGGTGATAAATAGTCAATAAATAGATCATAATGGTTAGAAAATTCATTAAAAACATCAGCAATGATATAATTCATGGTATAGGATTTCATTTGTGTTTAAAAACATGTTAAAAGGGTACAGAACTTGCTAATTCATGGTGTTTTATGTTAATTCAGGTAAAATGGCTAAAATATGTGTTGAGACTCTTATTGTGAAAGGGCACGCTGCAGCGTGACTCCTGTGATTAGCCACACCCAATCGAGTTGTTCCTTCTTTTTGATGCTCGAGAGGGAGAAATGCAGACAGTCCTTGCAGAGCTGCTGCTTAAATGAGTGAAAAAATAGTAAAAATAAGCCAAAAATCTACTTAAAGCCATTTTTGTACTCTGGAGAATGTATTTTTGTTTTTCCGACCTGTCCTTGCCTTGGTGACGTTGTGAACATAACCGAACGGGACTTGGTGAGTTCAGAAATTGTCTTTTATTTCATGCAAGAAATTTTTGTTGTATTATATTGCTCATTTCATGCAAATGGAGAGCCAAGGTAGCAGATTTATGTTGTTTTATGTTAAAAACGGTGGATTCGTGCTTAAACGACACACAGGCTGCAGTTCAAAGGCCTTTGACGGTGTTTCAGCGCGCCATATTGGCGTCACCTCATTTACGGCTAAATAAGCTGGAAAAAACGGACTTTTACTGTTATTTAAGCGCTACCCGTGTGTTATTTTCGAATGTTTATGCACTTTATTTTGTTGTTATGGTAGGCCATTAAGGTTTGGATCGGGAAATGCCGAGCTAGAATCGGAGTTTGATCCGCTGAGCGAGAAACAAGATGGCGAGCCACCCACGGACCCATTGAACTGTACCGAGCAGGAAAAAGGAAAACGCCCCCTGCTGGACGTTGAGCTCTTTCGCTGATAAAACTGGTAGGATTAATCCATACACCTCTGCAAAAGAACAGCGGACTTTTCAAAGCACTGGATAATCATTCGGAGTAATTCCAGGATTAATAGTTAAAGGACACAAAGACAACTTTCTTTTGTTTATTTGTTTGTTTAAGGGATTTATTCCGCCTTTTGCTGAATTGTTTTCAGTTTTACATTTATTTATTTATTTTTGTAATTTATTTTGGTCAACCTTACATTTTAATGCTGTAATGGTGTTAATGGAAATGTAAATAATTTTGTTGGGTTAAAACAAAATAAGAACTGGTTGAGAATTTAAAGGTGAACCTAGACCAAGATTAAATTAAATCTTGGGCCTAAAGAACTGAACTTGATTTATAATAACACAGTGTTAATGCAAATAGATCAAAGGATAAACTTGAACTTAGAACTTGAAATAAATAAAACAATAACCTAGGTTGAGAATAACATCCTTCTAAAGCCAAATAAAAGGTTTTGAGATAAATAGGATGAACTAACAGAACATACTGAACTAAGAAGGGGAAAGAAAATATCTTGTTTTCCTTAAATGTGTGATGTTGAATGTTTTATGTAATGTGTCTATAACTGTCTATTCTCTGTCTTCACAAAATAATAAGCTGGCAATTTAAACGTATTTACTGGTCTGTGGTCCTTATTACATGCTACGCTCATTACTGCTCTAGTAGTCGAACCTAACTGGTCCTAGTATACTGTAACGACTCCAGAAGTGTTACACTAACAGTGAATGCTGTCGGTGTTTACTGATAGCAAACTGTGGTATGGAGACGACTGTTTATAATATTTCTAGTGATACTCGAAAGGTCTCATCAAGTCCCAATTTAATTCGATTTATGCTGTTATCAGTGTTTGCAATGATAGCATGGCTGTGGTGCCATATCAGTGTATGCTCTCGGTGTTTGCTGATATCAAACTGGTATGAGGACCACTGTTGGTAATCTTTGTAGTGATACTCAGAAGGTCTATCTTATAAAGTCCTTTGTTTTAATTTAGACCTGGTTTAATTCTGGGATAGTTGAATATTTGTATATAATCCCCACAGCTGTCAGACTCTATAACAGGGGTCACCAGCCTTTCTTAAAACTGAGAGCTAGATAAAACTGTGAACAGTTTGGTTCATCTTTAGTTAGAATATGCTAGATAGAACCATATATCTTGATAAGCTGTCTTATCACAGGTTACTTTTTCAAAAATATTAACAATGATTTAAGCAAGGAAAGGGCTACATGTCAACATACAACTCTTTATTTCTATTAATGTCTTACTTCATTCCTACCTGATTGACATGTTTAGAATTATGAGTGATTGGCTCACTGTAGGGGTAAAAGTTGCTACCAATCAAATTAGGAAATGGTAAAGTTAAAACAAAACACATTATATTATATCTAATATATATTATGTAATATATATTCCTTTAGGACCATCACGTCCAGTTTCACAGTTGGTGTGTCCACTGTCTAGTGGACGACTTCATGGCTCTACCTTCAACTGGAGACTGGCGGTCCATCGCAGAGGGATTCCAGGAGCGCTGGAACTCCCCTCTCTGCTGTGGAGCTCTGGATGGGAAGCACGTCCAGACGAAGGCACCCCCCAACTCAGGATCCATGTTCCACAACTACAAGGGAACTTTTTTCATTGTTTTCCTTGTGGTTGTGGATGCAGAGCATCGCTTCCGCGTCATTGATGTTGGGGGGCACGGGAGGACCAGCGACGGTGGTATTCTGGCCAACTCCACCTTTGGTCAGGCTCTTCATGCTGAGACTCTCCATCTGCCTCCGGACCAGCCTCTACCTGGTGGAGAAGACCGTGGAGCCCAGCCCCATGTCTTTGTGGCTGATGAAGCATTCCCGCTGCAGCGGGAGATCATGAGGCCTTTCCCTGGACGCCTCCTCCCATTAGAGAAGAGGATTTTCAACTATTGCCTCTCCAGGGCCCGGTTGGCAGTGGAGTGTGCCTTCGGTATCCTCTCCTCACAGTGGAGGTTGTATCGGCGCACCATGGAGCTCCGTCCTGAAGTTGCGGAGAAGTGTGTGAAGGCGACTTGTGTTCTCCACAGTTGCGCTGTTTGGACGAGAGAGGGGCACCTGCTGTGGTGGAGCTGTTGCAAGGCCTGGGTCATGTAGCAGCCAGCAACTTCTCCAGAGAGGCTGTCCTGGTGAGGGAGAAGTTCTTGGCCCACTTCTCGGCGGAGGGAGCCGTGTCTTAGCAGCCAAAAGAATAGCCCATTTGAAGTCCCAGCGACTTCCCCACAACAGCTCTGAGCCACCCACAAACCTCTAAAGTGCGTTCCTGCCTTTTTTAAATTTTCTTAATAAATGGAGCTCTACTCCAAAATAAACTAACCTCTCTTTATTCTCTTAAATAATTGGTCTTCACTATTTTCCTATATAGTAGTTTATTTTTTTCATTAGTATAATATGAAATAAATTCTACATGTGTCAAGTTGTGTGCCAATATTTGCTGTGTAGTAGAACTGAGACATTAGTCATTGTTAGGGTGCCTGGGTCATCGACTCAGTGTTTTGTGGTTTTGGTTCTTTGATTTTATTTATTTAACACTTAGATCAATAGATCATTATATCATGGGTTATAGGTTTATTCTTAGTTCAGGTTTTCTATGTGGGTTTTGTTAGAGTTTTAGTGTTCTGGTTTTCTGTCTGTGATCCATAGTTGCTGTCTCCCCTGTCTGATGTATCCCCCGTGTCTAGTCTGTGTCTCTGTGTTATGTTTCCTGTTTTACTTTGAAGGTCCATGTATTATGTTAATGTGTCTGGTTTTGCTTCCTTTGTCTCGTTAGGCCTGATTTGCCCCAGCTGTGTTTCCCTCCTGTTTCCCATTCCCTGATTGCTCCCTCTGTGTATTTAAGCCCTGTGTTTCTCTGTGTCTGTGTTGTGATCTACCCTCATCTAGCTGTGTGCGGAAGGTTATTTTGTATTCTTAGTTTTGTTACCCTTTTGAGTTCACGTCTGTCTCCGGAGTCTGCACTTTGGGTCCTTTTCCTGCCTGCACACAGCCATTACATAACAGTCATTACAAAAATATATTTGAAATAATATTGAAATTCTCAAACAGAAAAACATTAAACATAAATATATAAAATATAACTATTTACAGAGAGACAGGAAGAAAAAGGACCCAGCTTAAAGTGGAAGAGCCTCAGGGAGAAGGAGGAGAAAATAAGAACATTGTTTCTGCCCTGGAGAGCTGCTGCCTCATCAGAAAACTACTGATTGCTCGGGTCCAATGTTTCCAAATTTAACACAGCTGTGCTGTTTTAACCCTTTAGAGCCGATCGGAGCGGGCACGCTCTGTTATGCGTAACTATTTTTAAATCCCGGTAGCACTGCAACCACGTAAGCTAGCGCAAAAATTTTTTTTGCATATGAAACCGGAGGAGTTGTACTTACATATTGTGCCATCAGCTTGTCCTAGGTCACGGTTTCCTTCCACATAAAGCTTTGCAAAAACTGCATAAAAAGCGCTTGCAGGAACAAAAACATAATATTCCAGAAACACGCTTTGCCGGTCCGATCAGCTGTTCAAAACACTTCCTACGTTGGAATAGACGTCAGCGCGAACTTTTGCATTTCCGCCATTACCTGGCCGAAACCGGAAGTGACGTCATTTTCGCGGAAATGTAGTCTTTTTTGCGATCAGGGCCTCAGGGCCTATACTGCTCTTTTTAAATGTTATCTTTGACTTTATGACTTTCTGTGTCGTTTCTGGGATGCTTAGGACTCATATTGCACTGCTGGAAATAGTTTATTTTGATGCATATGCTGCTTTTTTGCAAATTTGCAGTATAATATTTATTTTCGTTTTTCCTGCAGTGTATAAAAATTGGTGTATTTCAAAAATAAAACTATGAAGACACTCAAAATAAATTTCCTGTGGTGGGAAACTAGTTTGTGCAACTTTTTTGTATTTACAGTTTTGAGGGATAAGCCTCTTAAATTTCTCTAACTACAAATATATGTTAAAAAATCAAAAACGATTTTCAATTTTTTTGTAGTTTATTGCACTTTTTTGCAATTTATGTAATTACTATGCACTTAATGAATACATATTATTAAAATCTGGGCTATAATGGTTGTATTGATGTATAGCAACTTGAAATGCTCCCAAAAATGGCTCCACAGCATGTAAAAATATAATATAAGCTCTGGCGGACTTGGTTCTATGGTAGGTCTTAAAGGGTTAAAAAACTAATTTATAAATTTGAAAGCAGCTGGTGTCGTACAGCTGCGGGTGGTTGGCTACAGCGTTGATGAGCCTTTGCTCCATATTGAATGAAGAATGAATGGCTTTGGCTGGACCTGCCCCTTGGAACCAGGTCAGAGCATCACGTCACCAGGCTCCTGATTGGTTGTCGCGGCGCAACTTGAAGCTGGAGTTCAGATCTTTCCAACTCGAGCCGTAGACGCGATAAGCGTGAATGCATAAAATGTACCACACAAACTGCAGCACGTATTTTCCATCACATCAGTCGCGTGAATCAGGCAGAAAACTGTTTTTGTGACGCAAATCTCCTTCCATTGACTTTACATCTAAATCTGACTCTTTGGTCGCTTCTATCGCGTTCGGTGTGTACGCACCATTAGCCGTAATGTTCGACTTTGTAAAGCATTTTATAAATGAGGACAAGAGCCTGTTTGACTTCAAGCACTGATTTCTTAAATCCATCTTCACAGACAGAGTTACATCTGTGCCAGTTTATGAAAGCAGGGCTCAGTGGGGTAAATTAGCCGTTATACGTGGAGCATTTCATGTCCCCTTCAAACAGTAATTAAAGAATTGACCCCAGACAACTCTTAACTTAGGTGCAGAATAAAATGTACAAGCACACACTTTAACTCAAAATGATGTCACAAGTACTTCAGCAATTGAAATATATGTTTAAAATAAATAATACCCTTTGAACTTACTTTGTGGTAAGTTCACTGCTCCCTTGTCCAACAAGGATAATTTTAAACAGATATAATGCTTTTATTGTGGCAGGTTGCCTACTAACCAGTGTTGCCAACTTAGCGACTTTGTTGCTATATTTAGCGAGTTTTCAGACCCCCTTAGCGACTTTTTTTTCTAAAAAAGCGACTAGCAACAAATCTGGCGACTTATTCTGGTATTATTGGAGACTTTTTGACATGAAAGCGGGTATCGCTTTTACTCTCAACAAGCAGCGGTGCTGCCGTGGGCACCTCGCCCGTTCCAATGCGCTCACGGCGGAGGATAGTCGTCCCCCAGCTGCTATCAGGGCAGGAGACGTTCACACCTGTGTGTCCAAACGGCAAATGAATCGCGCATGAGCGAAGCCGCTGCTCCCGCACTGACTGTAACGCAGTCAGTTCTTCTTTTATTCTTATGCTGTTTTGTGGATCACAAGGTTTAAAACTACTTATACACACACACATACACAGTAACTCCACCAGAGCGCCTATTTCGGGTCACTTTTGCCGGTCCAAGCCCGTATAAAGGAGCAGGGTTGGAATTGTGACATTAAAAAAAACAATAATTGCTAAAAGAAATTTAATTTGTAGTTCTAAATAAATTCTAACTGCATTTAGGACGTTTTTTACTCACTTCATGTCTCTTCCACGATGTTATTTCTCTCTCCAACAGCGTAGGTTACAATTATATTAGCTTTTTTTTTTTTTTTTTTTTTTTGTGTCCCGTTTGGATCTTTAGCATCAGAATTGTTGTCTTAAGGCCAAGTAAGATGCCAAGCGGATTTATTTTACCAAGTGGATCATCATGGCCTTGCCATATTGGTCCATTTGATTGACCTTTATTATAATTATGAATTTATTTTATTTTCAGTTGCTACAAACGGGACAGACATGACTGGGGGATAGGACAGGGAGAAAGAATGAAAGAAAGAGAGGGAGAGAAAGAAAACTAAAGGGGAGAAGAGACGGTGAGAAGGGGGGGAAGAAAGAAAAAAACAAAACAAACAAAACACCTGGATCACCTGTATGGAGAAAAAAACAGAAGAGAAAGCAAACAACAAAGAGCAACATAATAAAAAAAACGGCACTATCACAATAAACTAGCTAGCAGTAGATATCAGTAGATACTAAATAATAAACGATATTGTGCAGCACGAAAGATAGACAGCACACAATGTGCTTTGAGGCAGCAGCCAAGAAAGCTGTAGTCCGCGTCTGTGAACACCCGTGTGTACACCTGTGTGCATACCTGTGTGGATCAGCATGCTTGTATTCCAAAGGTTTCTCCATGTAACGATCTGCTAGGGAGTGTGGGGAGCCACAGCCCCGTCCTCCAGGGTATGAAGCAGGTATGGAGGAGATCAAAACTCCAGACATCCAGAGGCCCCCAGAACACAAGAGACCAAGGAAGACCAACAGAGGGGCAGCCGCGCCACTGTCCCAGAAAGAGCTGAGGAGAGTCCCAGATGAGGGCTCACTCAGCAGCCGCGGAGCAGAAGCCAGGGGGAGTTGCAGTGACGCGCCCGTGAGCTCCGCCGGCAGCCAGCTGTGCCTGAGTGACCGAGCCCCAGGCCGAGAGGCCGGGGGCACCCCACCTCCGAAGTGGCCCGAGCGAGCCCCAGGCTCCAGGCCCCGATAAGCGGCCGCCAAGGAGTGAGCCGGTGTGTACCCGGACGCCCACCCCCAGACACAAAGAACCACCAACGCACCGACACCTGAGGGAGTCCGCCACTGGCAGGGGAAGTGGTGGGTGGAGATAGGCCTCCAAACCTTGGAGGGCCTGAGATGTCCCCAGAGAGGTGGCGTCTGATACCCAACCTGACATATAGACACAGACATACAGGCACACACAGACACAAACATCCATCCCCACCCTCATGCTCTCATGAGGGTGGGGAAAAAAACCCCAATTATATTAGCATGACCAATTATGCAAATTGGGCGATGACGTCATTTAGCGACTTCTAGCGACTTTTAGGACAGCCAATAGCGATTTTCCTTACTGAAGAGTTGGCAACACTGCTACTAACGGGAAGGTTGGTTGTTCGATCGCACTCAGTTTGCTAACCCCATGTTGCTCTCTGATGCATGAGAGTGTGAATGTTAGACAGAAAGCACAGTATAGAAAAAGTGCTTGTGTGAAAGCACTATATAAGAACCAGTACATCTACATCTATGCGCACATGGGCCCACACAGAAAGTTGGCTCAGTCGGTCACTGCTCACCAGTCCCAGCTCTCGGCTGCCTCTGCTACAGCGTGTTAGCAACTCGCTAACAGTTCTCCTACTGTCCGTGAAAGTCCGGGATAACCTTGAGCCTCACCTGGAAACAGCTGTCCACTGCCGTGCAACTGTCGGGAATGTCACTTCACACTCACTGCTAACTGCTAGTCACGTGATCTTTTGCTAGTCAGCCTCAGTAAACTAAGCTATGTGTCTCGCACGTGTTGAATTAATCCTCGTGCATTACCACACACACACAGGTGCATCAACATTCACGGATCACTGTGAACATTACCTCAGAGTGGTATTGTTATTATTATTACACATTTACCTTTGTGACATATTACAGTGCAGATTACACTGACATCATGTGGCATTAACCTCATGTTACTGTTGCCTTTAAGTCTTTAGGAATTATGAGTATTTACTCCCATCTGAACTTTTATCAAAGAGGGACAAACTGCATGATGCATGCCGGAGTACGTTGGAATCCTGATTTCCTAATTTAACCTCAGGTGATCAAAATAAATAGATAAATAAACATCATCCTATCACCCTATTCCCGTCATACTTGGTACCAGAATCCTTCCGCTGAGCAGTGGGTGTTTCCATGTCCAGCCCTGAGTGGCTGCAGTGACTACAGAGGCTGTGATGTGCATTTGGCCCCCAACACCAATAACAGCATTTATTGTTTTCTAATCAGCACCCCTTCGGCCGCTCCGATCACTCAGTAAATAATGGAGATGTCAATAACGTCCCGGTCCCGTGACTCTGGAGCCCCGCGCTCGCTCTCTCGCCTGCTGCCCCGCTATAAAGCAGCCTCATTAATCACGCCTTACGTTCGAGGAGAGTTCACAGTGACAAGTACTGAAAATGTGCACGCAGACACACACGAGCATGTGTTCCAGGAGCATGCTCACAAACCCGGTCACACAAAAATCAAATGACCTGCCCCCTCCCTCTGCACTTTAGTGGTCAAGCAGCCAAAATGTGGTCTCGTCAGTGAGGCAGCTCCATTGATTAGCACTTCCAGCTTCTGTTCTGGCCCAGGAATTACCCCTCTAATCTTGTAGTGAGTTATTTGCTGGAGACCAATCAGCCTGATCAGACAAATTACCCTCCTTGTGACTGCCTGGATGCACACAGAGCCACCCTGCGTACAGTATGTTCACCTGCCTGAGGTAACACTCGGTTTGCTTTTGTTTCTGGCCGTCTGAAAACTGTTTGTTTCTCCTTCAAAATAGACTGAGCTGTATAATAGGTGAGTCAACACAAAGGTAAGTCTTAGAGACGCCCTTCCAGGGACACATTTCTTATGAAGGTGTGTATTTTAACCCAGACCTTTTACCAGCTGAACTAAACAGCAAGTGAAAAAGCACAAGAAAGCCACTGAGGTCTGAGACAGGACTGTTACTCTCTGCACTGGTTTGGGCTGTTGCTGTTTGAGCTGCTAACAGGAAACGGGTGGTCTTTAATGTTTGGAGGAGGATTGGCCTTTCTATTTAACAGAGCAAAGCAAAGCTCCTATAAAAATACGGAGCAAAGATCAGCACCGGACTTCACCAGAGTCCATCTGATGCTTCCATTCACAGCCCATCTCCAGGGTTTCATTTCCTGCGTAAATGTGCAGTACACGTGTAATCCAGCAGGAGGCACTCTTCTTTGTCACATATATAATTCATGGAGTGGATTAAAACACGGTTACCCAGAAGAAGAGAAACCTCTGTCTTCCGGTCGCGTCACACTGAGGCTCGTTCAGAAGAACTTGCACATCAGCCCCTCCGTGTCTGCCCTGGAAACCCCGCGCCACGTCCGGGCCCTTCCTCTGGAGCGTGGATGGGATCGATATAGGCTTTCAGAAGCGGCTCCTCCAGCCATTCCCCGCGTTAACGACAGCCATAACTCAGGGCGCTGGCAGCAGAAGAGGTTTATATATATATCTCAGCCCGAGAGCTGTGACCTTTCTGTCTCCCCACTGACAGCTCCTACAGAAAAAGGTGTCAATTAATGACATTTAGAAAATTTCATATCACTCCCAATAACTCTGAGGCTTTTTACAGGAACTCTTCTATTGGTGCTGAACGCTGGTGTGGGTGTTGGTGAAGGAGGGGGGGCGGGTGGAGAGTACTACAGGCTGTCATTAATGTCACTCAGCTTCATGGCGTCATTTTGAACTCTGGTGGAATAAAGGCCAATGCATCATTCCGATTGTGTTCGCTCTGTTTTATTAGTCACTGCAGATTTCTTTGTCCACTCGCTGGTGTGTCACAGTCTTTTTTTCTATAAATAAGCCAATATGTCTTAATGAAATTAACAGAAAAATGTAACGCTTCCAGGAGTTCATTTCTGCCCCTACTGGTGCGGTGTGCACGCCGCTGGGGCAAATTACCGGACCTCGAACTACGTGTTCCTTTTTATGTGTACGTATTTGTTCTCAAGCAGCAGAACATCGACGTTTGCATTTTTTAAAGCACAAAAACAGAAAAAGCTTAGAGCAGCGGTCCCCAACTCCCGGGCCACGGACCAGTACTGGTAGTCGTTTAGTACCGGGCCACGAGAGTTGAAGTTCAGGTGTGAAATTTATGGTTTTCAGGGTTTTTATCAGTTTCTATTGTTATTTTTTTAATCATTTTTATCATTAACTTGGTTTCCCCACACTGTTAGCCTTTGCAGTAATTTCCATAGCTTAGTACTGCAAAATCAACAGTAAAAAACTCTAAAGGATGTTAGCAGTTTAGTACTGTAATTTGCATGTAATTGTGGGAAAATTCCATGAGAATACATTATTTTTACGGTAACTCACCGTACTCATGGAAACAGCTGTAAAATACAGCAAATGTAACAATTAGTGATGTTACTGAGATTATACTATTACGCCATCCGGATTTCTGTTGTTTTCTACTGTAGATCTAAGAGTAATTACTTAAATCCTCATTCAGAGTGTATTACTATAAAATGCAATTCACTGTGAGAGTAGTATTGTCACAGTCTGGCTGGCAGACCGTGGGGAGATGGGGAAATAGGACCCAAACGCCGGACTCTTCAGTGCAACAGTGTTTATTTACAAGGTGGTGAAGTAAACAACAATAAATCCCCAGTTTCCCAGACTCCCGTGTAGTGCTCTCTGCCCCAGTGTCCCTGCACTCCCTGTGCTCACCGCTCCTTCTCGTCCCACACTCCTCCTGAGGGGAAAACAATAGAGGCAGCCGTTACACACTTATCCCAGCAGGCATACACTCACACTTGACTGTGCTTGAAGACTGACGTGTAGTCAAACACAATAATCCAGCATCGGTGGAAGCTCCATCGCTCATCTAAATAGCTCCCCCGACGAGCCCAGATGAGGAGCAGGTGTGCGGCAAGGACTTCGGGTGCGGCCAGCCCTCAAGTTAGGCCACGCCCCCAGGGCTGAAGGTGCCTGTAACTTGGCCACAGAAGAAAGGCAACACACACACACACACACACACACACACACACACATACCTGCCTACAGATGTGCACAGGGGCAGTGCAGACAACACACCAAATAATAATAATAATAATAATAATAACAACAGTCATAGTCCCCACTGCCCACGGACCCCGAGTCCCCAGAGCCGGGTCCGTGACAAGTATAACATATAAACTACAATATACAGCATAATTTTTAACTTAAGGAGTAAGTTGCAGCCACACTAAAATTTAATTCCTTGAACTGAATGGAACCTCATATATTAATAAGTGCATTTGTTTATTCAAACAATGTGAAACATTATTACAGCCCACTTTGTATCAAACAGCCAGTCTCACTCTTACCAAAAAGAATATTTAAGTATACTTTAAAAACTAGAAAACAAGCAAGTATACCTTTAGTTCAATTTGTATGTATTTTCTTCCTTTTTTAGACCAAATTACATTTAAGCATACTTTAAGTGCAGTTAGAAGTATACAGAAAAGTATAAGTACATTTAGTCTATACTTGTAGTATAGTAGTGCTTGTAATATACTATGTAGTGTGTAATTTATTTGAAGTATACCTGAGGTTTACTAAGAAGTAAAAAGAAATACCCAGCATGCATTGCAGTGCTTTAACTGTGAAATTAAAACAACTATGAAACAAATGATTGATGTTTTAAAACAAGAATCTGTCAAAAATTCTTGTGTAATGTCTTTTACCTTTTGAACAGAGTAAGTGGGGTAAATCATTAATTTAAAAAATGAAATTGTTCAAACCGTGAGTGACAAAGGTCAATAGTTAATAAACCTCAACTCTCAAAACACTTTCTCACCTGTTCACTATATAATTCTGGTGCTTGGACTATGGGTGCAGTTCTTTATAAATGAAACCTTCTGATGGTTAGAACTGTTATAAATTGGCAGCCAGTTGAACTTCCTGAGGGGGAAACGCCAGCTTCTTTAGAGGAAAAGAAACACATCCTGTTAACAATTTTTAATTCAGAAGGACCTGGAGCTGTGGAGAGAGCTGATGTGGATGACTTCATGTGCCTCACATATATTTCTCAGTGGCAGCTTATCAACAGTTGTCCCTCACTTTCCGTAGCTGAAATTCAGGAGCAGTGGCCTGTCTTGTTTACTCGGAAAGGTCTTTCGAACCACCTTTCCAAACTCACAGGCATCGATATCAGTGAGCGCTTAGGTCAGGCCCTCATAACCAAAGGCAGAAGGATTGTTAACTATTTCTCCAGCCAGAAGCTCAAATGGAAGCTTGGTATAAGGACACTCATCCAGCAGATAGAAAGTGAGGGAGTTTTGACCGACAACAAGGTTGGCACAGCAGCCACACTTCTCATGATGAAGTATTACAAGGAAGACTCCCTCTTTGTCTTAGCAGATGTAAGCTTCTTTCATACAGCTCTATGTTTAATGCTGTTGCTTGCTGTCCTGTTTTTTTGTTTTTTGGGGGGGGGGGTTTGTTACATAAAATGTCTTGGTCCTTTATCTGGCAGGAAACATCTACCAGGATGTCCCTTGAAGCAGAAAGCAACCTGCCCATCACCCCAAGGCTGATTATGCTTGGTAAGAAGTCATTTATGAAATAGAGCTGATTAGACCATATTAAAATTTCTGTTTGGCACAATATCAAATTTCACATTACATATTACTGATCAACATGGTAGTCTAGCTACACCAACAGCAGAAATACTGAAGTCAGTACTGTAAAGTTTAACAGCAGCACAAACAGCACATTGGTTTAAAATGGAGCACTGTAACAAAAAATAATTTCCCCCAGGGATCAATAAAGTATTCTGATTCTGATTCTGATTCTGAACTATAAACTCCAAAATAACCATACAGTTGATTCATCTCCGGTAATTTAACTGGGCTGACTCTTTGTTAGGTGTGTTTAATGTGCAGAATAATTCCCAATTATGTACAATTATAATATGTTAAAACGGACTTATGTACACAAGGCCATTAATAATTAACTGTACGTAGCTATTTGCTTTATGACTATCTATGTCTATTTTTTTATGTTTAAGGACAACAGATGGAAATTAGCCTTTGGCTATAATCTGGCATGTTTACATTCATGTAATTTTTTTTTTTTTTACATTTATGTTCATTAACATGCACTGTCCTAAATAAATAAATAAATAAAAATAAATAGACAGTGTGCAGAAGTATTGATATTATTTTATGTTGCATAATGACAACATGTTGCCCCTATACATTTAAGGACAAAGTTCAATGACCGCCACCTGCTGGATGGTGAGTGCAGAGGGGCGTGTAATTGTTGAGCTGGACAAAGAGAACACCTGTGCTGATGCAATGTCAGTCTTCTTTGGTTCATTCTATGTATTGAACCTGGAATACCAGGAGTCAACATTGGAACTAATTCAGAGGTATGTTTGAACAGTTAGCTAATAGTGATAGATGATGATGATGATGATGATGATGATGAGTAACTCATTATTTCAAATCACAACTCAATGTTACTGTATGCTACTATTTATTATCCCTCCTGAAGAGGGAACAAAATGTACCTCCAAGGTTGGGACAAGCAGAAGGACTGGGACCACTGTGAAGCGAAAGGTTGTTCACATTAACCCTCATGTCACAACTTTCCTCCAGCGCCTTACTGAATTTGAGTGGAGAACTTCAAATTAGGTAACTGTTTTTGCCATTTTTAGTGAATTTCTTGTATAATTTAAGTGACCAATGTGTTGTTACCCATGTCTCCACAGATGATCCATGGCCCATGCTTTCTGGACATTTACACAAGACGAGCAACAATGAAGACAAGCTCTCTTGCCATCTTGCAAGACGCTGTCTCTGTCCAATAGGTTTTTTGAGTGCAACAGTTTTGATTTTTTTTCCTTCTTTTACCCGTTTGTTAAAAATTATTTCAGCTACTTACACTTTAATTGTCACATGTATTGGCTCACCCTACAAATCAATGAACTCAGTCCACAAAGCAAGATCAGGGTTCAGTGCAGGTCAGTCAGGTTCCTTCACACCACACACGCTCATCCATGTCCTTGTGGACCCTGTTTTGTGCAATGATTTGGTCGTGTGAGCCAGTATTTTGGACAAAGTGTATATAAAGGCAGACGTGTGGGGCTTGATATTATATTCATTACAATTCAGTTTATTTGTATGGTGCCAACAAAATGAATGCCAAGGCACTTCACATTGTAGGTTTGAGACCCTACAAAATATAAGTAAGGAAACCCAACACCTGAGCATGTGTTGTCTGCCATGATATGGATATGACATAATATCGTTATTGTTTGTACAACCATCTGAGAAAATAATGGATTACATGGTTTAGTAAAAACAAGTGCTTCCTCAATGAAAATATGTTTTCAGTTCTTTTCAGTTTTTGATTTTGGAAATGTGTATTTCAGCAGGGAAAAATCAGAACTGAAATAAAGTGGTGTAAAGCACATGAATTATATTTTGTGTGTGTCTATCCATCCATCCATCCAATTTTTTGGAACCCTCCAGTCTCTTACAGTATGTTACTGTTTCTTTAAATTACGGTCAATTACGACCTGTTAAACAGTAAATTTATTTATTTATTTATTTATTTAGGACAGTGCATGTTAATGAACATAAATGTAAAAAAAAAAAATTACATGAATGTAAACATGCCAGATTATAGCCAAAGGCTAACTTCCATCTGTTGTCCTTAAACATAAAAAAATAGACATAATTCATAAAAATTCATCATTCATTCATATTAAAAACTCCATCACCAAACTCACACATACACACCATTCTGTTCCCAAATAAAACATTAAAACTATACAATTCATACATGATCTCACACTTGATTTGTCCATAACCAGTTTTTAACCTTTGCCTTAAACAAATTGAATGTCGAGCATTCTCTAATGGGTTGAGGAAGACTGTTCCACAGATGGCCTCCCTGGACAGAGAGGACGTTCTGCCCAAATGCTGTCCGTCTGTGGGGTATAAACAAGTCTCCTCGGATTGTAGCTCGAGTGGTCCTGTCTGAGCTTTCTTTATGCCTAATGAACTGCTTTAGTAGTGGTGGAGCAAGGGAGTGTAAGACTTTATATATTAAACTCACTCTTTTAAGTTTCACTAAGTTATTGAAGTTCAGTAATTTATGTTTTTTTAACACATGACAGTGGTGGGAGGTCGGTTTTTTGTCAAGTAGTTTTAAACTTCTTCTGTTGTTGGACAAGCAAGTGACCAGGACGTCAAACAATAGTCCATATGAGAGATGATCATTGAGTAAAAATAAGTTTTTGCAAATTTCATATTTAAATTATTACGTATATGATTAAAATTTCGATTATCAAATTTAAGTACCTGGGACACTTTATTTATGTGACTCTTGAAGGATAATGTTGGGTCTAGAATGACCCCAAGATATTTAAATTCTGGAGCTAATTCAAGCTCTGCTCCATCCAGGAATATGTTTGACTGCTTCAAGTTTAAAGGGCGTTTTGAAAAATACATACAGACAGTTTTTGAGGTGTTCAACATTAGGCATGAGTCCTCCAGCCAGCTATGCATCAATGCTAAATCAGCTGTAAGATCTTTTGCCACCTGCTGGACACTATTTGCTTGCGTATATATAACTGCATCATCCGCATACATTTGAGCAAATATATTTGGACAGACTTCAGGTAAGTTATTGATAAAAAGAGAGAACAATAAGGGCCCAAGAACAGATCCTTGAGGAACCCCTGTATCACAGTCTAAATATGGAGATTTAACTCCATCCAACACCACACACTGTTTCCTGTGTGAGAGATATGAGGCAAACCAATGACCGCCTGTTGGGACACGGTGTCCTCTAGCAGAGATGAATATTTTTGGTACTGATGATACGTGATAACGGTAAGTTACTGGTTAATATATTGCAGTTTATTACCTTGCAGCGGGCTTACAGTGACATACCGTGAATAAACGGTAGTATACCAATTTCTTAATCACAGTATGATGTTACTTTGTTGACGTAATTTACGACATAACGACATAACGACATAACGGTATCTCATTGGCGTCACTGTCGCCGTGAGATACCGTAAAAAAGGCTATGGTGCGTTACCATAATTTGTCCAAGAGTATTATACCACACCAGCAAAAAACGGTATCATCCTGCAGAACGGTAAGCTACCGTAACACGGCGTCACGGTATGACGCTGGCAACAGTGACGCCAGTATGTTACCGTAGAGTGGCGATGAAAAGTCTAACAGTGTAGGTCTTTTCCCGTGTGTTATAAATAAATAATCCTGTTTTGGTACCAGTACTGGTTTTATTTTGTTGTATTTATCCGTGACACCTTAAAGGCCGATCTGTGAAAACATTTTCGGACATAAACCGGTCCGTGACCCAAAAAAGGTTGGGGACCGCTGGCTTAGAAGTCAAACCTGAGCAGCATGGTGCTGTAGAGGTTACCGCCATCGCCTCACCAGAGGACAGTCCAGGGTTCAAACTTTTCCTCCCACAACAGCATGAAGGTCAAGTTAACTGGTTACTTTGAATGAGCAGTCAGACTGATAAAAATGATAACGTATGTACATATATCATCATCATCACCTCTTCTGACTGTACATCACAACTATATAATAAATAATACATTATTTCATGTGTGTGCTGAAACACTGTGTTTCTTGTTGGATACCTGAGTTACATTCACCAGCAGAGGCACAGACTGCTCTCTGTAATGTTCAAACACAACGGCACCAATAATAACTCCCAGCAGACACCGGGCCGCTGCAGCTGTGACCACGTCCTCCTGGTTCCTCTCCCGGTCTCTGCAGCAGCTTCACGCCAGCGTGGTTCAGAGTGCAACCACGTGGCGTGGAGGAGGAAACAGCCGACAGGTGACATCACCTTTCGTGTAGCGTCGGGCTGAACGTACACAAATAATTGAAGCCCTTGACCCCATCGAGCTGCACAGGCTGTAAGTACAAACCTGACATTTTGATACCGCTGCGGGGGCCCTTTCACCACTTCTTTTTATATTCCAGTAATCCTCGCCAGCCCAAGGAGGGAAAACGGCGGGGAGAGTGTGAATGATTAAGATTGTCAAACTCAAATAATGCACTCCAATGACAGACTATAAATCAGGATTTGTGACATTTTCAGAAAAGCTCGGCTCTGTGTGTGCGTGAGCAAACACCCACACACACAAACACACTCACGCTGCCCTGAATGCCATTCATTTATTATTTACATGTGGTAGATTTGTGTGTCCGTGAATGCCCATAACCTTTCTGCATCTGTGTGTGTTTGAAGAGTTCATAATCATATCTGCTTGCACAGGAGTGTGTGTGTGTGTGTGTGTGTGTGTGTGTGTGTGTGTGTGTGTGTGTGTGTGTGTGAGGACACGATGCTGTCATAGACTGACGGCTATCGACAGAAGTGAGATGCTCCTCGTTGCCCCGCCCTCCCCCGCCCCTCCTTCTTTAATCATTTCCACTGAGATGTTGTCTGCCGTCACCACCGCTGAATTTACGCCGCCATCAGCTGTATTTGCATATTGCCTAATATGGATATTTCCAATTGAGACTGTCCCTCAGCAGCTGATGGCTTCTGTGTTTCATGGCTGTTATTCCCCCTCTGCCATCTCCCCATCACCACACAGAGGACAGATAAGAGCAACGGAGTTAATTCCTCACCACCTGATTGGCTCCATCATTTGCTTTGTATCAGCAGTCGTCACACTGTGCTGCTGGTCTTTAATGCTGGAGAATGAATTAACCTACAGCTGATTTTATTTAAAAATGGAAATTAAAAGAATAGTTTCAGTACTTACTTTTAGCTTAAAGCTGGTTAATGGCTAATAAAAAAGGCTAACGCTCCCATTCTGCTCATTTCAGATCCACGGTTTTATTCTTGGATGCTCCCACAGCAGCTTTGCATGATTCACAGTTCAAATAATCCTTCTTTATCTGTTTATCCTCTGTCTGAAAGAAGGCTGCTTTAGCTCCTCCCCTTTGGGATAGCTTTCTCTTAAACTGTGACATCATCTAGACTGAGGGATAGAAAAAACTGTCATAAACAGAGTGTTCAGAGCAGCCTGAGCTCTGGAGAGCTGCTGGCGTTGGTGCCGTGACAGATGATCCACACGGTGAGGGCCACCTCTGTGTCACATGTGGCGTTCTTTTCACCGTTAACAGTGACAGTAGTTAACAGTAACAACTGTGCTTTAACTCAAACTATTATCTTTCCTAAGCGACCAAAAGAGCAACAAAAAAGAAACCACCACCCCCCGAGTCATGCCGTCATCACAGCTGTTCCTTGTCAGAGCGTTCTCACTCCCGAGGCGTAACATGTCGACGTTTTGTCACGTCCCGCGGCGTTCCTGAGGAACGCGAAAGGAGACCTTCGGCGTTCTTATGGTACGCGGCGGGTTATGGCTGGAATCCAGTGCAATGACGCTCCCGCGGTAGTAGACGTTCCAGCCCTGTATTCCAGCCCTAAACCTAACCTTATCCCTAGCCCTGACCATAACCTTATTCCTGACCTTAACCAGGACTTTAATGATGTTAAATAGCGTGTTTCTAAGCGATTTGAAGAAAAAGAGCGAACATGTGTAGGTTCAGTCCAGACGGTTCTCATATTTCCTCTTTTTCCGAGGTCGTCATTTAGGAACGTGGTGGGTAGCCGGAAATGTAATATGGTGACGATTTGTCACCTAGCGTAAAATGTTACGCTTTGGGAGTGAGAACGGGTTGTCCTTGTTCCTCACGAATGTTCACCAGAGACCAGGAGCTGTCTGCAAGCTTCTCTGCTGCAGTGAAAGACTGGAGCTAACTCTGGCAGCTTCTGAGAGGCTTTTCTTTGTTTCCTTGCAGGACTTGCTGTTTGGGGAGAAAACCATGTCAAAGACCCTGCGTGATTTTGCTGCTTTGGGGTAAATTGCTCACTTTGTTTTGAGGAGTTTGACTGAGTGCCATTTTGGGGAGAGGTGGGGTTTGTTTGTAATTTTCTTTGGTGCATTCACTTTTGCACGTACCTCTGCTCATTGCATTTTTTGGTTTGGAGTCTCTTGGATTTATGGTGAAGTGAACCCTCACCCAAACTCCTCTGGCTGAAGCAGCTACCAGCCAGCCTGTGGTGGGCACTCTGGGCCCTCAGATGTGGAGGTGACCGCAGGTTCCCACAGGGCAAGCTGGAGGACATCACTCAGCGCAAACAGCAGATTTAGATCCCGAGACCTCCAAAGATTAAAAGATCTGTTTGTGAGCTCCTCTAAAACTCAATGAATCCACACAAAAACAAGGCAGCAGTTATCTTCTTACAGCAGCACCTCTGTGAACCTCCAAACACACGTATGAGCGTAATTTTAGCGTGCACTTCCACACGTGCGGTTTTTAATTGATCCTGTTCAGCGAGCATCGTGGTGTGGAATCAGGAAATGGCAGCACTGAAGGATCTCTCCTCTGCAGCAGCACTGCTCTCCTCCTCTTGTCCTTAGCTGCATGTTGTTTTGATACACAGCTGCCATCTGTGTGAAATATTAATGCAGTGGGCTGATTTGGGGTGTCGAGCAGTGTCACTCATTTGGCTTTTAATCATGCGGCAGCTTGAGAAAAAAGGAGGGAAAATAACTTCCCTTCCTGGGTGGCTGTCAAAGTCTTCCCAAAGTCATCCGGCTGGCGGGCGTCATGGCTGTCGCCTGTCTCCGCTTTCATTGACAGCTGCATTTTTGGCTCATCTTCGAGCGGCTGAGCGCTTTCACGTCTTCAGCCAAAACAAGGACGACACCCATGAAAATTTAAATACGGCTCCGTCTCACCGCTCAGCCCTTCCACGGGGCCTTCCTCCCCTGAGGAGCGCAAATTAACACCCTGCTGAATTTCTCGCCGCATTTCATCCACATTATTAGGAACAGTGTTTGTGATTTGGATGCGCTTGTTCCTGCTGGCGTGTCTGGCTTGCACACACGCCATTCTTTGATGGGTGCAGAAGGTGGACATGGCCGCCATCACGCCACCCACTAGCATGAACGTTTTGGACGCCACTGTGTTGTTTTATGGGAGCCAGGTGTGAGCAGGCAGCGTCTCTTCTTTGCTTCTTCTCAGACCTGTAACATATGAAGAAAAGTCTGTTTCTGCCACGAGCGCAGCTATAATACGCAGGTTCAGGGGAGTGCGCTGAGGTAAATAGTGCCTGTGATCTGCAGACTGGCAGCTTCGCGGCGACATGTTTTTATTTCTGACCCAAAGAAAAGAGAAACTGTGAGACATGATGACAGAGTGACAGATGAGCTTCATCCATCTCATAGAATAGAAGTTCTCACCCCCGCGGCCCATTATCTGGGTTTTTAACAAGGCCGTCTAATTAATATTTATAGCTTAATTGCCTTCTGCATTTTTTTCCTAAGAAAGAAGAAACACAGCTAAAATAGTGTTGCTGTTAATTAAGACAAATGCATTAATTATTAAAGATGCAAACATGTCAGGCGAGCATAACTAATTATTCGAGCGTGTTAACAGTTGTTTAATGTTAGCAGCAGCTGAATTATTTAGAGCACCGGAGCCATATTTGGATTGTTTGAAATGTGGCGTGGTAAGTGGGGTGAGCAAAGTCACAGCAGACAGACCAATGAAAACACGCAGAGAGAGGGAGAAAAAAACTCTTACAGATGTGGCCCGCCTAAATATAATTGCTCATTACATGTGGAAGAAAGTGTTGGTGTTCATTTAAAGCACTACAAAAACAGCCAGGTTCTGGCTATGATGATTTGTTTGTGTGTGTGTGTGTGTGTGTGTGTGTGTGTGTGTGTGTGTGTGTGTGTGTGTGTGTGTGCGCGCGCTGAGGGGAAATGCATCAGGGGATGAAGGTAACTGGATGTGACAGCAGACAATTTATGTTGTTATGTCTTAATTGTCACCTGATGTGCATGCAATCTGGAACGATGTCAAAAAAAAGGACTCTTCCTCACCGCGGAGTACGACGATGAGGTGCGAAGACAAACGTGATCAAACCTGCACCGAAGGCTGGATTTACCTCATCACCTGTCCGTTCGTCCATCTGTCTGAGTGGTAAAAGAAAATGCCCCCGCCCCCACACAAACATCTCGAGTCCAATTAAAGGTGCTTTAACGGGAATCAGAGCCGTGCTGATGATTTCAGCCCATAAAACCTGTCACATGAAAATTAGCTGTCAGCTTTTATCACTGTTGTTTCCTCACTTCACTCTCGTTTCACTTTCTGTGATTTCTGCCAAGTGTGATGATGTCTGCTGAAGTAATTACACCAAACTCAATGTAATCATCATTCTATAAATCAGGACGTAACCTGCCTCCATCAGGTGCTCATCAAGCACGTCACAAAGGAGAGCGCATCGAGAAAGTCGTTCTGCAGTGATCGTCCTAAGAATACGAGGCGCTGACATCAATCCTAAAATCGATCTGCACTATAAAGAAAAATCTGGATATCAAACTGGAATATTTTCCTCCGAACATTCAAGCAGGGTCTTACAAACGTCTCCTGAGAATTGATTTGAGAATTGATCTCCTCAGAACAGCAACAGCTCGGGGTCGCAACGTGGCTTGCAGATGTGTGACTGCTCACGTAGTCGAGTCTAGAGACTTCTGTCCAAGCTCTGGAGACTACGATGACTGAGAACCTTCACAGACAGACTGCTCATGTAAACACACACACGGGCACACACACAAACACACAAGCACACACACACTCAAACACACACACGGGCACACACTCAAACACACAGACACCCAGACACATACACACACACACGTGCGCGCACACTCACACAAACACACAGACACACAATCAAACACATTCACACTCACACAGACACACACACACTCACACAAACACACACACTCACACACACACACACACAAACACACACACGGGCACACACTCAAACACACACACGGGCACACACACACTCACACAAACACACACACTCACACACACACACACACTCACACAAACACACACACAGACACACACACACACAAACACACAGACACTCAATCAAACACACACACGGGCACACACACACTCACACAAACACACACACACACTCACACAAACACACACACACACACTCAAACACACACACTCAAACACACACACTCAAACACACACACGGGCACACACACACACAAACACACAGACACACACTCAAACACACACACGGGCACACACACACTCACACAAACACACACACACACTCACACAAACACACACACACACACTCAAACACACACACTCAAACACACACACTCAAACACACACACACACACACAAACACACAGACACTCAATCAAACACACACACGGGCACACACACACTCACACAAACACACAGACACACACTCAAACATACACACTCACACAAACACACACACACAAACACACAGACACACAATCAAACACACACACGGGCACACACACACTCACACAAACACACAGACACACACTCAAACATACACACTCACACAAACACACACACAGACACACACACACACAAACACACAGACACACAATCAAACACACACACGGGCACACACACACTCACACAAACACACAGACACATACACACTCACACACACAGACACATACACACACACGCGCACACACAGACACATGCACACACACACACACACACTCAAACACACACACTCACACAAACACACAGACACATACACACACAAACACACAGACACACAATCAAACACACACACGGGCACACACACACTCACACAAACACACAGACACACGCACACACACACGCGCACACACAGACACATGCACACACACACACACACACTCAAACATACACACTCACACAAACACACAGACACATACACACACAGACACACACACGCGCACACACAGACACACGCACACACACAGCGTCTGCTTTAATGTATACGCCCACTCTCACCTGCGGTCACATGACAGTTACTTTCATTTTCTTCTACATATTCTTCTCCTTGTCACCAAGGTCACCGGTGACTCCAAGTTTACCCAGCTCCCTCCTCCTTCGCCCTCCTTCCATCGCTCCGCCCCTCCCACCTCTTCGCCCTGATGGCCTCATGAATCATCCCGTCTTCCCCATCGAACTCTCCGACGCCTCTTTCCCACCACAGCCACTCCAACTTCCCCAATCCTTCTTCATTCCCGCTAACAATTTGGTAATGAAATATTGATTTTTAGTTAGATTCAAATGGATGTTATTAACTTTGCATTGATAAATTGTTCTCTCTTTCTCCTGGTCTCTCCCTCTCTGTGTTTTGGATAGAGTGCCGGTAGTAACAGCTGATTAACAGTAAAGCCTGCAGGCCTGATTTTCTTCATGACCTACACGGCTCCTTTTAGAGGCCACTCCCTGTTTACCTCCCGTAGACGTGCAGTCTTTCACCTCCCTGCATTAAAAGCTGTGAATATATACTGATTACCTCCTTCGGCCAATGACACGGGCTCGGAGCGTGTTTTATTGAATGCTGCAGACTCCGATGAAGTGCCCTTTTCAGAGTGAGTCATGCGTGGCATTGCAGCGTCCTCTCCAGCTCAAACATGATCGCTCTATCAGTGCACAAAGAAGTGTTTAGAAGAGAAAAAGGAAATAGGTTGTGTTTCGGTAAAGGTGGCTCACAGAAATGTAAAAATGAAAGAGTAAATGAACAAAAGCAAAGACAACAATAGAAGCGAGGACTCGTTCTGCTCGTTTCCAGCTCCTTTTTTAACTTCTTCTTGAGCAGCTTTGCATGAGTCACCGCTCAGAGTAACCCTTCTTTATCTGACACCGCGGCTCCTCTGACGATCGCTTTCTTCTGATTGGCGGATGAGCCGTCATTGTGGTTTGGTGCTATATAAAGGCGTCCGTCCTCTGGCTCGTTATATCTCAAACAGAAGATCTTTTGATCGTCACAGAATGCAGAAACAAAAACTCGAGCAGTGTCTTTCCTCCTGTTTAACCTCCAGATGTTTCTGGATTGTCCTTTGTGTGCATGATTCTGCTCAGACATCTGGACCTGGGAGTGATTGTTTCACGTGCTCACTGAGCGAGTGAGTGAGGCCGGATGCTAATGATGGTAAAGTAATGACATTTCATTTCACTTTCTGAAATACAACACGTGTGCTTCCTGCTTGCTACGCCGGACATCGCCACACACTTTCACAGCTTCATGCACATGCCACCGCAGCCGTCCCACCCCCACTCCCGTCCGCTATTTAAACCAGCTATCTGACACAAGATGGACGTGGCGGACAGGCAGAGCCCAGGGGACGCAACCGAGGTTGCATATGAGGCGTCCGTTACCAAGAAGGCCATTTACATTTCTCTCTGCGCATTTTCACTGACAGCGACACAATTTCCTGTTCCGTCTGGCGAGCTTTTGACTGCGAGTCAGGGACTGAAATGTAATCTTTGGGTTGGCGGCGTGCTCGGACTCCCCAGAGTATTTCCACACCAAAACCTTAAAGTCTGCTCGGGTAATCTTTTATTCCGGAGGTCTGGGCTGTTCCTCAGCTCCAGAGATGGTGGAGCACTTTAAACCAGGCTGAATAATGTCACAGCTGTGAGATTACTCCACTGCAGAACCATCCACAAAACCTGGACGCCACCACTACAAAGCATGGGCAGAAAAGCAGGGGCTTTGTTTGAGATGCTCACTATATGGATTTTAATATTAAGAGTCTCTAATAATAAATCGACACCATCGTAATAAACACAGTTTTCTCCTCTGAAAGCCGTTTAATTTAATGTGTACTAAAAGACCAAACAGCGCAGTCTGAGCGCGTCGCCTTTATTGTGCTTTAACGACAGCTTCTCCAAACTTTCTGTTTGCCTCCTGCTGATGGAACATCACGAGGAGCTCGTTTTATACCCCATAAATCTGTGCACCTCCTTTATGAAGCATCTTTTTAGGAAGAGACTATTTTACCTGCAAATGAAGAGAGTTACTTCTGAATATTTATTTCTGCGGCGTTATGAGTGTGCGAGTCGACCTGGACCGGAGCTGGGGACGAGGTGTTTGAGGTCATGTTGATTTCTCGGGAGAAATGCTCTCGATGGGCTTTTGTAACGAGGAAACACGATCGCTCCGTGCTGCCACTGTGATTTATGTTCAGACAACAAATCACTGAGCCTCAAACATCATGACGCTGTGCACGCCGTGCACTCGGTGACGGTGAGTGGCACAATTTAAATAGATATGCGACTTATCTGTGCTGCTGATACGAGGAAATGTGGAGGATTTCTGCTGCGGAAAGCTGCCGGCTGTTTATTGAGGACAAAATTACATCTTCAGCCAAATCAAACGTTCTCTTTAGTCACTCTGAGCTGTCCGGGCTATTGCTGCTCAATAAAAAAAAACAGCAGTAACCACAGAGGCTTGTGGGTCGTACAGGTGTGAGCAGGTAAAGTCAGGGCTCGATGCAGACCCGCTTTCACTGAGACAAGCAGAGAAGCTTTCTTCAGAGAGTTTCAGTCTGAGACAACAAACCTCCACAAAAGCTCAACGCTGTCGTCTGTACTCATGAAGGCACAACACCAAACGTTCTCACGATCATGGTACAACAAAAAACAGCTGACTGTTTAGATTCTTTTTCTGGGATTCACGGAAAGAAAAGAAGAATCAGCTGATTCCAGATTCACCGACATGTGAAGCGGGCTTTAGTCTCAGCTTACCTGAGGTTACATATGTGCTGGTTAACACGCCAGAGGAAGCAGAGCATGATGGTCCAGTATAGTGTCCTGTTGTTTCTGTTGTTTCTCCTACGACAGCGTGACCTTTGTTAGGTTCAGAAACACCCTCCCCCCGCCGCCTGGCTCAGCGATATAAGGACACATTAAATCAAGATAGGACTGCTCTATTAGGAAGGGAGACGGTCTCATTCTACATGTAGATAACCTTGTGTTATTAGCTCCCTGATGGCCAATCAATACAGCACTTCCTAGCTGCTGAGGATGAACCAAGTCCCTCACCTAGATAATCATCTCTTACTGTCTGAAGCTGAATAATTGGGGGCCTCTCAATCCCAGCGTTGTTGACAGGAATGCTTTGCATATTAAAAACGCTGCACTAACAGTCTATCACTCTGAACAGAGCATAAACATGCATATACATAATATTTGGAGATAATTGAGCTGGGATGCATTCCCGAACCCAGAGGAACCAAAATAGCTCGATAAAACGAGGCCGGGATGTATGGAAGGACTGCTGTTTACGACTGTCTCAGGAAGACAAGTGCAGCAGCGAGCCGAGTCTCTGAAGGCCGTTTCTCTGTGGAGTGGAGACATCATCTTCCCACTGAGCAGCTGGTCCCCAGCCAGTGGGACTGACATGGATGATGACGGTGATGATGTTTAAATGAAACGCTCCCTGTCCATCTGTCCAAGCTTTTACTGCTTTTCTGTGTTCTCGCTTCCTCGTGTGACCACAGTCTCGGGTTATCCATTTCCTGTTCTACTCATAATACCTTGTGATGTCACGTATTCAAACAATAAAGAGCGGCAGTGAAGTAAAGAAGCTGCCTTCAGAGCTGCCATACTTACTTCTCTCAGTGAGTCTCTTTAATTACAGCGATCAGTGACGCAAACATCTAAATACATTCAGGGAGATCACAGAGGCACCCTAAAAGAACACCACCGAATATAACCCAAAGACGAGTCTCTCTGCTGAGGTGCTTATGGGACAAGGCGTTAGAGAAGCTCAAACAGAACAGATGTTTTGATCCTTCCAGTTGTTTTTGTTAAACTCTTCAAAGAAATAATTTTCTCCCAGGCAAGAAATTAAATTCCCACACTGTGTGTCTCTTTTTGTCCCGTCTCCCTCCCCTCACCCCAAACAATGGCTGCCCCTCCCTGAGCCTGGTTCTGTTGGAGGTTTCTTCCTGTTAAAAGGGAGTTCTTCCTTCCTTCTGTCATTAAGTGCTTGCTCATTGGGGCGTTCATCTCTGTATTATTGTAGAACAACAGTGTAAAGCACTTTGAGGTGACAGTTTGATTTGATTTGGCACTATATAAATAAAATTCAATTGAATTGAAATGTGACCACTGACATATTACTTCTCTGTGTTATATGAGTCAAAGGTATATGGACAAAATGGTGATGGGTAATAGGTGACGGGATATAGTAGTGGTGGACAAGCAGAGGAAGACGGCTGTGATGCAGTGATACTGAATGACAGGAACATCAGGAAGAAGGAACACGAGAAACTGGAGAAATACCAAGGGCTCAGAGAAGAGCTCGAGAAGATGTGCAGGGTGAAGGTAACAGTGGTCCCAGTGGTACCCTATAATTTCCTTGGGGATTAATAAAGTATTTCTGATTCGGATTCTGAATCAGAGCACTAGGTGCAGTGACTCCCAAGCTAGCCGAGTGGCTCCAGCAGATCCCAAGAACAACATCAGAGATCTCTGTCCAGAGAGCGCAGTCCTAGGAACACCCTCAAGCTCCCAGGCCTCTGGTAGAGGACCCAAGCTTGAAGGACAACAGGCCGCCCACAGGGGCAACAGGGGAATTAATTTTTTTTATATGTGGCACTATTATAAAGATAAATACATGAAAATATTTGCCCCCCATTTTATTTTTATGCTTAAAGTCACTTTCTTAGGAAAGACTACTGTTATTGTCTATTGTGCTGTAATATATGTTTCGCCAGCAGAGGGCGCTCAGTGTCTTACGCATCAGCAGCTGACAGCTCAGTAGAAGAAGTGTGGTCAGTACGTGTTGAGGCAGCGTACAGCCCACGTACTGAGTGGCTTTTGTTAACCTGCCTTCTCTGTTTTTTACAGGTAAGCTGGGTTGAAAATAATATATAAGTTATAGACAAAAGTAGCAATCAATCATAAACGTCTTACAGTGTAACAGATGTCAAGCTAAAGAGTGAATTCATGAGTTTAAGGGTTCGTAAAAATGAATCGCCACCAGATGTCTGCAAAAATGGCGGACTCGCAGTCCGTGGCGATCGTGGTAATGAACCCGAGAACTGTTTCATGTCTTTGTGAGTTAAAAGGATATAAGCTAACTACTGAGGGATGTACGTGACGACAGTGAAAGCACGAGCTTATGGCCAAACCTTCTTTGAACAGAGTCAATGTGTGGAAACGGAAATGGTAAGCTAAATGTAAAGTCAGGCTAGTGGAGCACACGTGTTACTATACCTGTGCTAATTCAGTTATTAGACTGTGCTGTAAGTCTGCAGAGCCGCACTGTGTATTTTTTGGACAGTCTGAGAAAATGTAAATCGCTTTATGTTCTTTTCATTAAGAGCGAATGGAACAGAGTTAGAAAACAACTTAATGAATTTCCTCAAAATTGATGTGCTTTGTGAATGGGGTTTTGGAGTTGACGTCACGCCGCAGTGCATTGTGGGAGCGCGGCACCATTGTAGCAGGCCACGAATCAAAACAAACACTATGTTGGAAGGAAGATTTCTACAAACCACACTTAAAAGCAGCTCAAAAGAAAAAGGACGCTATGGAGACAGATTGCGTCCAGATGCAAAGAGACGGTACTTGCAAAAAATAGCGTGCATGGGAAATGTGGACCCGTATGAAATAACGGCAGTGGAGTAGAAACCCTGAAGATCAGTCGCGATTGACTTAGCCTGATATATTTTCCTACCTTGTCTGTGGAGTAAGCGCATACACGGCGAACCAATTTCGCAATTATAAATGTTTGGAGGCGCACATCCAGTTCACCAAGGATCGGGTACAAGATTTGGCTATTTTTAAGCCTCCACGTTGTGACTACGCCGTCATTCAAACAAAGGTAAGTCAGCTTGAGTACTGCGAGTAAAATGTGTTTGATTTTCCCCCGAACATTCACATTAGTGCAGCATAAATTCATTCATGAGGGGGAAATTACAGTGAGAACATGTTGAGGCTCTGTTAGATAGATAACATAGTGAGTTCAGTGCATTGATGTGACATTGTCCTGAAGGATGTAGTTATTCTCTATGGTTAAAGAAATTTCACTAATTAATTTACATTTATTATAAATAATCCTACTTATACATATTGCTTAAGTGTTTGTCCTGTGTAACTACAAATATATTCTATTTTGGTTTTATACATTAATCAATGACCTGCAGAATCTCCTTATCATATTAAGTGATTCATAATTGTCACTTAAAGTCAAACTTTATGCTTTCTCCATCTTGAAAGTGATTACATCCTTGCATTACATACTTTAGGTTAATTTTTTGCTGGCAGATTAAAACAACAAAACCAAAAACAGGCAGATTTAGAATATCATCATCATCATCATCGTTTATTTGTATAGCACTTTAAGAACACACCAGGCAGACCAAAGTGCTGAACAACACAGATCAAAACAACAACCAACCAAATTAAAAATACCATAAAATCATTACAAACAATAAAATAAATAAGAAGGTGTCAGTTTCCTACAGAGTTAAAAGCCAGGGAATAAAAATAGGTTTTCAATCTGGACTTAAAGACCTGCACTGATGACGCTTGTCTAATTTGGAGGGGAAGGTTATTCCAGAGCATCGGAGCCGCAATTGAAAAGGCACGGTCTCCTCTGCATTTCAGCCGCGACTTAGGGACCGACAGCAGCAGCTGCTCAGCTGAACGGAGCGAGCGAGGAGGAACATGTGACTTCAGCAAGTCAGTTAAGTACACAGGAGCCAGACCATTTAAAGATTTAAAAACCAATAAAAGGACCTTAAAACGAACCCTAAAATCAATGGGAAGCCAATGCAAGGAAGCCAGAACCGGAGTGATGTGATCGAATTTCCTACTACCGGTTAAAAATCGCGCTGCCGCGTTTTGCACTAACTGCAGGCGTGACAAGGTGCCCGACCCGACCCCTATTAAAAGGGAATTACAATAGTCCAGACGTGAGGTGATAAAAGCATGAATAAGAGTTTCCAAATTGGGTTTGGAAAGGAAAGGCTTAACCTTCGACAGGCGTCTGAGGTGATAAAAAGCTGATTTTACCACCCCACTTACATGACCTTCAAAAGTAAGCGCAGAATCAAGTTTAACACCAAGATTAGTGACTGAACTTTTCAGATGAGAGGTCAAATCACCAAAATCAACATCTGGAGAATCAGTAGAACGATGCGGGCCATATAAAATTGCTTCCGTTTTGCGACCATTAAAATTCAAAAAATTATTTGCCATCCATAATTTAATATCGCTAAGACAGTCAAGCAGTGATTGACATGGGGAGGTATCCAAATGACTAAAAGGTAAGTAAAGCTGACAGTCATCGGCATACAAATGAAATGACACTCCGTGTTTACGAAAAATCGCACCAAGGGGGAGTAAATACAGTGAGAAAAGTAATGGCCCAAGGATAGATCCCTGGGGCACACCCCAAAGCAGAGGGGCCACAGAGGAAGCGGCCAACCCCAGCTTGACACAAAAACTCCTTTCGGAAAGATATGATTTTATCCATGACAATGCCAGATCAGAAATTCCCACACAGTGATGTAAGCGGGAGATCAGCAGGTCGTGGTCCACTGTGTCAAATGCAGCTGTCATATCCAATAAGACAAGCACAGCATATTTACCACGATCAGTAGCAACAAGAATGTCATTCATAACTTTAACAAGAGCTGTCTCCGTACTGTGAAAGGGCTTAAAACCAGATTGGAAAATTTCAGACAATTGCGAGTCGCTCAAATAATCCAACAGTTGGGTATGTACAATCCTCTCCAAGATCTTGCTTAGAAAGGGAAGTTTGGAGATAGGTCTAAAATTTGACATAGTAGAACTATCAAGGCCAGGTTTCTTAAGTAAGGGGTGTATGACTGCATGTTTAAACCCACTAGGAACTATAGCATGCTATTATAGCATGCAGCGTCCTATAGATGATACATAAAAACACTTTATTTGTTTCATTTATGATAAATGGATTAGAAAGTAGATAAAACACATCGGCCTTGCCTCATTAAAGTTCTTGTCTTTAAAGAACTTTGTGTGTGTTTCAGGTCCTGCACTCTCAAAGACTGAATGAACCAGCATTGCAGCTGTGGGTCACTGTGAGCATCACAGGGAAGGTTGAAGCCGCCCACTGCAGCTGTATGGCCGGAGTCGTGGAGACCTGCACCCACGTCACTGCTCTTCTGTTTAAAGTAGAAGCAATAGTGTTGATTCATGGCACAAGGACTGTTACAGATGAACCTGCATACTGGGCTTTGCTGGGTAATGTGACCAAGATACAGTCAGTGGTTGGCTATAAGATAGACTTCTCCTCTTCAGCTGCCCAAAAAGAGTATCTCAATCAAAACATAAACAGACCATCTGTAGTGACAGGGAAAAGAAGCCGTCCTCAGAAAAGAAAAATTCCACCTGCTACTGTGAAGGAGTGTTGTCTGAACTGATGGGAAAATATTTCTCCAAGCATAGTTCTGTTCTGAATAACCGATGATGTTGTATTTAGGGGTTTACATTTATGCCTCAAGTGCATTGCCATGTAAATAATTTGCATTTACTGAATATGTACTTACTAAGTACCACTGTTCAAAAGTTGAATAAAGAAACAAACGTTTGCCTTTTTTAAAATTATTAAAACCACTTTGTAGAACATCACATCAGTTACAATGTAGATTCCATGTTGTTTATAGTATACAAATGACAAAATGTTCACATAAAATCATGACAGCATTTAAATAATATCACCCACTACTAGCATTCTGTTATTTACTGTCACTACATATACAGCACAAGACTTTTAAGAGTATTAAACGAGCATTTTCCCTGGTTTTACTACCACACTGGGGCACGTTCACCCTCACATGGAAGATGTAATCTGATTGGCATGGTGGTATGTAGCATGTAGTTTGAAGCAGGGATTTCGGAGTGCCCCATGTGTAGGAACCCACTCAGGATTTGTTTCATCCATTTCATAGGCTGGTTTGCCTGCAATAATGAAAAACAATTAGCAACTTTATAAATAGAACGTAAATCTACAAAATCACTCATTAGGATGTTTGTTCTAATTTGCTATGACCTCAGAGCGCATTGAAAATGAAACTAATAGGTTATAAAGAGTAATATGAACTTATTTAAATCTCACCTTAATGAAAATGTCTGGAGCACCAACAGATATCTGGGGATGGTAGAGAACTGGATATCAGCTCGTCTCACAGCTGCTATCCAGGCTAGATGCCTTCTTTTGGTAACATCCAATACATGAGCTCCCTCACATTGCTTCCAGGTGGAAAAGGATAAAAACAGAGCCCATTTTCCAGCTTATTCCCTTCCCGATCATGCGATATAACATTACAACCGACAACACAGCAAGCGCGAACTATTACTTATGCTTTTGCTCCTTAGCCCTTTGTTTGGCCTGCTAAAATGGCGCCTCGGCGGCCACGCCCCCTCCCATGACATCACGCTCCAAAGCCACCTGGTGGACAAATACCGCAACTGCAACTGTTAAGGTTCCAAATTGTTTGTGAGCCATGCTGTTGTCAATTTGGTATGTGTATTAATGAAAACATTCTCATAGTGGTAATTGTCAACATGTGTTTTGATTGTAAGCAGTACTAGCATGTATCCTGAAAGTTACAGGCACTTTGATGCATGGCTAGTAACTTTATTCACGAGTAGCATTTTTAGTTAGCATGCTAAGCTAATATTCGTTAGCTAGTCGGGTGCTTTTTGACTTGTACTCAGCTCTGTTTCTCTGTGAGATTGTAATTGTTCTAATTCTTAACGGAACTGAATGTTTACTTTGGATCAGGTAGGCACTGTTAAGTACAAGTTTTAGTTGATGCTGTTGTATTAAAAATGATGAAGAATGATGTTTGTTTTATAAGAGAAAAGCTGTTTTTATATGTTATTGTTGTTGTTGGTTAGGAAAAAGGAGATATAGGGCCCGTTCTTCGTACCTCGCTAAGTAGGTTAGCCGGATTAGATTGTTGACGATTTCGCGTGATCCTGGATCAGTCGGTTCCCCGAAGCTCATCCGGGACTTGCTGTCATAGCAACAGAGCCGTAAGCGTAAACCTGCTCGGGAGCAGGTTTACTTTATGTAAACAGGATTAGATCGCGGCCACGCAGGTATGTCCGCGTCATTCATACGAAAGCAACAGCGATATTCCACCACTGTTTCACCATAAATAAATAACATCAATGTAACTAAAGATAATGCAGCACTTGATCCTTTTATTGATGTCACACAGATACATACAGGTCATTTCCTAAAAAAGGGAAATGTACTATTAACATCCTATTACATGTATGTGATTATTACAGATGTAATTCATATTTCAGAGTAGTAATTGTAAATTACTTCGTGTAATCAAGATGAGAGACCACGGCTATAAAAGCGAAGGTGGATTTGGGAAGCCTGTCGCAGTCATACCCTGTCCGTATACGCGAGCAACACATTGCGGAAGGTGCAAGATTGATAAGGAGAGTCCTCAGAATTCAGCGTATATTGCGGGACAGACAGGATCCTTTAGCTCAGCGCGACAGTGTGCTCATAGAGAGATATCGATATTCCCGTGAGGGTATTATTTACATAACCAACTTGTTGACGAGGGGGTGCAGGACCACCACCTGTCTTTTTTTCCTCTGCCCTTTTCTTGGTTGCTGTTATGAACAAACTAACAGAGTATTACAGGCCAGTATTACCTTGCCAAGAGACGAAAAGCAATCTAAGAGATAAATATTACCATTCTGTAGAATACTCCTGTATTCCACTTTTACTTGTTCCCATGTTCTTGTGGGTCCTGTTGTGGCTCTAATGTGAAAGGGGATATAATATAACATATTATAATATAATATAATGCCATATGATATTGGACAATATAGTGTCATATGATAGATCTACCCTACCGCCTACTGGTGTTGGCCAGAGGGGCCGATGGCGCGATATGGCAGCCTGGCTACAACCGTAGCTGCCTCCACCAGTGTGTGAATGTGGGAGTGAATGAATAGTGGTATCGTAAAGCGCTTTGGGTGCCTTGGAAAGCGCTATATGAACCCAATCCATTATTATTAGTATTATTATTAAATTACCTACGAGTTTGATTTGTCAGCAACTTTCTGCCAGCCCTCTCTCCTTGCTTCTGCAGCCTTTGCAGTGTTCTCTTGCGTTTTAATTAAACTCTGAAACTCCTGAAATCCCTCACTCATGAGTTCTTGCTCTGCTGCCGGAAAATACCGAGCGCGCCCCTTCGACATTTTCGCCGACCAATCAGCGGGTTGCCGATCAATGTTTCTACTATCGATGCGTAGCCCCTTTTACGACACCCAGTGATGTCACATTACTGCGTCCAGCTGTACTAATCGTCAACAGCAGGCGTGTTCGGGGAACCGGATTAGCGAGCTCACGGTTAGCGCGATGATTTGATCTTGGATGTGTCATTTGATCTTGGATGTAGTAAGCGACGTACGAAGAACGGGCCCATAATGTCTCTCATTTCTCAGTTACCATAAGGAGAAAAATAAATAAATAATACTGCCACTACATGATCACAGGTTTGGTTTCAGCTAGAACTTTTAAAGAAAGTCGATGTTGTGTTGGAGAAATATATATTAGTCTTTTGTTAAGTGTTATGTTTGGGAAAAAAAGGAAAATACTCCCAGGCTGGTGAACTGAATGTTGCAGTTGCTTTTCACACTGTTGATGACGACTGTGTGCTGTTTTCTTTGTACCAGTTGCCAGAATAAAGAGGGAGCCCAGAGTAAGGGCAAGTCCAGCGTTGCAGTGCCGTCCTTTCTACTTGGGCATATCACACCACATGCACCATAGACTCACAGAACAGCAGCAGCTACATGAATACTGTAGAGATATATTAAAAAGCATTTATTTAAACTGAATCTAGTTTGATAAATGCAGTTCAAATTGATAAATCGGATAAAACAGTAGTTAAAAACCGTATAAAGCTGTAGTCAGAGTTCATGTTGGTATTCGTCCGTACAATAAAATGATTTTTGTGATTCAGTCGGTTCATAAAAGTGATATAAAACTGTATAAATATAGAGAAGGTAATCTTGTTGGTTATAATAGGAACTGGTTCAGTACTACTGTGTTGTTGTTTTACAGTGCAAGTGTAAAACGGTGTAGAAGGAGTGTTGTCAGTACGTGATGAGGCAGTGTACTGTTAACCTGATGTTTCTGTTTTTTACAGTTTCTGTAAAAATTAATGTTGCACTGGAGATGAGTTGGCCCATCGTTTTCTACAGTGTAACATTTAACACCCAGCTCGCACCTGCGGGCGGTTTATCCTTCAAGCTCGGGTCCTCTACCAGAGGCCTGGGAGCTTGAGGGTCCTGCGCAGTATCCTAGCTGTTCCCAGGACTGCGCTCTTCTGGACAGAGATCTCCGATGTTGTTCCCGGGATCTGCTGGAGCCACTTGAAGGTATCGAAGAATCCATAGGTCCCTCATCCTATTCATGTAACCCCTTCCCCAGGGTTACTTGCATAGTAGCATTCCAACAACGCCCTGTTTTCGTGTCTTGCCCACCGATGCCTTCTTGTTCCAGTAGCCCACTTTTCGTCAGGGTGCCCTGGTTCCTCAACACCTGGCGCGGACCTTGTTGATCCGAGCGACGTCTGAGCCGGCATGCCTTCATATTTATCTGTTACGCACTGCTGGCATGGTCTCTGCGCACAGAAAATCTGCGTTGCGCACAAAAAAAATCTAACCTGAATTGCAATTAAAATTAAAAGTTTAACAATTCTGTTTTGCACTGTTAGTCAGTGAGTGACTGGCTGCTCCCGTAAGGGATTAGAACGATGCCACCTTATCCCATAGTCCAGCCAATGATGCGATTCACATTCGTATATACGCAGCTAATCCACGTGGTTGACAGGCTCTGACAGCGTCCTTATGTGCCGACACTGGTGTTTTAGCGAGCAAAGCGGCTGATGTGGAGTGAAGCCACGTTAATGACAACGTGCACAACCATTTGAGATGTGAGCAGGACAGACGGAACAACTGAAAAGTGTGGACTTTATACCAGTTTTTAAATTGTGTTGATCGGCCACGTAAAACCAGAGTTATGATAAAAATAACTGCACTGTTTGGTTTTCTTCCTGAATACTGTCGTTGTTTATATTTACTGCGGGAAGAAATGGTAAAAACGGCGTTTTATAAGGAAAATGCTCGAAAGCCTGTGAGCAAAACCCCCCACCCTTTCCTATTGGTGGAAAATGTACCATGTTGACCAATCAAAAAATTATATGGCAACGTGGCATCTAGTTGTTTAGGAAGGGGGAAGTTTTAGGAGTGATGGCGTGGTTTTGAGATGTGAGAGATTTGGGTCATTTTGCGCAAATCTTGTGTAGTTAGTGTGTAGTTAGTGTGTAGTTAGTGTGTAGTGTAGTCAATAGTTTTGTTGTGTCAGAACAATGAGGCGACTGCTGAGTGTTACAGGTGTTACAGCAGTGATACATCTGCTGCTGTCAGGCCTGCAGGTATCAGGCTGTTGTTCTCCTTCATCTCATAGTGGACAGAAATTATTTTTTGGAGCGGCACAAATAATTTGTGTGGCATCAGATTTCATGCAGAACAGCTGATTGTTCTGTAAATAGTTTGAAAGGTTTATTAAAAAATTGCTTTGGCTGCATTTTTAGGTAAACAGCTGCCAAACACTTTGTTGTTTGCATAACTCAGTTACTTTTTTGAAGTAGCTATATAATTAATTGCCCAACACTGGTCATTATTTACTGTATTTTGCAGACAGAGAGTTACAGACTCTCTCCCAGACCACAGACTCATCATACAGTCAGAGCTTTATAAAAGAAAAAAAAAGTTGTTTTCATACTTCCAATAGTGTTAACATGCTGCACAGGTCATGAACAAGATTTTTTACATTTTCATTGTAATTGGGCTAAAACACTTAATTAAAAGTCTAACATAAATGCTGTAATTTGATTATTTTAATAAACGATGTAACTTGGATGGATTCGATGCTGGCGTGACCACAGTGCACACGTCTGCTGTTCCTCACAGTGGTCCAAGGGACCGCTCAGGGAGTTTGTGTGTTCGCTCAGACACATGAAAAATTAGGGGGGAACATTGCATCCGTGCTGTTTTTACATCTAGACTGGATTACTGCAACTTATGTTGTTGGATTGAGCCAAACACGACTGCACCTGCTAGACTCAGGGAACGTGGTCATGTTCTTAAGATATGATTGACTACGATTGGCTCTTAGAGGCGACGGTGTATTTTCAGTCACAGCCCTAAAACTCCGGAGTCGTCTCCCTCGCTTCTTTTCATGAGCTTTTGCAGCTTCAGACTAGTTTTAACTTAGTATGACCTTTTCCCCAGGGCATCTCTTTTACTTTTATTATTTTCATTTTTATTATTTACTGGTTTTAATTGGTCAGTCTTGTTTGTTGATGAGCTTACCGGTCAGTGTCTGTTGTGTTTGAATGTGCTGTACAAATAAACTGTGGAACTATTTCACAATTAGAGCTGGGCGATAGAACGATAACGATATGTATCGCGATATAACTTTTACTCGATAGAGAAATTAAGCTATCGCGATAGACCTCGCCGCTCTTGTCCTCTTAAAAAAAAAAAAAAAAAAAAAAAAATCTAAATTAAGTAGCGCAGAGCCGAACCAATCACAGCCGCAGCGTCACGTCGCGTGACTTGTTACATACAGCACAAGTGCCAAGCCGCACGTGGGTTTGTTTGGGAAGCAGCCAGCGGGTAATGGAGGAAATGAGTGTGCCGACTAGAAAAATCAACCGAGCGTGACCGAAGAGAAAACAGATGATGGTTCCAATGCCGGAGAGATTGTCGAACGGAAGAGCCATAGAAGTTCCGTAGTGTGAAGGTATTTCGGCTATTTCAAGTCTGACAAAAAACAGAGTAGCGTGCACTGTAAATTGTGCCGAAAGCAAGTCTGGAAATACAATAAACTGGTGCATGCGTCACACTGTGCGCCACGTTATTGTTTCGGTGAAATGAATTTCTACAATACTGTTAATTCTACTCTCTGCAGTGTTTAAATGCTTACATATACACACAGTTACTGTCCCTCCACACATACGACTCGGTTCTGCTTCTATGCCCCAGCTTTGTTTACTTTTTCCCACCGAGGCTTCTAGACTTCTGATTGGCCAACATTTCTGCACGGTTAGGAATCTAGCGCCACCTGCTGCTTTGGCATGTTCATAGCAGCGTTTTCCTTCATTTCTGCCTTTATGTGTGGACGGGATTATTTTTAAAACGAAAACGGAAAATCTCCGTTTTCAAAAATACCCGTGTACGTGTGGACGTAGCCTCAGTCTCTGACTGGAAGCGCTAATTCGTCATTCGGCTTTTGTCAGACTAAAGTAACTGTTAAAACTGTTTGAAAAGCTCAGCTATACAACAAGGAGAGATTGAGAATTTCCTTTTAGTTCTCAGTTTATTTGATATTGACAAAAGTTAGTCAGTTTTGTCTGTTCTTCTGTAAAACAAACTAAGATTTATTTTTAGAATTAATATTTTGTTTCTAAGTGGAATTGACAATTTAGTCTGTTTTGTTTGTTCTGTTTTGAAACTTAAACGCTTTAGCGGCTGCCTTTTGTGTAGTTTGCAATATTTGCCTTTATTTATCTGAAAAAGTCTCATGTTCCTTAAGTACATCTACCCTGTTGAACTTATTATGGGAAATAAATATTTAAATAAAAACAAGCTGCTGATTATTTCACATTTTACTTGTGAGCAACGGCACATTTAAATCTTACAAATATAGTTATTTGGCTTATATCGTGATAGATATCGTTATCGCCTGAAATGGAAAAAACATATCGTGATATGAAAAAATCTCATATCGCCCAGCTCTATTCACAATATTTTGCAAACGCTTTCACTCAAAGACTCACAAAGGACTCAGAATTCATGTTTAATTATGTTGAAATGGCATCTTTACTTCAGAAAACGACAGTGTGCCTGCGCTCTCAGCTTAGTTTGTACGTAAAGCAATAGAGGTGACATCACTACCATCAAGAAGTCCACCGTGCACTAAAAAAACCCATCGCACTGATCATCATCAGCGTGTTAACCAGCACTCGCACACCTACACAACACGTGATGTCCTACACGTGCTTTCTGGTTTTACCTGATAAAACTCCAACAAAGCATCTTTAAAATGAACGTGTGGAAATAAATCTGAATTCCTACCATCTCCGTTTGGCGGTCCGTGATGCACTCACAGCTCCCTGCGGTGTGGCAAAGCCAGCAGACATATCAGGACGCCAGAAGTGAAAGTTCAGATGGAGAGTTTTAAAACTGAAGGACTGATGGTAACCGGGCGCTGCCATCCACCTCTTTTGTCTAGACGGGAGTTTCTGGAGGTCGCTCAGTGGGTCTCTATGGAATCAGACGTTGGCAGGCGGGGTAAATTTTATATAGCTGTCATGTCTCCGTCTCTGCCTCCCATGGTGATACTGAGGGCATGAATGTTTGTGCTAGCCTTACAAGGGCAACATCAAACCGCTGTGTGAGTGTCAGAGTGAGAGGAGGGCTGCTCTAATATCCAAACTTATGGAGATAACTGCCAGAAGTGACAGTCAGCCCAGCTCCCACCCACGGGAGCGGCTGTTCCTGGGGCACGACTGTGGCCGAGCACCAAGGGACTCGAAGCTAAGCCTTCCACTTGGAGGGGTTGGGGGTGGACGCTGTCATCGCTGGATCAGTAGAGGAAGAGGACTCCATGGACCGAGGTTCAGTACAGAGCACTCAGGGGATGATTCACATGGAGCACAGAAGCTGCGTACAGCACAGACATTATAAACCGCAGCATCAGCTGCTTTAGGAGTGCGTGAAATGTTTGCCCCATAGGCTGAGGTTGAACCTTAAAGAGCTCGAACACCAGCGGGAGCAAAATTTCAGTTTAAAGACCCGTAGACCCCCCCCCCCCACTGCACAGCTTCCTGCCAACAGAAGCAGATTTAAAAAAACAACAACAACAAAACAACTGATATTAAAATTCAGTTTTGTTTGTATTCCGCTAAATCACAACCACAGTCATTCCCTGCATACTGTGTGCTAGCCTCTGATTGGTTGGCAAACACACCCAAAGGCATCATAGGAATTCTCTGAGGCATGCTAACTAAACAGGAAGTGCTGTTTCCTACACAGGATGGAGGCCTTCAGTGTTGGCTCTGCCATGGTGTCCTGTAAAGAGTTTTAGGACAGTGATGGAGCTTCTGTCAGAGTCATTAGTGGAACAAACTGCTTTGAGGATGATGTAAGCGTTGTTATGCAGCAGCGATGTTGAACCTGCTGTAGATATCGAGTGCTGTGAAAGCGAACGTGACCTCTGTGACCCCGGGCTGGTTTCTGTGTGAACATCAGTCACACCACATGTCTGGAGGTCACTGTGGGTGTGTTTGAACTGGGTCACAGCATAGTTGCCAGCTTCCTGCATTAAAACTGCTGTTAAGCTAAGCTAAAGCTAATCTTTGGCCTATAATGAGTGTCTGTAACTTTGTGCATTTTTACACAAATTGCCACGTGACAACACTACTGTGAAAGTAAGAGGATGATAAGATGTACGAGTCACAGTGAAGACGGCGTTCCTCCTTCAGTGCTATTAGACACAGATTCTCTGAAACTCTTTCTACTCGAACATTTTCCCTCATGTGTTGTTTGTTTTTCTGACACTTCCCTCCAAACTTTCTTGTTGCCGTCCCTTTAGATTGAGAACGATTCCGATCATCAGACCATTCGGTAATTATTAAAGATGCAAGCTAACCTGAACCAAGTCTTCGCCTGTTCTGTAGGGGTGGCTGGAGGTCAGGAGGTTGAGCAGGTCTACTAATCTAAATTGATTCAAAGTAGGGCTGAGCGATATGGCCTAAAATTCATATCGCGATATAATTTGAAGCATGTGCGGTAACGATATATTCTTTTCTTCTGTATAACATATTTTCCACACTAAAAATCCTTTAATTTTCTCAAAAATCTAGAGTGTGCCTTATGTATGAGTTCTGGTTGTGCTTACTGACCTCGAACCGATTTTGGCTGCAGAAATCTGTTAAAAAATGTTTTAGTACAACTTTGGTAAGCTGCACTGCTTGATGGATTGTCAGAGCATTACGGCTGCCGTAGTGAGGAGCTTCGCGGAGTAATCTGGGTCCAAAACTCCGTCCCCTTCAGGTCCCAAAGTCAAACGAACACTAAGAGTTAAAAATGGTCTAAATTCTTTCATCTTTAATTAAATCATCAGCGTTGCTGCTTTATCGGGTGTAACAATAAATTTTTACAGCCAGGCATCCATGAAAACAGAAGTTATTAAATTTAACGGTGTTAGAAGTTAACAGGAAGTTAGCTCGCTAGTTTCCACCTAAACATTTCATACCATGTTCTGACTGAGAGATTTTTGAAACTAATTCAAACGTACAGCTCTGCTACCACTTCCAACATAAATGAAGACAGAAAACTAAACAGCAGTGGTGTTTGCAGGGTTACTGAAGTTGGTATATAATGTTGTGCTACGTGATTGCTAGCGACACAGCTATGTTAGCATAACATTAGCACAGTGAAGCTGGAGGATGAACACCAACTTTTTTTTCCACTCGATAAAAGGTAATGTGAGGGATTCTGGTGGTCAGGGACAAATGCAATCGCATAGCAGGATGCTATACACGGGGCAAACTTCAGTCAGGAGAACAACTGAGATCATTCATCCACAATACGAGGTTAGTCATTAATATACTGCAACAACATGGGAACAGAACAGCTGCCAGAGAATTCAACATTAATGAATCAAAGTTACGGAAGTGGAGGAAGCGCAGTTTTTGGCTTTCCCCATATTTCAAAAGTGCTTCATCTCTTTGCTATGACTGTCGCCCGCCATAATGTAAAGATGATAATGGTTTTAGCCGCTGCGATGCTTTCGACCAAAACAGGCGCAGCTTGATGACATCATCAACATGCGCTATTGCGATAGAGCGATATAGTCAACGTCTCTATCGTTGGCCAAATTTATATCGTTTCTATCGTATATTGTTTATATCGCCCACCCCTAATTCAAAGTATCTTTGGGCAACATACCACACCCCAAGCAGCTTTTTGATGCATTCGTTGGACTGTGAATGTTAGGTAGAAAGCACTCAGACATAGAAACAGTGCTCGGGTGAATGTTTTTCAAAGCACAGAGTGCTCCGGCAAAACAGAAGAGAACTGTATAAGAAGCAGTTCATTTTCACTTCAGGTCTCTTTTCTTTTAGTGTGTCGCTGGTTTGTATTTACACACATGTGCACCGGCACAGATGTGGGGTTCCTTCAAATGAGTTCGCAGGTGCCTCAGCTTCATTAGTTTTATAGTTTTCATTTTAACTGTCCACCTCTGGCTTTGGTAAGATGATGAATAATGATGGTCCGGCTGTGTTAAGTTAACTTTCGGCTGAACTTTAACTCATTTCCATTGTTCTGGTAATTGTGTCTGTTTTCTTGTTTGGTGTATCTATGTAAGCTAAAGCTGGACTCATTCATGTTTCCACATGAAGCACATATCAGGAAACAGATGATTGTTCACTGCTCTGTTGTGATACTCATGTAATCCAGCATCACTCAGGCTTTTTACTGGAGAGCTGGCAGCAGATTAATTATGGTGGCTGGTGGGATATTGCTTTCACATTCAAACAGCCAAAGATATGTACTGATATTAAGATAACTTACTAACATCATAAACGGCGATTCAGGCGTGTAGATATGTAACCCAAATCTGTGGAAGTGTCTCAGGTGACCATCAGCTGACATCATCCCATCCAGAATGGTTGAGATATTAAAATATTCTATGAATATTTTACATTTGAACTGATGGTCGACGTTCCACAACCCTGCTCTCTGTGTGACGTCAGTTGGAGACGCAGCTCGATGTCAGAGCTGAGGCTGCTCCTTCAGCTCCTCTGGGACGTTCAGTAAACGGTGCGAGCGCTAGCAGGCGGCAGGGTAGATGTGTGCAGATGGTATTGACGGTATAGTGACAGCATGTTGATTATCCAGCCTGTGGGAGGCTGGGGCCTGTCTGGACGTCAGATGGGAGTCACAGCACAGAGGAGTGATGAGACAATCATACGGAGAGGGAGAGGGAGAGGAGGGCACATGTCAGGGCCAGAGGACGAAGACTATCAGCTGTCTGTCTCAGCTGACACGCACACAGTGCGATCCTGATCAGATTAGCTGCAGTGACACTCGAACATGAACTTCAGGAACAGCCTGTAGCACCCCCGGCTCTCGTGTGATGTGTTAAAGATGAAGATTACAGCGCGGCTCTCCTGCAGATCTATTCAGGCTTTGTATATTTATCAGCTCGTCGTTCTGTTTCACAGCCTCTGCTCGGTATCAGTTCCTGCTGTGTTTAATGTAATGATGTGCATCGAGCCCCCTTACAGACAGGAGCTTTGCGACGCCTATATATCTGTTCTTTTTTTAACATCGCCCCCATCAGGGTTCAAATCTGCTGAAATGAGCATCTTCTATTATTTGTATAATGTTTAATTATGCATTAGGTTGTGGTGGGTGCATTAAAAGATTCAAGTAAAATCCTCATTACATTTGCATAAGTGACAACGTTTAAATGAGTACAAATGCATAGGCTGAAGTCCATTTAGTACCCATACATGAAAGAGCCCACATTAGTTTTATTCATTTCATTTTCAAAGTTCTAAAACTTGAGGTAAACATACCCAAACAGATTCAATCTGACCTGAAACTTCCATAAGAAGAGCATCAATATTAATAATAGACCTTAATGGGCTTATAACGTAGTTGGATTGATGGGTTAATTTAAACTAATTAAAAGTCCCGCACCTCTATTTTAACAAGCTTCCTCCAACGGAAGCTTTCCAGCCCGTGAGGACATTCAGTAAGGGTAAAATGTAAATAGACAGGATATTTTTTATTTATATTTGTGTTGTTCAGCTTTAAAAGATCATTTAAACAGTAAACTGAACATTGAAGAACATCTAATGTAGATGTCAATTTTGTTAAAACAGGAAATAAAGACTGTAAACATTATGTAATGATACAAAATCTCCATCCAATCAGGTTAATTAGTGAAATAATTGGGTCCAATAAGAGCAAATCAGGTTCTCGGGTAGCACTGAATAGGGCTGGGCCATATCATTATCTTTCACGGTAATACCGGTATGATGTTGGGCAACGATAAGAAAATGAAATATGGCGATAGAATATGGGTAAAACGCGCATGTGCAGCGCCTTTGTTTACATACGCACACGCCGGAAAAAGCATGGCGGCGACGGAGAATGAGAAGAGCGAAAGTGGATCGTTGAATGAAACCAATGAACCAGAACTGGTTTGTAAAAATGCTGCAGCTTCACTGGTGTGGAACTGGTTTAGCTTTCGTCCGTCAGATACATAACAAAGCACTATTTTTGGTAGAGCATGCTAGCGGGCTGTCGTTATTACTGTGTTGTTTGGAAAATACGGCACACTTAAAATCAATCCTTTGATTTTTCTGAAAGTCGACAGAGCCCCTTATAATCCCGTGTGCCTTATGTATGAACTCTGGTTGTGTTACTGACCTCGAAACGATTTTATGTGCACGGCACTCGAAAATCTGTCAGATGTTTCAGTATGACTTTGCTAAGCTACGAAGCCGCACCACTTGATGGATTGTCGGAGCATCAAGCGGCCATCATATAGCCCGATGGGCGGGGCTGAGATAGATTTTGGTCGCCCGACCGGAGATATTGCTAGCCCCGGGACGTCGGGCTAGCGATTTTGCGAGTCCTGTTACGGCTATCGTAGGCAGGAGCCCCGCGGAGTGATACGTACTGTGGTTCAACATAATATTACCGTATTGTGTGTGTATAACCTCTTTTTAAGTGTTGTCGATATTATACATGGTTATGCTGAGGATATGTCGGCCAGTTTCCACTGGAAATGCCTTTTGGTTAAACTGTCAGCAAAGAATTTGCATTTGCTCTGTTAAATGTTTATATAACTTTAATGCACATAAAATAGCTGCTTGTTTAAGTGAAAATACATTGATAGGGGTTTTTTTTTGTTTTTTTTGCACTAATAAAGTTGTGGAGTCGTAAAGTATTTTGTCTGGTGTCAATTATATCGTCAGTTATATCGTTATTGTAAATTTTGAAATGTATATCATGATAAATATTTTTGGTCTTATCGCCCTGCTCTAGCACTGAATAAAAAACAGACCTGACCGTTTTTTTGGAAATCGCTGTGCGTGCTCGACGACACCTCTGAAAACCCAAACGTATCAACTCCACCCTGCACAGGAATAACTGAGGGCACCTCCACCGTCTCTGAGTCTCACTGCAAATGAAAACCTTGGACAGATCTTACAAATATTAGTGTATCCTCTGTTAATGGAAAACGTGATCATTTGCAGTTTGCTTATCAGTCAAGTAAAAGTGTGGATGGTGTTAAACTTGAAAAAGCCCGCTCTCGCACTGGACTCACATTTTAAACTTTCTTACTAAAAGAGTTTAACACATTCTTGTTAACTGTCCAGTAGGATTGATTGTTTCTCCTATGTTTGCTGACAGCTGCAGGACTTTTTATGAAAACAGATTAATAGTTGGGGTTTCTGATGTCCTCTTGTCCTTGCTGTCCCTGTCCGTGGTCCTGACACACCTTAGTTTGTGAAATAGTGTGGCGATAACTACCTGCACCTAACTGTATCAACAACAAAAGAACTGATCAACGACTTCAGATGCTGTAACACCGTAACACTGCAACACCAAGTATAAAGCCGGTGTATTGACAGCATGGACGTACAGATCCTGCAGTCTTACAGATATCTCAGCACGATCTTTCACCACCAACTCAAGTTGACTGTGAACACGAAGACCATCATAAAATGGAGGTAGCAGAGAATATATTTGTCAAGGTCGTTGAAATCTTTTAATTTTAATGTAATATCTAATGTTTTTAATTTATTAAAGTCTTTCAACATTTTCTCTCTTCTGCTGGTTTAATGTTTCATCTGTTAAGAATAGAAACTCCCAGCATTGTTCACACCTGCTCTAAAATCATAAGCTCATGCACAGAGACGTGTGGTCATGCTGGGAAACTCAGGTGATCAAGAAGGTCAAACACATTATTAACCATCCTGACCTGTTTTATCATCGCGCTTTGGGAAGTGGCTCTCAGCTGCCCCACAGGAACAAACAGAGATTTAAAATCTTGGATTCCTTCAGCTGTTAGATCAACATGGGTCAGTTTGAGTGATTTTTCTGTCACTGTTCATTTTTAGACATTGTTGTTCTTATTCTATATTAATCGAGTTATTGATTCTTATTTTTATTATTTATTTATTTTGACCTCATTGTTTGTTGATCTGCCTGTTGATACGCAGGAGTGTTTGTGATTATCTACAGCTACTTTCAGTACCATTGATATTCATTTAGACATTTAGAGTTAACTTCAATAATTACTTCCTCCAAACCATCAACGTGTCTTTTAGACCCCATTCCTACAAAACTGCTCAAAGAAGTCCTGCCATTAATTAATTCTTCGATCTTAAATATGATCAACCTATCTCTAATAATCAGCTATGTACCACAGGCCTTCAAGCTGGCTGTAGTTAAACCTTTACTCAAAAAGCATCTCTAGACCCAGCAGTCTTAGCTAATTATAGGCCAATCTCCAACCTTCCTTTCATATCAAACACCCTTGAAAGAGTAGTTGTCACACAGCTAACAGATCATCTGAAGAGATACTGTCGACCGTAATATCCTATTAAAGCGATTAGAGCACGCTCTAGGTATTACAGGTACTGACTGCACTGCAGTGGTTTGGGGCCTTTTATACAATGATACAAAGTTCATAGGATAATTCTATTGATGTTCATAAGTTTGAATATTAAATGAACAGTAGATAATCTTCTGTCAGTTTGGGCCAGCCCACCGTCTGGTGACATCATCTGGTTAGTAAGGTGGGCAGTTTAATGTCTGATGAGCAGTGTTGGTCCTGTGGGGGTGCACTGATTGCTGTGGGATGTTATGTGTGCGTGAATGATAAGTGAGTATTAACATGTGTTGCATTTTGCCTTTGTTCATGCTGGTACTGTAATGTGTTTATCATTTAGGAGCTAATGTTGTCCATAGTTGGAGTGGTAGGCCACGCATGCAACGCGTGAGTTCACCCTCATTTCATATGGTAATTTATGTTGTTAGCTTATCCTGGTTTAGCTTTGTTGACGCATGTGCGGTCTCTCATATGTCCGTAATGTCATTCCCGTGTTAGCAGAGCTTCTCTGTATGTTGTACGTGGTGCTTGTGATTGTTTACTTTAAAATAGAGTTTGTAGCGGACAATTAGTCACGAGGATTAATAAAATGCTGATCGTAGTTCGACCGGAAGTATCACGTTCCCGCTTGCCCTTCACAATAAGAGCATTCCGGTGGATTATAATGGGGAAGCTTTTACCTTTGTACAACTACCGGAAGTCCTATGTACCTATGTAACTACGGTAACTTAACCTCGCATTAATGCTGTTTAGTTGCATAGTGTGAGCAGTTTGCAGTGTACAATATTTTTCTGATCTTTATATATGGTTATGTTAACTATATTGTATTATGTCTATATCTGAGTATGTCAGTTGTCTATTCTCTTTATTTATCGTTATTTGTATTGTTTATTTCCTTTGTAGAAAACCACACATATACACATGCAACTGTTTTACTGCCCCGGGAATTGAGTTGTGACAATAAAGTGCCTCAAACCGAACCTCAAGCTCCTTCTTCCATACTCTGGGACAATTTGACCTTAAGTGCTATTCTGGCCGACACACCGGGGTGACCGTAGTGCTAAAGACTGATTCAGTGCCACAGTCGTACCTATCTTTGATATCTCCACTACAATCATACCTATCTATCAGACTCCAGTTTGTTAATGTAAATGGAGAGTCTTCTTCACACACTAAGTTTAACTATGGACTTCCACAGGGTTCAGTGCTAGGACCAATTCTGTTTACATTATACATGCTTCCCTTAGGCAGCATCATTAGAAGACATAGCATACATTTTCACTGCTATGCAGATGACACCCAGCTCTATCAGTTAATCCAAAATGCTGCAGCAAGAGTCCTGACAGGGACTAGAAAGAGAGAGCAGATTTCTCCTGTTTTGGCTTCCCTTCATTGGCTTCCTGTTAAATCCAGAATTCAAAATCCTGCTCCTCACATACAAGGTCTTAAATAATCAGGCCCCATCGTATCTTAATGACCTTGTAGTACCATATCACCCTATTAGAGCACTTCGCTCTCGCTCTGTAAGCTTACTTGTTGTTCCTAGAGTATTTAAAAGTAGAATGGGAGGCAGAGCCTTCAGTTTTCAGGCCCTTCTTCTGTGGAACCAGCTTCCAGTTTGGATTCAGGAGACAGACACTATCTCTACTTTCAAGATTAGACTTAAAACTTTCCTATTTGCTAAAGCATATAGTTAGGGTTGGACCAGGTGACCCTGAATCCTCCTTTAGTTATGCTGCAATAGACGTAGGCTGCCGGGGGATTGCCGGGAGTTTTTCTTCTTCACTCACGATGTGTTAATAGACCTCTCTGCCTGTAATCATTAGTTATTATTAATCTCTCTCAGCGTGTCTTTGTTCTATTTTCCTCCCTGCACCCCAACCAGTTGCAGCAGATGGCCCCGCCCTAAGCTTAGTTCTGCCAGAGGTCTCTTCATGTTAAAAGGTAGTTTTTCCTTCCCACTATTGTCAAGTTCCTCATAGGGGTCCTCTGATTGTTGGGGTCTTCTCTCTATAATTGTCAGATGATTACTGTATTGCAGTGGTCCTCAACCTTTTTTGCACCACAGACCGGTTTAATGTCAGACAATATTTTCACAGATCGGCCTTTATGGCAGATAAATACAACAAAATAAAATGATACGACCAAGACATAAACTGTGGTATTTTGTAAATATAATAGTAAACGCGAATTCACTGTCTAATTGTGTAACTTTATTAGCAGCGTCCTCCTGAAATGCACCAACAACATTGAGAGTAACATCCTCCTCTCTGCCCCTTAATGCTCTCTTGTCGCTATGGTAATGTGCAAATACTTCTTTCAAAATAACACACACAACTACAACACGGTAAAGATCAAGGGAAACCGAGTTAACGATAAAAATCCTGAAAACCATCAATTTCACACCCGAGCCTCAACTCTCACAGCCCGGTACCAAACGACTGACGGACCGGTACGGGTCCGTGGCCCAGGGTCGGGGACCGCTGCTGTACAATATACAGCACCTGGAGGTGACTGCTGCTGTGATTCGACACTTTAAAGTTAAATCGAATTGTTCTTGTAGAAAAGTATAACATGTTCTCTTTAAGCATGGCCCTGGCTCTGAATTCCTAGTGAAACCCAATCATACTCAGTTACGCTTCACCGCCTAATTGACTTTTAATTAATCTCCTTAATATTTGGACAAGCACAGACCTTAGCTAAAGGTGTTGTTAGCTGTACACCTGTATCAGGGAGGTAATGGATCTTTGTCAGGTGGGTGGATAAGCTTTGCACTACCCTGGAAATATGGTGTGTCAAAGAATATGACAACGCTGTGGTCTCCACAAGGAATCAGCTTCTCCATAGAAAAGATCCATTTGTACAGAAATGATAACAAATAGGCTGTAGTGCATTTAGGACTTTTATTTTGACAGTGAAGATTGTGATTTTCAGTGAATGGTATGAACAGGTTTGTCAGCGCTCCTGAAAAAGCATGATGTTAGGAAATGGTTAGAAAAATAAAATACTGCTGATACAGATGAAGATGCAGGTGCACAAAGATTCTGATAGCAAGTCATGAACAGATCATCTTTCAAAGCTCCAATGGAGACTTTAGTTAGAGTGGAAAATACAAGGTTGAAAGAGCAAGGGCTTCTTTTGAGAGGCAACAGTCTGATGTCTAATAGCCCAATTTGCTCCTGTCAGAACTCAAAGCTGGAAACTATTCTTTGGTGGATATCAAAATCAACAAAGTGCCTAATGCTAGAGGATTAAAGGTAGGCAGAGGGGACGTGGAAAGACTGCCTCTTCACTAAACAGATGCTGTTTTTTTACGCCTGTTATAGGAGATCCAGTTTGCTCATTTACACCCCTTTATATTTTGTGCTAGCTAATGAAGTTTTGTATGATGCAGCAGTTATTGTTCATACAGATGATAGTTAATGGTTTCAAGGTTGCTCGGATGTTTAGGTGCGACCAAAGTCCGCAACACACGTTGTTTGGAAACAGATCTAACTCACCTGTTTAAATTGTATTAAGGCTTAAATTTTGAATTATTAGGGGCGTGGCCTCTTTGACTGACAGGTGGATGGGGACACAGGTGGCTGTAGCTGCTAGCTGACTGCTAGCCTTAACCTCAGCTTAGGGCTGTTCAATATAACAATATATATCGGATGACGATATAAAAACGTCCATCGTTTCATTTTACGCTATCGTTTGTTTCGTGGTGTTGCAAAATAAACTGTTTACAGCAATATTTTTTCATCGTTTTGATGGTCACTGTAGTGGCTATATTAATTTAAAGTTCTCTCTTTCTCTTATATTTAATATAACCACACTACGGACGGACAAGCGTCTGTTTTTATGCATTGTCGTTAGCAACAACAATGGTAAAACCATCACGGGTCCGCTTGTTTATTTTCCACATAAACCTTTCACAATAAAGCTCAAGATCCTGTTGAGACTTTTCAAAATAAACTGAATCTTGTGAAATAGTATGCAGAGTATTTACGGATGAGAAGCAAAAAAGAGCCGTCAGGTGCTAACAAATAAGCCTTAGACTCAAACGTTAGAACAGGCTTTTCCCTGCAGCACGCCGCAAAGAAAACGGCGGCCGTTACAACCTATGTCTAAAAATGTGTAGTTTCATGCATCGGTAAAACACTTGACTCCAGATACACGACGCCCAGCTGGAAACACTTCAGCTTCCCGAGATTCACAGAATTTACAGAAAATGTTACATTTTTGTGATTTACAGTGGGGCAAAAAAGTATTTAGTCAGCCACCGATTGTGCAAGTTCCCCCACTTAAAATGATGACAGAGGTCAGTAATTTGCACCAGAGGTACACTTCAACTGTGAGAGACAGAATGTGAAAAAAAAAAATCCATGAATCCACATGGTAGGATTTGTAAAGAATTTATTCGTAAATTAGGGTGGAAAATAAGTATTTGGTCACCTCAAACAAGGAAAATCTCTGGCTCTCACAGACCTGTAACGTCTTCTGTAAGAAGCTTTTCTGTCCCCCACTCGTTACCTGTATGAATGGCACCTGTTTGAATTCATCATCTGTATAAAAGACACCTGTCCACAGCCTCAAACAGTCAGACTCCAAACTCCGCCATGGCCAAGACCAAAGAGCTTTCGAAGGACACCAGGAAAAGTATTGTAGACCTGCACCAGACTGGGAAGAGTGAATCTACAATAGGCAAGCAGCTTGGTGTGAAAAAATCAACTGTGGAAGCAATCATCAGAAAATGGAAGACATACAAGACCACTGATAATCTCCCTCGATCTGGGGCTCCACGCAAGATCTCATCCCGTGGGGTCAAAATGATCATGAGAACGGTGAGCAAAGATCCCAGAACCACACGGGGGGACCTGGTGAATGACCTGCAGAGAGCTGGGACCAAAGTAACAAAGGTCACCATCAGTAACACACTACAACGGCAGGGAATCAAATCCCGCAGTGCCAGACGTGTTCCGCTGCTGAAGCCAGTGCATGTCCAGGCCCGTCTGAAGTTTGCCAGAGAGCACATGGATGATACAGCAGAGGATTGGGAGAATGTCATGTGGTCAGATGAAACCAAAGTAGAACTTTTTGGTATAAACTCAACTCGTCGTGTTTGGAGGAAGAAGAATACTGAGTTGCATCCCAAGAACACCATACCTACTGTGAAGCATGGGGGTGGAAACATCATGCTATGGGGCTGTTTTTCTGCCAAGGGGACAGGACGACTGATCCGTGTTAAGGACAGAATGAATGGGGCCATGTATCGTGAGATTTTGAGCCAAAACCTCCTTCCATCAGTGAGAACTTTGAAGATGAAACGAGGCTGGGTCTTCCAACATGACAATGATCCAAAACACACTGCCCGGGCAACAAAGGAGTGGCTCCGTAAGAAGCATTTGAAAGTCCTGGAGTGGCCTAGCCAGTCTCCAGACCTCAACCCCATAGAAAATCTGTGGCGGGAGTTGAAAGTCCGTGTTGCTCGGCGACAGCCCCAAAACATCACTGCTCTCGAGAAGATCTGCATGGAGGAATGGGCCAAAATACCAGCTACTGTGTGTGCAAACCTGGTAAAGACCTATAGTAAACGTTTGACCTCTGTTATTGCCAACAAAGGTTATGTTACAAAGTATTGAGTTGTATTTTTGTTATTGACCAAATACTTATTTTCCACCCTGATTTACGAATAAATTCTTTACAAATCCTACCATGTGGATTCATGGATTTTTTTTTTCACATTCTGTCTCTCACAGTTGAAGTGTACCTCTGGTGCAAATTACTGACCTCTGTCATCATTTTAAGTGGGGGAACTTGCACAATCGGTGGCTGACTAAATACTTTTTTGCCCCACTGTATATCCTTATCGGATAGATATTTTATATCGGGATATCAGATTTTGGTCATATCGCACAGCCCTACCTCAGCTAACTGGAGTCCCTGAAATGGACCTCTGGACTAGGGCTATGCGATATGACCAAAATTTCGCATCCCGATATGAGACATTTATTGTCCCGACAACGGTATATATCACAAAAATTTTACATTTTCTGTAAATTATGTGAATGTTGTGCAACTCGATTTGCGTCAAGTTTTTTTCTATTTCAATTCTAATGTTTGATTCTAAGGTTTATTTTTTTAGCACCTGACCTCTCTTTTTTGCTGCTCATTCATAAACAAGCATACTCTTTCACGTGATTGAGTTTATTTTGAAAAATCTCAACAGGATCTTCATCTTTATTGTGAAATGTTTATGTCGAAAAGAAACAAGCGAACAACGGAGCCACGCAATAGTTTTACCGTCGTTGTTGCTAACGTCAACGCATAAAAACAGTCCCTTTTCCATCTGTACAGGGAGTGCAGAATTATTAGGCAAATGAGTATTTTGTCCACATCATCCTCTTCATGCATGTTGTCTTACTCCAAGCTGTATAGGCTCAAAAGCCTACTACCAATTAAGCATATTAGGTGATGTGCATCTCTATAATGAGAAGGGGTGTGGTCTAATGACATCAACACCCTATATCAGGTGTGCATAATTATTAGGCAACGTCCTTTCCTTTGGCAAAATGGGTCAAAAGAAGGACTTGACAGGCTCAGAAAAGTCAAAAATAGTGAGATATCTTGCAGAGGGATGCAGCAGTCTCAAAATCGCAAAGCTTCTGAAGCGTGATCATCAAACAATCAAGCGTTTCATTCAAAATAGTCAACAGGGTCGCAAGAAGCGTGTGGAAAAACCAAGGTGCAAAATAACTGTCACGGACCGCCGGGGCAGACCGTGTGGAGAGTGCGTGGAGGACTCAGGTGCAGACACGAGTGACACGGGAGTAAACTTTAAACAAAAGCGAGCCTTTTATTGTGGCTGGTAACGCAAGAGAAACAAACAAGAATAAGGGCAGCTCAAAAGCAATAACTAAACAGAAACCTAAACTGGGAATGAACTAAGGTAAGGCTATGAATACAACAGACCGGGCATGGAAACATGGAGGGTGGGAACACAGACGACGCGACGCAGACTACATGAAACACAGAGACTAAAGGAATGATCAGGGGAAGTGGCCACACATGGGAACGCAGCTGACACACATGAACTTAACGACAGGACAGGAGGAGTGAAACTGAATACACAGACAGTGAATGCAGGCCTTCAAAGTAAAACAGGAAACATGAGACATGAACCGGGGAGACGTAGTACAGGGGGAGGTGACATAACTGACAGCATGAACTTGACAGTACAAGACACACAGACATAAACACACGAAGGGCAAGGGAGACGTAATGCAAGGGTGGTATATACAGATGGCTGGACTAACTTAATGAACCTAAACAATCAATAAACATCAAAATAGACTAAACACAAAACACTGGGTCGCACGACCCAGGACCATGACAATAACTGCCCATGAACTGAGAAAAGTCAAGCGTGCAGCTGCCAAGATGCCACTTGCCACCAGTTTGGCCATATCTCAGAGCTGCAACATCACTGGAGTGCCCAAAAGCACAAGGTGTGCAATACTCAGAGACATGGCCAAGGTAAGCAAGGCTGAAAGACGACCACCACTGAACAAGACACACAAGCTGAAACGTCAAGACTGGGCCAAGAAATATCTCAAGACTGGTTTTTCTAAGGTTTTATGGACTGATGAAATGAGAGTGAGTCTTGATGGGCCAGATGGATGGGCCCGTGGCTGGATTGGTAAAGGGCAGAGAGCTCCAGTCCGACTCAGACGCCAGCAAGGTGGAGGTGGAGTACTGGTTTGGGCTGGTATCACCAAAGATGAGCTTGTGGGGCCTTTTTGGGTTGAGGATGGAGTCAAGCTCAACTCCCAGTCCTACTGCCAGTTTCTGGAAGACACCTTCTTCAAGCAGTGGTACAGGAAGAAGTCTGCATCCTTCAAGAAAAACATGATTTTCATGCAGGACAATGCTCCATCACACGCGTCCAAGTACTCCACAGCGTGGCTGCAAGAAAGGGTATAAAAGAAGACAAACTGATGACATGGCCTCCTTGTTCACCTGATCTGAACCCCATTGAGAACCTGTGGTCCATCATCAAATGTGAGATTTACAAGGAGGGAAAACAGTACACCTCTCTGAACAGTGTCTGGGAGGCTGTGGTTGCTGCTGCACGCAATGTTGATGGTGAACAGATCAAAACACTGACAGAATCCATGGATGGCAGGCTTTTGAGTGTCCTTGCAAAGAAAGGTGGCTATATTGGTCGCTGATTTGTTTTTGTTTTGTTTTTGAATGTCAGAAGTGTATATTTGTGAATGTGGAGATGTTATATTGGTTTCACTGGTAAAAATAAATAATTGAAATGGGTATATATTTGCTTTTTGTTAAGTTGCCTAATAATTATGCACATAGTCACCTGCACACACAGATATCCCCCTAAAATAGCTAAAACTACAAACAAACTAAAAACTCCTTCCAGAAATATTTGATATTAATGAGTTTTTTGGATTCATTGAAAACATGGTTGTTGTTCAATAATAAAATTATTCCTCAAAAATACAACTTGCCTAATAATTCTGCACTCCCTGTAGTGTGGTTATATTAAATATAAGAGAAAGAGAGAACTTTAAGAAATTTTACAGTCATATTAAAAAAAGTTAATTTTCAGACAACATGAAACAAACTATAGCGTAATATGCAACGACTGACATTTTCATATCGTCATCCCAAATATATCGTTATATCGAACAGCCCTACTCTGGACCATGTTTGTGCTGTTGGAGTATCTCTGTCTGTGGATACAGATCGCTAACCAGGCTTGACAGCATGGGACCCTCGTTTTTACCAAAGCTAAGCTCTGCTCAGCTTCTCCTTCCATGTTTCTGCACTCTTTATCAGACTCTTTATCAACCACTGACTGATATGTTTATGAATCCTTGTATGAAATGTATTAGAAATTCACTAGTTCCAGGTCTTTGCTTTGATCACTTCATGCACATTCACGGCTGTCCTCAGTGCCATGTGGGCACATTGTAGCAGCATAGCATTTAATAGCATTGTGGGTAAGTACAGGTGGGAGTGGTGAAGGTGTGCAGAAGATGATTGTGTGTGGGAGGCAGGATGAAGGATGAATGGGGAGTTCTGAAGACTGGGATGAAGGGCACAGAGAGAGGAGAGAGCAACTGACAGCAAAAGAGATAAAGACTGGTGATGGACAAGTCTCATCCTTTCTCTGACGGCTTCATCAATAGCCCGAGGACTCGCACACTCGCACACACACAGATCCGTCTCTTTTGATCGACAGCTAGCAGGTGCCGGGTGAATGAAGTTGTCAGGCTGCTGCTGATCAGCTGCGCGTTGCCGTAACAGCAGCTGAAGGCTCGGCTTGACGCTTCGCTGCATCTGAAGGTGAGTTCTTGTTTTGTTGAACATGTGTTTCTGTTTATGTGATGGGGGCTTTAAGATTAAATCACACTTCTCCTCTCTAAGTTATTATGTAGCACATTTAACAGTAAAACAAGCCTGTCATGAAGATGAGTGGCAACATGAAGGAGGTGGTCACAGGGGAGACTAACGCCCCGCATCAGGGCTGGCTAACACTTTACACTGTGATAAAGTAACGCACACTGACGGGTTGAACTTAAACATGACACGCACACAGGGCTGACTTCAGTTAAACTCCATCAGTGTGGCAGTTTACAACCTATCTGGGTCCTTGGTTGTCTTTCTTGTATTTTATTGTGTCAGGAGCTGTAGAAGAACTTTATTCACCGATACAACCAGTGCAAGTTGGAATGTGTATTAGTAAACATAAACAGTTTTATTATTGGATGGACTAAGCTATGAGTATGAATTACTGCTCCTGGAAATGCGCCTGTCTCCTGTGAACGTCGATGAAACCTCCGAGACACAAAATCATTAAAGTCTGTCCGTCGTGTCTGATAAGAACGCAGTGTGAGGACTGGCACTTCTCAGCAGAGATCTCCCTCTGCTGGTCAGACGTGCAGCTGCGTCAGGGAAAAATATTGTAACTCTAACCCTTCCAACTTCACTTTGTGAACCTTGTTATACCAGTGAACAAACAGAGTGAAGCATGCACGATTACCTCCATATGTAACAACACGATGGTGACCACATATTTGTGTGGGTCATGTGTGCACGCTGGGGGTGATAATTGATTACAGTCCCCCACTCTTGCTCTGCTTTCCCTTCCACACATCTCTGCTGTGACGCTGTTTCTCCTCGTTAAAACCACCAAAGAGGTCATGTGACTGGTTTGCTTTCCATCACTGTCATCAGGATTCCTCTAAAATGTATGGAAGTATTTTATAATAGATGAACATCCATCTATGGTTCATCCGTCAGTTTCTCGCTCTTCAGCGAAGAACCCAAGCTATTTAAACTGCTCCACGCAAGACAAGAGCTCCTCCGTGACCTGGACTGGCATGCTGCCCGTCTGCAGCTGAGGGCCTTGGACTTGGAGTTCTCAAGAAGATGCCACAGACTGATGTGGATTATAATAAGGATTTTTGTAGATCCTGGGATGTTTGTGGCTTTGACACATTTCCTGGACGCTTGCTTACTCCTGTCATCAGCTTTCTTTTCATAATTAGTCTTAAGTCTTTACTTCCTCTCTCTTCTTCCCACGTTGTCACACCGTATTTTTCTTTGTGCTATTCAGACCTCTTTGATTTCTTCCCAACTTCCTCCCTTCCTTCCTTAGCCTTTAGTTAATTCCTCCTGTCTGTGTTAGCTACCTTATTAATTTTTCTTCATTTATTTTTTGCTTTTATTCTCTTCCTTCTTCCTTTTCCATTTTCACCCCGTTATGTCCTCCCCCCACCCTCTTCCTCTTCTGCCTGCCCACTGCTTTGTTCTTTTTATTCCTCTCGTTCTCCACATACATCTCACCCTCTCTGCTCTGCCTCTAATTGGGCTTTGAAGAGTTAACATTGAGATATGATATCCCATTCTGTGTTGCCTCCAGATATCCGTTAAAAAGGCACAGGCAGCACTCTCTATCACAGCTCAGACGCCAGATGTTGCTTGCATCTCCTCTCATTGCAGATGTAATGGGCCTGAATGCTGCAGTTTGTGACTTCACTGGCATCCATCCTGTGCGATGCAGCACCAGAGGAAAAACATGAGAGAGAGGGAGAGATGTAATTATCCTCCATTATCACTAAGTCTTTATTTCCCCCAGCAGCAGAAGGAAATCTCGTGTAGAAATGACAGCTATCAAAGTAAAGATGGGCGTTTTGTTTCAGACTCGAGATCTGCGGCAGTGCCATTGTTTAGCTCAGTGAGTGCAGTGTGTGTGTTTGAGGTTATGGTGGTAAATACTAACACTGACATTTTTAGGCTAAAACTGAGAAAACACATAAAATGCAGTCTTTGTTTTGTGTGAATATGATTCTCATCTCTGTGTTTTTAGGTACAGGTGATGGTTCACGAGGTGATGCCTACAGTCTGTATTAGGGCTGGGCCATATTATACCGTTCACGGTAATACCGGTATAATGTTAGGCAACGATAGGAAAATGAAATATCGCGATAGAATATGAGTAAAACGCGCATGCGCAGTGCCTTTGTTTCATACGCACATGGCCGATTGTTGAGTGAAACAGATGATCCAGAATTGGTTTGTAAAAATGGTGCAACTTCAGTGATGTGGAACTGGTTTGGTGTTTGTCCGTCAGATACACGACAAAGCACATTTTTTTGCAGAACATGCAAGCGGCCGTCGTTATTGTCGTATTTGTTGGACTAAGATGCTCTTAAATCTGGGAGTAATCTGGGTCCTAAACTCCGTATTCTTCAGATCAAACGAACACTGCAGCATCACTTAGAGTTAAAAACTGTCTAAATTCTTTCATCTTTAATAAAACGATCAGCATTGCTGCTTTACCAGGTGTAACTATGAAGTTTAACTTCCAGGCATCCATGAAAACAAAAGTTATTACATTTAACGGAGTTAGAAGTTAGCAGGAAGCTAGCGGAAGTTAGCTCGCTAGTTTCGCTAGTTACCTAAGCATGATGTAGCATGTTCTGACTGAGAGATTTCTGAAAAAATTCAAACGTACCGCTCTGCTATCACTTCCAACATAAATGAAGACAGGAAACTAAAAAGCAGTGACGTTTGTAGGGTTACTGAAGTTGGGCTAGCTGCTATATAATGATGTGCTACGTGATCGCTAGCGACACAGCTATGTTAGCATAACATAAACAGTGAAGCTGGAGGACGAACACTAACACTTTTCCACTTATAAAAGTTAACGTTAAGGTTCCTGATAGTTAGAGACAAATGGAATTGCATGGCAGGATGCTGTAAACGGACCAAACTTCAGTCAGGAGAACAACTGAGATAATCCATCCACAATACGAGGTTAGTCATTAATATACTGCAACAACATGGGAATAGAGCAGCTGCCAGAGAATTCAACATTAATGAATCAATGGTACAGAAGTGGAGGAAGCAAGAAGAATGAGTTTAATAAAGTTTGATTTATCTGACTGCTTTGTTTCGCTTAATGTGCCTTATAATCCCGTGCACCTTATGGTCCGAAAAATACGTACTGCACACTGCAGTTTAATGTTGCAAAGCACCTCTTTTTAACTTCAGTGGATATTATACATGGTTATGCTCAGGATATGTCAGCCCATTTCTACTGGAAATGCCTTTTGGTTAAACTTTCAGCAAGGAATTTGCATTTGCACTGTTAAATTTTTATAAAGCTTTAATGTACATATAAACCAGCTTTTTGTTTAAGTGAAAATAAATGGAAGGTTGTCTTTTTGCGCTAGTAATGTTGTGGAGTTGTATTTTGTCTCGCATCAATTATATCGTCAGTTATATCGTTATCGCAAATTTTCAAATATATATCGTGATAAATATTTTTGGCCATATCGCCCTGCTTTAGTCTGTATTGAATCAGTTATCCAATTCAATTTTATTTATCCAGCGCCAAATCACAACAACAGTTGCCTCAAGGCGCTTTATATTGTACAGTAGATCGTACAATAATAGATACAGAGAAAAACCCAACAATCATATGACCCCCTATGAGCAAGCACTTTGGCGACAGTGGGAAGGAAAAACTCCCTTTTAACAGGAAGAAACCTCCGGCAGAACCAGGCTCAGGGAGGGGCGGGGCCATCTGCTGTGATTGGTTGCGGTGAGAGAAGGAAGACAGGATAAAAGACATGCTGTGGAAGAGAGACAGAGATTAATAACAGATATGATTCAATGCAGAGAGGTCTGTTAACACATAGTGAGTGAGAAAGGTGACTGGAAAGGAAAAACTCATCATGGGAATCCCCGGCAGCCTATGTCTATTGCAGCATCACTAAGGGAGGATTCAGGGTCACCTGGTCCAGCCCTAACTATATGCTTTAGCAAAAAGGAAAGTTTGAAGCCTAATCTTGAAAGTAGAGATAGTGTCTGTCTCCTGAATCCAAACTGGAAGCTGGTTCCACAGAAGAGGGGCCTGAAAACTGAAGGCTCTGCCTCCCATTCTACTTTTAAATACTCTAGGAACAACAAGTAGGCCTACAGTGTGAGAGCGAAGTGCTCTAATAGGGTGATATGGTACTACAAGGTCATTAAGATAAGATGGGGCCTGATTATTTAAGACCTTGTATGTGAGGAGCAGGATTTTGAATTCAATTCTAGATTTAACAGGGAGCCAATGAAGGGAAGCCAAAACAGGAGAAATCTGCTCTCTCTTTCTAGTCCCTGTCAGGACTCTTGCTGCAGCATTTTGGATTAGCTGAAGGCTTTTCAGGGAGTTTTTAGGACTTCCTGATAATAATGAATTACAGTCGTCCAGCCTGGAAGTAATAAATGCATGAACTAGTTTTTCAGCGTCATGCTGAGACAGAATATTTCTAACTTTAGAGATGTTGCACAAATGGAAGAAAGCAGTCTTACATATTTGTTTAATATGTGCGTTGAAGGACATGTCCTGGTCAGAAATGACTCCAAGGTTCCTCACAGTGTTACTGGAGGCCAAGGTAATGCCATCCAGAGTAAGAATCTGGTTAGATACCATATTTCTAAGATTTTCAGGGCCAAGTACAATAACCTCAGTTTGATCTGAATTAAGAAACAGAAAGTTAGCGGCCATCCAGGTCTTTATGTCTTTAAGACATTCCTGCAGTTTAACTCATTGGTGTGTGTTATCTGGCTTCATGGACAGATAGAGTTGGGTTTCATCAGCATAGCAGTGAAAATGTATGCTATGTCTTCTAATGATACTGCCTAAGGGAAGCATGTATAATGTAAACAGAATTGGTCCTAGCACTGAACCCTGTGGAACTCAATAATTAACCTCAGTGTGTGAAGAGGACTCTCCATTTACATGCACAAACTGGAGTCTATTAGATAGATATGATACAAACAACTGCAGCACAGTACCTGTAATACCTACAGCATGTTCTAATCGCTCTAATAGGATATTATGGTCGACAGTATCGAACGCTGCACTGAGGTCTAGCAGGACAAGCACAGAGATGAGTCCACTGTCAGAGGCCATAAGAAGATCATTTGTAACCTTCACTAAAGCTGTTTCTGTGCTGTGATGAGCTCCGAAACCTGACTGAAGCTCTTCAAATAAGCCATTCCTCTGCAGATGATCTGTTAGCTGTTGGACAACTACTCTTTCAAGGATGTTTGATATGACAGGAAGGTTGGAGATTGGCGTATAATTAGCTAAGACTGCTGGGTCTAGAGATGCTTTCTAAGTAAAGGTTTAACTACAGCCAGCTTGAAGGCCTGTGGTACATAGCTGATTATTAGAGATAGGTTGATCATATTTAAGATCGAAGAATTAATTAATGGCAGGACTTCTTTGAGTTGAGACTGCAACTCTGCTTCCTTGTCCCAACTCTGGATAGTTGGGAACAACAACTGGACTGTGAATAACTGACATCTGTTCAATAGAATCAATAACCATGAAAGCAGTAACAGCAATAAAGAACACCAAGTCAGTACCACCATGCACCCAACCACTAATCCAGTACACCCAACCGCTAATCCAGTACATCCAACCGCTAATCCAATACATCCAACCATCCAACTGCTAATCCAATGCATCCAACCATCCAACCGCTAATCCAATACATCTAACCATCCAGCTGCTAATCCGATTCATCCAACCATCCAACCTCTAATCCAATACATCCGACCTCTAATCCAATACATCCAATAGCTAATCCAATATAGCCAACCATCCAAACGCTAATCCAACACAGCCAACCATCCAAATACTAATCCAATACATCCAACCGCTAATCCAATACAGCCAACCATCCAACCACTAATCCAATACAGCCAACCATCCAACCACTAATCCAATACAGCCAACCATCCAACCAACTGCTAATCCAATACAGCCAACCATCCAAACACTAATCCAATATATCCACCCGCTAATCCAATAAATCCATCCATCCAATTGCTAATCCAATATATGCAACTGCTAATCCAATATATCTAACTGCTAATCCAACATATCCAACCGCTAATCCAATACATCCAACCGCTGATCCAATAAATCCAACCGCTGATCCAATATATCCAACCGCTGATCCAATATATCCAACCGCCGATCCAATAAATCCATCCATCCAACTGCTAATCCAACATATCCATCCGCTAATCCAATACATCCAACCATCCAACCACTAATCCAGTACATCCAACCGCTGATCCAATATATCCAACCGCTGATCCAATATATCCAACTGCTGATCCAATATATCCAACTGCTGATCCAATATATCCAACCGCTAATCCAATATATCAAGCTGCTGATCCAATATATCCAAGCACTAATCTAATACGTCCAACCATCCAACCACTAATGCAATACATCCAACCGCTAATCCAATACTTCCAACCATCCATTCTCTAATCCAATATAGCCAACTGCTAATCCAATATAGCCAACTGCTAATCCAATATATCCAAGCACTAATCTAATACGTCCAACCATCCAACCACTAATCCAATACGTCCAACCACTGATCCAATATATCCATCCGCTAATCCAATAATCCAACCATCCAGCCGCTAATCCAATACATCCAACCATCCAACTGTTAATCTAATACAATACAGTCTGCCCCAGGGCAGCTGTGGCTACAACTGTAGCTTACCTCCACCAGTGTGTGAATGTGTGTGTGAATGGGTGGATGACTGGGTGTGTAAGCACTTTGGGGTCCCTAGGGGGGACTAGTAAAAGCGCTATACAAATACAGACCATTTACCATTTACCATCCACACGCTTATCCAATACTTCCAACATCCAGCTGCTTATCCAATATATCCTACCGCTAATCCAACTATCCAGTATATCCACCCATCCAACCGCTAATCTAATACAGCCAGCTGCAAATCCAATATATCCAATCGCCAATCCAATATATACACCCATCCAACCCGGGAATAAGGGGGAGTAAAATTTTTTGAGTAACAGGTATATTTTTTAATATTATGTAACCACAAAACCAACTGATCGTGATATTTAAATTCTTAGCAGTTTAGTGCAGGACAAACTCGTTGCCTTGTCGTTCTGTGGTGAATTTACAGTGAAGCTCTGTGTTGGGCTGGTGCACACCAGCTGTGGCTGTCATGGTCACATAAATTGTATCAGGACTGAATTTGAATTTAAGCTTATGATGCCTAGATTCATCCGCTGAATTCCACCTTCCTACCAACTGTATAGTGCTGTGTACAGAGCCAGTACAAACCAGTGTACTCTCAGTGTAGAGGGTGAAATCAGCTAAGATAACTACTGCTGAGTAGAGTGCTTACATTTCATTGTGTTCAGTGTGTAGATCTGCAGGTCAGCTGATCACGGCATGTACAAGAAGAGAATCTGTGTACATGCTGTATGTTGTTATTATATTATTATAGCAGAAGGTTTAATTCGTTTTGCACAGACGTACCTAGTACAAACGTCCTGCAAAGAGCTGCTTTTACTTACATTTCAAAGCTGGTATTTTTTAACTTGAGTAACGACGCTGAATCTCTACTACAACTTTTACTGCAGTACCTTTTAACAAAAGTATCTGTATTTCTGCTAAAGTAAAGGATGTTGGTGCTTTTGCCATCTCTAATTACAGTGAAAAAGTGTGTTTGGACAGTTTGAGTCCACTGACCAGGTTGTGGGTTAGAAGCTGGTTGTGATAATGGTGCAGGTTCGAGGAGCTGCCCTCTCCTGTTGTTCTGCTAAAAGAGTTAGCATTCTGTGCTAAGGTTAGCTGGCTAATTATGGCCCCAGATCAAAAGCGTTTTTTTTGTTTTCCCACAGTAATTTCTTCTGTCTGTGTGTGTTAGCTGTTTTCAAGCCTGCAAACATTGAGAGTTTCCTTAGTTCAATGTCTCTGCGTGTAAAACGTTAGGGAGCGCCTAAGCAGCAGTATTTTATACCCCGAGGTATTAACTATCTGTTTGTCATGCACAACCTCAGCCACAGCAGACGACGAATAAATCTCTCCGTCCGCGCCGCTGTTATTCCGCTTCACATTTGATCTCGGAGGATGTGGTCACAGACAATCAAAATCATAATTATGGATACAGTGCAGCGAGGAGGACGTTTTAAAAATGGTTCCGAGGTGACCAGCGTTCATCTATTTATTTTTATAGGGGTCTCAGCTCGAGCAACGAACTTGATTTATTTCTCTCTGCTTTTAAGGGTGCAAGACCCAGACATTCAGAAATGAAGTGGAACGCTGCTAAGAATTTCAAATGCACTTTTAATACATCCCCCTCATATTGACGTTTAGGTGGGAATCAGTCTTTTTTATTTCTGTCATTTCTAGCAGAAGCTGTGTGTGTGTGTGTGTGTGTGTGTGTGGCAACATTTATTTCCCCTCATCGTCTGCTGAAAGTGAGTGGGGAGGGTGGAAGTGTAATGGTAATCATTTTTTTGTGACTGCGCCCAGGGTCTGAAGTGGCTGTTGCAGAGGACTTTTAGATTGATCTTACAGCATGTGTATATATATACACACACACACACACACACACACACACACACACACACCCTGAAGAAGATATGCTATATGGATCGCATCCATCCCCCTCTGCTTGCCCTCCCTACATGCTGCCATTTGATTAATGATCCAAATATGTGAATAAAAATATCAAAACAACTCGTCAAACCCAGGGGTTCCAGAGACTAAACAGCTTAAGGACGAAAGTACAGAATAATGACACACACACACACATATATATGTGTATGAATATATTTTTTTTTACTGAACATTACATTTTGTGGCCTTGTTTTTAATTTCCATCTCAGATATTTATTTTTCCTCCCAAATGTAGGGTAATTATGAAGAAGAGCAACGGTTCAACACCACGTGTGACAGAGTGAGGAAGAGTAGTTGTTGTGGGCTTTGTTGGATTTAAAGTACGGGGCTTAGGTGCACCGTTTAAATGTTTTTATGTATGAGGAGCCCCCCGGTGAGCGCGCGGGTGCTTAATTCACAGTGGTGACGGTATCACCATGTCTTCTAACACAGCAGACCGCTAATTGACATTTTCATTAACAGCAAATTTATGTTCCTGTTTCTGTGTGTGATAATGACCATTTCCCGAGCAGTGCTATGGGCTCTGCTAATGGACATGGGATAAAGGCAGAAACTTGTTTAATTATGATGGGAGAAAGAGGCCACCCCACTCCGGGGAGGGCAAAGGAGAGACGTCGTACCCCGAACCATGAGAGTCAGAGAAGATCCAGGAAATGCAGGGACACAAACTCCTCTTCATCACATCAGCAGGGACTGACCATCAGGAATGTCATGGATTCTCCCAGGATCCACTGGTTGATAAATTCGCTGACTAACTGGATTAACATGAAATAGATGATTTGTTTTTGTGCACCTCGCGGGTTAAGGTTTCTCCCTGCAGCCACCTTTGCACATGAAGGAGAAGCTGCTGATCTTCAGTCAGACCAAAGTGTGTTGTATTTGTACCACCAGGTGTTAAAGTGGGATTTGGCAGGTGGGAGAACCCCAGCTTCCAGTGTAGCAGTGCAGCATGAAACAAAGAAATCACATTATCAGTCACATGACCAGCCTGCACAGCAGGCTGTGGTCAGCTGACCTGCTGCTGCTCTTCGCTTTACTGGTCTCTATGGATTTAGCCAGCAAAATTCAACAACATATAAGCAGATGTTACACGTGCTGTCCTAGCTGCTTTCCAACCCTACACACATGAAAACAGGCCAAACTAACCAGCGTGATGAGCTTCGGTTAAAACTAAAGGACTGCTACAGCTGATCCCACTATATATCACCATACTGCAAATAAATCGGTTTATCCTGCACTCAAATTTAAAATAACACAAAATCAGTATTTAATTGGTTTTTAAAGACCTTTCACAGAAAGGAATAAGAGGGTGACTTATTCCTTGCAGCAGCACGTCATGTATCCAGTAAAACAGTGGTGTCAAACCTATTTTACATGGCAAACCACTTTGATCTTACAGCCAGACCAGTGAAACACTCCTTTCTGTCAGTGTGAAGAAGTCACATGTTTATGGGATCAGAACGATGCCATTGTTACACACCGGCCCAAGGCCGGGGTGCAACACAACAAAAAAGTAAACCCTATACATAGTAACGACAAAATAAATCACACCGCGGCAGATTGACGAGGATTAGTTAATTTATTGACTGAACAGGTAGCGAGCTTCAGGGTGGGTGATGCCAAAACAACAAACAAAACACACTAGAAAGGAAAACAGAGCTAACTTACCTCCCACGATTCAAAACAAAACACAATCTCTAACCTGTCTCCCTACCCGAAACAGGAGAAAAGAGGGGAATAAAAGAAAACGGCTTCCCACTCCTACAGCTACCAGGCCCAGGTACAACCCTTTCTCAACATTTATATTGCAGCCCCGCGCAGTCACACGCCACGACGGTCCCCAGACACACAGCTCACGGGAAACCAGGAAGTCTTCTCGCCGGCCCAGTCCAACCCCTTTTGTAGCTGGCCTCGTTCCTTCCTCCACCTGGAAACTTGCAGAACAAGCGTCACTGAATACAAATACAAACAATAACAACACCGTACTGCAACAAATGACCCGGGTCATAACAGCCACCTTGAAATGAAACCGAAAAAAATATTGAAACCGAAATAAATGTACTGGGTAACCCAAATGTAGAAAAGAACTGCACTAGGGCTTTCACCACGGCCTTAGCCCTAAGCGATCGCAGGGGAATAGCTTCTGGAAACCGTGTGGCCGCACACATTATGGTAAGTACATACTGGTAACCCGCCTTAGTTTTCGGTAAAGGCCCTACACAGTCCACAATAACATGCTCGAAGGGCTCCCCTATTACAGGAATTGGATGTAACGGGGCGGGTGGAATGACCTGATTGGGCTTACCCGACACCTGGCACACATGGCAGGACTGACAATAACACGCCACATCAGACTTAAGCCCCGGCCAAAAAAAATAACGAAGCACTCGGTCATATGTTTTTTTAATCCCCAGGTGGCCCGACAGATGATGCTCATGGGCCAGACTCAAAACCTGGGGTCGGTACTCCGTCGGCACCACCACCTGAGTGACCACCTCACCCCCCAACCCACCCACCGGAGCCCAATTGCGTAACACAACCCCGTGGTCAACTTCATAAGATGCAGGACCAGGCAACGCCCCTGGCTGCAGGGCAGCAGCTCGACAGGCAGACAACGTATCATCAGCCTGTTGAGCCGCAATGAGCTGCTCCCTGTTTACCGCCAGGCACAAATCCTCCGACACCACACTAAAAACCTTCGCCGTCTCACCATCTACCCCCGGAACAGAACTATCATGCGGCTCAGAACCGTCCGGAAACATTTCGGATATGTCCACCACACCACCCAAGCGACGAGCTTGAGCATGAGTAACCACACATGCCGGAAAAACTGTGGAGTCGCCCAGCTCCGACGGGAATTGGCATAAACGATCCGAAGTAGGACACCCAGTAACTTCCGGAGTAGCCGGAAACACTTTTCCCCCGGCCAAGTCATTTCCCAGAATAAGATCAATGCCCTCAATTGGCAGCTGATCTCGAACCCCCACCCGCACAGCGCCCGATACGAAGGACGAGGTCAAAGTAACCGTATGGAGTGGCATGCGTAAAATACTCATCTCGATTCCCCACACCAGCAAATCAGAACCACAGTACGACTGCTGAGAAAAAGGCACGACTCCACGCCGCGCCACAGAATGCTTCGCCCCCGTATCCCTCAAGATGGTGATCGGAACCCGGTCCCCCGCATCACCAGACAATGATAAAAACCCCGTCGAAACAAATGGTCGAAACACCTCATCTATCCCCCGCGGAACGACGCCAACCGGCATTAAGCTAGGGCGGGGTACCGCAGAACAACACTGCACGGCCCCCCCCCGGGCGAAATGTTGGTCCGCGCCACCTCCCTCGCCCTCAGCACGGGACAAGAAGCAACGAGATGACCGAGCTCATGACAATAAAAACATCGGCGGTCCCCAGCGGCCACTGTAGGGCTACGCCGCGAGAGCGGGGGAGAACGGCCCCCCCCCACCTCAGGCAAAACTCTAGAACCCCGACGTAACGGATGGGGAAAACCCCTCTTGTGTGTCAAAGCAAACTCATCTGCCAGAACCGCCGCTTTCGCGAGGGAAACGACCTTTTGTTCGTTCAAATAAACAACCACCCACTCTGGCAGACACCCTTAGAAATCCTCCAATAACATTAATTCCCTCAACTGTGCAAACTCCTTAACCTCACTAGCCTGGCACCACCGATCAAAGAGCAAACCCTTCTCACGCGCAAACTCCACATAAGTCTGATCCCCCCCCCTCACACACTGCCGAAACTTCTGGCGGTACGCTTCAGGCACAAACTCAAAAGCACGCAATACGGCAGCCTTAACCACACCATAATCTAAGCTCTCAGATGCCGACAGGCTAGCCCATACCTCCTGAGCCCTACCCACCAACCGACACTGCAACAGCAAAACCCAGACCTCCTCCGGCCACTTTAACGCGGCAGCCACACGCTCAAAAGCAGGAAAAAACGACTCCACCTCCGACTCACAAAAGGGCGGCACCAATTTAATGTGCCTCCCAATATCAAAATCCCGACGGAGAGCCGGGGCGGGACCAGGCGCCGGCGGCGCAGGGAGCGCAGAGGGCGCAGGCGTGGGCGGCGTAGAGTCAGGGACACATGGCGGAGGCCCGCGCTCCAACTCCAACGCCCTCACCCTCAGATGCATCGCTTCCACCTCCAACCGGTGACTACTCAACTCCACCTCCTTGATGCGGAGCAACAGCTGGAGCTCCTCCGCCGACGTCCCCACCACCGGAGCAGGAGGAGCCACAGAGGGGGCGGCCACAGGAGGAACAGCGGAAAAAACAGGCAACGGAGCCAACGGCTCCATAGCCGCCCCGCCCGTCCCACCGACAAGCGGCACGCTCGCCAACAAACCCCGCTCGCTCAAAGCCACCGCGACAAGCTGTCGCAAATCATCCTTCTTCACCCCCCGCCGGCGCACGCATATCAAAACGGCCCGCAATAAGCAGCAAATCCTCCCTCCGACACCGACTCAACTGCTACAAAGAAGGAGCCTCAGCAAACTTATCCACATCAAACTCCATCCGCGGCCAACCACACAAACAACCCCCAAAAATACAAAAAACAACCCCACACACCCACACGAACCCCACCACACACAAACGACCCCGAAATCCCTCAAACGAACGAGCCCCCATTTATGTTACACACCGGCCCAAGGCCGGGGTGCAACACAACAAAAAAGTAAACCCTATACATAGTAACGACAAAATAAATCACACCGCGGCAGATTGACGAGGATTAGTTAATTTATTGACTGAACAGGTAGCGAGCTTCAGGGTGGGCGATGCCAAAACAACAAACAAAACACACTAGAAAGGAAAACAGAGCTAACTTACCTCCCACGGTTCAAAACAAAACACAATCTCTAACCTGTCTCCCTACCCGAAACAGGAGAAAAGAGGGGAATAAAAGAAAACGGCTTCCCACTCCTACAGCTACCAGGCCCAGGTACAACCCTTTCTCAACATTTATATTGCAGCCCCGCGCAGTCACACGCCACGACGGTCCCCAGACACACAGCTCACGGGAAACCAGGAAGTCTTCTCGCCGGCCCAGTCCAACCCCTTTTGTAGCTGGCCTCGTTCCTTCCTCCACCAATGGGTGGCCTCCACCTGGAAACTTGCAGAACAAGCGTCACTGAATACAAATACAAACAATAACAACACCGTACTGCAACAAATGACCCGGGTCATAACAGCCACCTTGAAATGAAACCGAAAAAAATATTGAAACCGAAATAAATGTACTGGGAAAAAAAAAATGATAGTAAATGGCCTGCATTTGTATAGCGCTTTTCTAGTCCTTAAGGACCCCAAAGCGCTTTACACTACATTCAGTCATTCACCCATTCACACACACATTCACACACTGGTGATGGCAAGCTACATTGTAGCCACAGCTGCCCTGGGGCGCACTGACAGAGGCGAGGCTGCCGGACACTGGCGCCACCGGGCCCTCTGACCACCACCAGTAGGCAAACACGGGGTTAGTATCTTGCCCAAGGATATTTGGCATGCAGCCAGGAGGCAGCCTGGGATCGAACCACCGACCTTCTGATGAGTGGCTGACCTGCTCTGCTACCTGAGCTACAGCCACCCCATAGTGAAAAACAATTAATTGAAACTGTAATTTTTGTTTTTGCTTACAATTTTTTTTTTTCGGTTTCAATATTTTTTTCGGTTTCATTTCAAGGTGGCATCGTTCTGATCCCATACATTTTTAACTGTTTTTCTGCATGCTAAAGAAAAAGCTGCTGTGACAAAGAAGGAAATCTATCAGCACGGCTCTTTGGACTTAAAAATGTAAGACATAAATGTCTAAACCTGGAACATGAAGACAAGGAACGCAGACAGATGGAAAACAGACACCATGTATGGGGACACAGCTGGGACAAACTGACATAACGATGAAGGGGAAGCAAAACTAAAAACAGTGAACTTGGGATTAGACACTGTCAAAATAAAACAGGAAACAACTAAGATGCAGACTAAGACACACGGTAGGCCCAGAGACCGGAGGACAGAAGCTGACATGGACGAGACGGATTGAGGAGGCAGAAGAATGAAACACTAGGAGAAGAACATGGGGACAGTTAAGGGAGACACAGAGACATGAGTAAGACTCGGAACGAGGGACACGGAGAGAGCGAGACAAGACGGGGTAGGGAGAACATACATGGATGGACATGACCGACAGGGAAGACATGGAATGAAACACAGGGAGATAACTGGGGACTCTGAGTAAACTCAAAGACCGTGTGAATAATACAGAGTCAGAAGTCCAAAAATAAACTCCACCATGACACGAAGCTCATTAGCCAGACTGTCCTGTTTTTTGGTGTTGTTGGTGGGTTTTTTTTTAACTGTAGTCATAAAAAAACAGAAACGTCTGTTTTTCACTAAGTTACAGAGGTTTCATTAGAGACAAAGATCAGTATTTTGCAATTTGTGGAAGTTAAAATTTTTGGGGTATTGGATAGCAGAAGTTGGTTTCTTGTCAGAGGTCATTTTGGGGGGAAAACAGCAGTTGACATCACTATGTAATGTAGCAAGTGAATGATACAGAAAATAGATATTTTTGATGGGTAACTGGTCTCGAAGCACACTAGAGCTGTGCAGGAAGTGTGATTTTTTTTTTTTTTATTGTGGTGAAAGCAGAGTAAGAAAAGACTTCACTACAATGCTTTTAAACGTGAAGCATCGTTTTGGTCTTCTTTTGCTATTCAGTGAATTTTGGTCGTGGTAAACTTGCAGTTTCAGGATCTGTGAGGTGTCAGCTTTCAGCACCCGATTACATGTCTGTATAGGTGCACCGATCCCCCTTTTCTTTATTTTCTAGTTTTGCACTCCCAACTGTTAAGGATGTGTCTAAGGCCATGTCCACACTAATACTTTTTTTTTTTTTGAAAACTCATGTTTTTCTCTCCATTTTGGCCTCCTGTCCACACTGAGATGGCGTTTTCAGTCAAGGAAAATGGAGCGTTTTGAAAACATTCTCCAAAGTGAAAAGTTGATTCTGTTCATCTGGATGTAGCTTTTTGTGGGAGAAACGTTTCGTCACTCATCCAAGTGACTTCTTCAGTCTCAGATGACTGCAGGTTTCCAATCTTATAAACGGTACATTTGACTGAAACCAGCCCACTGAAGGAACAATGGCCTGGGAGGTCAGTTCCTTGTCATTAATATGCAAATTCTCATGACCATTGATCAACAACCACTGATCAAAGACCACTGATCAATGGCCATGAGTACCATTCACAGAGAGTTGGGGAATGGCTGCAATCACAGCATTGTAAGATGGTGACAGATGTACCCTTAGGCCCCCTCCTCGATTCAGAGATGGTCTTTCCCTTTTCACGTAAATGGCCCCCGTTGACTCCGCCCTCAAACCAGCGTTCCTCCCTGTCCAGGATGTGTACATCCTCATCACTGAAAGAGTGTCCACTGGTCTGTAGGTAAACAGACTGCAGAGTCCTGGCCTGACGAGGTAGCTCTTCTGTGTTGTAGCCAGAGGTTGTTTGGTTTCCTCGATGTATAAATCCTGGCAATCCTCCTGCACTTAACAGCGTACACTATGTTACTCTGTTTGTGTCGGGGGACCCGATCCTTGGGGTGGACAACTTTTGGCGCAGCGTGTTTTGGGGTTTAAAAGCCACAGAGACCTGGTGTTGAGAAAAAATGCGTCTCAGCTGTTCCGATACTCCTGACACTACAGGTTTTCGCTTGGGCAGCGGTTGTCCTTCTCTCCTGGATTGGCTGGAGCTTTCTTTAGGAGCCTTCCCAGCTTTGACAAAAGTCCAGCTGGGATAACCACATCTACTCAGGGCCTTCTTGATGTTCTTCTGCCTCCCTGTCCGCTGTGTCAGTGGGGATGGTGTTCGCTCTGTGTTGTAGCGTCCTGATGACGCCCAGTTTGTGCTCCAGTGGATGATGAGAGTCAAACCTTAGATACTGATCTGTATGTGTAGGTTTCCGGTACACGTCAGCTTTTAGATGTCCCCCATTACTGATGGAAATTTCACAGTCTAAGAAGGCTAACCTGCCACTTTTCATATCCTCCCTGGTGAATTTGATGTGTCGGTCCACCGAGTTAATGTAATCCGTGAAATGTGGAACGTCCTGAGATTTGATTTTCACCCAGGTGTCATCCACATAGCTGAACCAATGACTTGGTGGTGTTCCAGGGTAGGATAGCAAAGCCCTCTTTTCCACTTCTTCCATGTACAAATTGGCCACAATGGGTGAAACTTTAATTTCTGCCTGTTTTATATTGTCTGTTTTACCCTTTTATTATTTGTTATCTTATGTGCAGCACTTTGTGATTCTGTCTAGAAAGGTGCTATATAACTAACATTTTATTAATTTATTATTTAAAGAATAAAACAAGCTGAGAAAATGTGACTCCACATGTTGGTCCAGTCATGGTGGCAGAAAGCGCAGCAGCAGCAAGTGGTTGGGTTTAGGTGCCACGTCTGATAAATTTGGTACGAATAGCATTTTTTTTATGGAAATGATAAAATAACTGAGGCTATACATATATTTAAGATGCTGTTGGCCATGAACAGGCGGGTTCAGCTGTTCTGTGCACAGAAGCCCAAAGGCAGCATCATCCGTCTGGTAGAGCGCTGGTTTCATTCAGGATTGTGAGTCGCACAGGAAGTAGAGCTACAGTTGTGTTCAGTCCAGCTGTGGCGTCAGCACGGGAAAGACCTCCTGCAGAACATCTCATCATCTTCTCTAACTGCACTGCTACGGTAACCAGGAAAACTGAAAGCGTCAGCTGTCCGCTGGCACGTGCTGCTGTCTGCACGGAGGTCAGACAAAGCCGTTTGAGTTGAGTTTCTTCACTCTGTGCCCGGGTCCCTCTGTGATGTATTTTAAACGTCTCGCTGTTTAAGCATTTCTTAATGACAGGTGAGCTTTCACAGCTTCTGCAGGTGAATCTTTGCGTCAGTTCGATGTGGCAGAAATTGTGCTGCCTGTTTTTTATCATCAGTGACTTTAATTACTGGCATGCTGTATGCAGCCTAAAGCTTTTTGCTGTGTTATTTTTAGCTTATTACTGCCAGTGTGGTCGTATGCTGCACATTTATCATGTCACATGCATAGCAGGAGGTAAACAGGCTGATCGTGTGTTCAGCATTTCCTTAGAATATTAAACTTCAGGTGTCCTCTGATCACCTACATTCATTTTATTTGAACGTCACCAGTGAACATGGATGCAAAGGCTGTCCTCAGAGGCCTCCTGGTCATGTGAGAAACTAGAGTTTGGTTTGTGCCTGGAGCAGAGTGGCAGGTTTCCTCAGACGGAGAGACTCGAGGATCAAAAACAAAGACACAGGTCAGCTGTGACAAAATTATCCTCTTCTCCCTATTTTTGTCTGAGAGAAAAAAGAAAGTAAATTATTATTATTATAATAATAATAATTATTATTATTATTACTATTATTGTTGCCCTGTCAGCTCATGTTTGAAAACACAGATATGTCTGTTAATGTTGTTATCTCTGTTTATGGACAGATGACTTAAACCTCTGTCCGTAAACACCAAAAAATAAATTTATTATCCTTCTTTGCAGGCTACATATCCATCATGTAACACAAAGTAATCGATTACAAGCAATGTTAGCATCACCTGCTTACAGATGTGCATGGCATCACATTCCAGTTCTGCTGCACTAAAAATAGGGGTGGCCATGTTCATGTAATGTCACTGTTAGTTTTGAGGTCAGCTACCAAATATAATAGATATAAACTGTAAGGATCACCCTGGAAGTTCCATCCAGGCTGATTAAGGCGGGAACAGATGTGCATCATAGTAAGCTTTGTAATGACGCCGATCTGAGACATGCTGTTAGTATTAAGGTGTGTCTCACGTGTCGATGTTGGTTCATGAACTCTGAAGGTTTTTGTGCTTTTTTTTTGTTGTTGCTGTTGCCAAATTTCATATGTGAGACGTAAATATTTATTAATATATATACTAAGATAAATGCCAGGAAATAAGGAAAAAAACACCATGTGGACCACAGCGAAAGTGATGCTTTTTGCCACCAGTTGAAGGTTTCATGGACTCGCTGACAAAACTCCTTCCTTTAGACAGACCACCGAGAGCCACGCTGGGACTGGGTGTCCTCTGCTGGGATGATTTCACTGCATGAAGTGGCGTCTGAGGAGGCGGTCCTTGTTTGCTCTTGTCTCAGCTCTAATGAGAAAACGGATATTAGAAATTAGCGTAATCCTGAAGACGAGGATGGAAAAATGTTCTTCTCTTTATTGTTGTCTTGTGGAGGCATCAGCCACCCCCACACATTCATCTCACTTTATAAGAATAAGCCAGTTTGATGCCATGCACCTTACTCGTGTAGCCACAATTATCCATAAATTAATAAAACCTGACTGGTTATTACTCGGAGACAGGGGGAGAGGGAGGGGGGATATGAAGGGCTGTACAGTGAACAATCTCCGCATAATTAACAGGAAGATAAACAAAACATAAATTTGGATATTGCATTTATTTGGACTACCACTCAAATATGCGTGAACCACGTTATTTTAATTAAAAGATAAATCTATGTGACATGCTGCTTCCCAGTTAATTATTCAGTGCTGTACAATAAAAACAAAACCCATTAAATATGCCACGCACTCTATTTCTCCATTAACAGTAAAAAGCACTCATCCTGGGGACAACATTTCAAATTCAGCTGCTGCGTGGCTTTTCCCCTTTTTTTTGTACTTTCATTGCAGGTATTTTTACGTCTCCTCTGACTTTGCATCAGCCAAATGTTTGACACGTTGATTTTTTAAATTTTTATAGCTCTCAGTTACAGCCGCCAGTCTGTGAGGCCAAAGAAACAAACCTGGGCTCAACAGATCAAAGACTCTTGGGAGAAGCCGGGTTATCCTCAGCCGCGATGAGCTCGGTGTAAACAGCGCTACTGGACTGAGAACAGGAAGTAGCAGTAGCAGCAGTCTGAGGCTGTGGTGGGACTCTGGAGAGACAGCTGAATGCCGGTCGGCCAAGGTGCGCTGAAATAGATGTTTTTCCAGTCAACCAATAGCAGCGCGGCTTCAGGGTTCGAAATGTTGCTGCGCTGACTGGTTTTCCCAGCATTTTCTAGCAAACATGCCGCTTTGGGGCTAATGTAGGGACACCCCAGAAAACTGATAGGAGATCTGCAGGGCTAACCCACACGGGACAATGAATGCTTTGCCCACAGAAATCCCTGCTGGAATTTCCAAAAGGGCAAAACTGCAGTCAGCTGTGTGGGCATACACGGCCACCTGCTGTGGGTCCACACGGGCATGTTTGCTGGGTTTGGTCTGCTTCAGCACACTTCAGGTGTATTTGACAGAAATCAGTGCTTCTTTCTTAATTCGGTGTTAGGAGGACAGGGACTTTCATCTGGTGGCTAACATTTAATCAATGAGAAGCCCTGATGGTGAATTTGATGCAGCCGCTTCACTTTTCCTACATGTTTTTACCCACACGACAGTGGGCGGGGGCTTTTCGGTGAGGTGTTACCGCATTGGTTCTCTGACGTTTCCTGGCAGCTTTCACTTTAGAACCGGTGGTTAACCCCTATAACATCAGGGAGCTGTTGTAGGGGTTAACCTACAACAGCATCTACTGCACTGTTAAATAACGGCGCAGCATATTTTAAAGGCCTCATGCACTTGAATGTTTGCTGGAGTTGTTGTAGTTTTTATGAAAAACTATTTTTTTTATTTAATTACATTTATTTATGTTTCTGGATTTTATGATGCAGAAAGAATAAACACAGGACTGTCTGCGGTCGGCACGATAACATCAGTAAACCCTTCGGTTCATTTTCCCTCAAAACTCCACGTGCGTCGTGTTGCTATTCCCCAGCAGGGGCCGCCTCCACATCAGCATGTGTGTTCCCTCTTTAACATAACGGCCCAAAGCGTACCCCTCCAGCCGGTTGCAGCAGAAGTCTGCCCCCTCCCTGAGCTTGGTTCTCCTGATGGTTTCTTACAGAGAGGTTTTTCTTCCCGCTGTCGCCAAATGCTTATTCATTGAGGGTCTGTCTGATTGTTGGGATTTCCTTTCAACATAAGGCGCCTTCAGGCTTTTATATAAATAAAAATAAACTGAACTGAATTTGATAGACATGGAGGGGCCTACACTGAGCTCTCCACGCTGACCTGAAGCTGGTCTTGACGGGGCTTTGTTATAATCAGTCAATGGAGGTGACCGTGGTTGCACCAACCAAATTTCAGACTGTCCTTGCTACACTCTGGCCTAACCCTGCTGGACCTGTGTGAGCCTGCAACAGTACCACTACGTCAGGATTTCTAGTTTATCAGCCAATCCCACCAAGCGTTTCCATCTTCGTTTGTGTTTTGACTTTAGTCATGAACACAAGGTGGTAAACTTTGCCTGAAGGAAAAGCATCAGTGTGCCTCAGTATAGCCTCAAAGAGATGCTTTCGGGGTCGTAGCCTGGCTTTTAGTGTTCTCTGCACCACCTCTCCCAGCTATTTTTGGTTCCCCTGGGTTTCCTACATGCGTCCCTGTTGGGACATTAAAGCCTTTATTTGTACTGCTCCTGTGATTTCACATGTAATGAGTGAGTCAATAAGAGCCAGCACTTACAAGCAAACGGCATTCTCAGGTCATATTTCTGCTTCTTAGGGTCCATTTTAAGACTCGTCGCTTTGATTTGAGCGAAGCATTCGAGCGCTTCAGGTGTGTGCAGTCATTCCACAGTCAGAACGCTTCTTCATCTCCTTTAGCGGTGTGATTGATCTGAAGGGAAGGGATCCAAACTGAGAGGACGTGATTCCCAGAGGTAGAGGTTTTATTGCAGAAAAAACATCAGATAAATCTCACGGCTTCAAAGTACATCAGAACATCTAGAACGCAGGAAGAGTAAACAGACAAATGTTTGATACACCTCTTTAATGAGTTTCATCTTCTCTCTGACAGATGTGCAAGAATAAATATCTGTTTCTTAAATGCAGACATATCTACTGTGAGTATAAGCTCATAGTTTGCAACAAACCCCCTCTCCTCACATCGCCTCCTCTGGGCTAAAGAGCTCTTCTTCCTTCAGGAACGTGGACACTACAGAGCTGCGGGGGATATAATGGGTTCATCTTTTTTCTCCTCTAGCACCGGCGATTATAAGTGAGCACAACTGCATGTGCTACTTAAATAAGAAGCTTGACAGAGATGAAACAGCACGGGGACAATGGAATGGATTATTTTAGGATTACAGCTGAGGGGAAAATGGCGTATCTTTCTCAGGCGTGGACAAAGAGTATAAGTCACAGAGGGATGACAACAAATGGCATTTTCCAGTGTCTGAAACCAGAAATGATTGCCTCATCTGAACATGATGAAAATGTTCCGATTCGCAAAAAGCCCGAGAACTCCAGCCAGAAACTGGAATGTGAACTCTTTACAAACGTCTTTTCCCCTGCTGACTTTATGTTAATATAAATGTGTATAGATATAAATGTTTAGCACATACACGTGTACAAAGCTACAGCCACCAAGGACAGAGTAATGTACGGAAACCTAAAGCTCAGACTACATCACGGGAACGTTACGTGGCTCTCGGTTGGAGGGCAGTGACGGCTGACGTCCTGCTCGATAACAACAAAAGAAGAAGAACTAAGACTTTCTGCCGGGCCGAGGAGGCGGAGTTACACCTGCATCACATCAGTGTTCAACTTCTGTCACATCCTTTTTCTCTCTCCTGCTTCATCACACACACTGTGTGTCTGCATGTGTGTGTCTGCATGTGTGTGCCACACTGTAAACCTATCTTCATTCCTGGCGACACAGATCACCTGTAACATGAATCGGTTTATGGTCGGGCCTACAGACCAGTGAGCAACCACTGGCTGTGAGGGAAACGTGCTCGCAGTCATAAGCGTGAAACTTGTATGGTGCTGTGATAAAAACCCTTCGCAGCACAGATGACGCCGACATGACTGCGAAGACTCACAAATTCCTCGCCGGGTGGAAATGACACTGTGAAAACTGAGAACTGCAAACGGAGAGCAATGACCTTCAAAGGTGCCGCGGCGAGGCACAACTTGGCGCCGCACTTTGTGATCAGCACAATAAGATCAGCGAACGCTTCAGTTCCTTTTCCCTCAAAGCTCGTTTTGGGAGTCATGTGACTGAGTTTGAATGAATGTAATGTCCTGTGTGTGTGTGTGTAGTGTAAACACCATGGGCACTAGGACCCTGGGGTTGAGCCCTCCACACCGTGTGTGTGTGCGTGTGTGTTTGGGAGATACTGATTGTGTAAAAGTCCCGATCATTTCTCTTTATCAGAAAAACATTAAGAACCCAAAGCCGCCGCCGTGACAGCGAGCGCCACGCTTTCCTTCTCCTCCTCGGCCGACAGTCACCGACAGCTGCCGGCACAGTGAAGAACAACAAAGGCTAATTTCCTGTTTTACTCGTAAAAAAATGAAAGAATGACGTTTGACTTCACGACGTCAGCTTTCCCCTCTAAGGACTCATATCCAGAGACACAGTGAGACCCGTTCAAACAGAGTGACGGCTTGGAGAACAATCCTAATCAGAGACATAACCATTATCTCAGACCCCCAGCACTGATCAGAGTCCAAAACTGAAACTGTCATGAGTCTTGGTCCTTCGCTGGTGTGGTAAGGTGACCTCCAGCCTTGATGTTGGCTAATGGATGCTGTAAATAAGCCGCTGATTGATTTGTGTTGTGTTTGAGGGAGAGTGAAGGGAAGGATGCAGAAGTGTGTGTGTGGGAGGGGCTCAGGTCAACTGATGGGATCCCTCGGCGTAGCGTCCAGCGTCCGGTTACCTCTGAATTATTTCCTCTGCGATGACAGCAGCAGTCAGGCTGGTACCAATGCCCCCCCCCCCCCCCACGCACACGCCATCATCCCCATTATCGGTTGGCGTGTTGCGTTCTGCTCTGGGTGTCCTCCTCCACTACAGGAAGTGTGTTTTTACAGGAAGTGTGTTCACTGCTGATTAATCGTGTTTTCCTAGTAAGTGTTCACAGGCGTCTAATAACACACACGGTTACTTTGTGCAGACCGGTCTGTCTGTAGAGCGCCGTCACTCCCGCTCATGTGTCACACGGTCCACTCCCGTCATAGAGTTGTTCGATGTGACATCATCAGAGCTGTTCTCCGGGGCGTCACGGTCAGGGCGGGAACGTTTGAAGCGTCTGTCGGGGTAGCGGCTGTTGTCAAAGGGCATGCGGTGCACGCATAGGACGTGAGTCTTCAGGTTGCCCTTCTGCGAGGCGCTGTAGGGGCAGTAACTGCACCTGAACGGTCTGCGGCCTGCAACGACAACAAACACCAGAAACTCTTTAATCTCAAACAGGAAGTCATTGTAAGACCGACCCCATCCACAGTCTGGGGTCAGTCAGCCTGTGGGCGGGGCCTGTAGCTCAGGAGGTCGAGAATCTGCTAATCTGAAGGTGTGTTGGTTTGATTCCTGGCTGCTCCAGTCTGCATGCCAAAGCATCCTTGGGTGAGATACACAACCCTGAGATTGTCTGTGATGCATCTGTGTGAGTGTGGATGTTAGATAGCAAACACTGTGTGTGCGTACGCGCACTTATACGTCTTTGTGAGGACCAAAATTTCGACTGCGTCTTCGGTGCCCTGTGGACGTCGAAAGTTCAGACTGTATTAAAAGTCTGAGGTTTGGAGGGAGGAAGCAGGGGGCAGGGCTGTAGACAAAGACAAGAAAAGTGATTTTCACATTCACACCACCCCACCAGCACCTCCTTATTGAAACAAATCTGCCCTTAAAACATTACCCAACACAGTCGGCGAGCTCCCACAAATTCATCTGAAGTAAACTTTTGCAGCTCCTCAAGTCAATATGCATCTTCGGAAGAGGCCGCTTACGTCTGGCAGCCCGAACACAATAGCAAGGCGAACACGGCAAAGGATTTTTCTCCATCTCCCCTCCTCACACCAGCCCAGCACAAAATGTTCTCCCAAGATTGAATCTGATCATCACTGCAGCAAACACAATGGCCCTTAATAGCAGCGGCCGTTTGTTTGAGGGATGCCGATTACACCGCCATCATAACCCACTTCACTTAGCTCACTCACTCACAGACGGAGAGGGAGGGGGAGGAAGACGGGAGAGACGTGGAGCCTCTGCAGCACTTTAGAATATTAATAACGGTACATTTGCTGTTACTCTCGTTTTCTTTTTTTCTTTATCTCTTATTCAATTTGAGTTGCTCTAAATCAAATTAACATATGGGGTTTAAAAGAGGCGCCGGGATAGGTGCAGGGAATATCAATAGGTAAAAGGCCAGGATTAAAAGGAAACCATCTATTTGAAGCACACACTCCACTCCACGTAGACTCGCGCACACACAGGCTCGATGTGAGGACACAACGAGCCAGTGCGAGACTTTGTGTTTGGCAATCTGACGCAGGTTTTGGAGGCTCGCCGGCTTTCTGATATTACATTGTTTGCTTCAGAGCCAGACAAAGGGGATTGCTACAAGTTTGGAGGCTTTGGATGTTCCAGTTGTCTGAATTTCCAGATAAGCTCGTCGGCGGCACACAATGAAGGCCCCCTTTATTCATGTGCGGTTTAATTTCACACTCTCTTACATTACGTTAAGTCCGAGAGGCAGAGTATCTCATCCCATTTTACACTTAGGGAGAGCGAAATATGCCCCCAAACAACTCAACCCTTTTCTCCCGTCTCCCCGCTTATTTACCGTTAGTCCTCGTGGACTTGAAATAAAAACAGATCGAGCCGGTTTATCTGCAGGGAGAGAGAGAGGGCTGAACTGGGAAAGTTTGGATGTAGAAACTTAAGTTAGTGTCCAGATTGAAATTGACTTCTGCACAATGACACACACTCACACACACACACCAGATAGTTTAAAAATTAAACAGAGGCTGCTCTCCCTGCACACACACGCACACACGAATACTTGTTTTCCTGACTTGGTGAGGACATCTTATGGACACGATGCTTTCCTTAACCATGACCTTAATGTGACGCTGACACCAAAACCACATTTTTAGTCTCAAACACGCCTTCAAACTTGTGGGGACGGGCTGTTGGTCCCCAAAAAGATGTATGAACATGGTGCATACACTCGCACACACTGGCATTCAACAGTCTGCATGCTCGGCTAGCGTGCAGACCCACAGATGCCGTTATTAATCCACGTCCTGGGCTCTGATCTGAGGGTTCGGTCATCACCAGTCGGATGTCGGGTTCCATTTTCAACTCTAAAACCTGGGTCCGATGTACGTGAGTGATCGAGCTCACCAACCCTCCAAACATTGGTGCTGTTCAGTTAAATGTCTTTGTTTCTAGCAGAGCCGTCTGTTTTTATTGTGTTGGAAATCCTTCAGTCACAGGTTTGTCATCTTTAGAGCTAACGTCCTACTACATTCAGCTACATTGTCTTTTCCTGGTTTCCTGGAAGTCAAACTTTGGATGCAAAGACCTGGGTTAATGACGTCAGAAATAACAAGCGGACTCAGTTCTGGGATGTTTTGTGTTTGTTTCTCTCATCAGCTGCTAATGCATTGACGTGTCACTCGATTGACAGATTCGTGAGGACACACACACTGTGAGACTCCCACACTGAGCTCAAATCACACCATGAATCAGGTGAACTAAATAGAGAAATGAGTTCTTCCTAAGAGTCACATAATGAAACTTGCACCTACTTCAGCTGCACTTGTCAAATCAAATCAAATCACTTTTATTGTCACATCACATGTCACATCACATGTGCAGGTACATTGGTACAGCACATGTGAGTGAAATTCTTGTGTGCGAGCTTCACAAGCAACAGAGTTGTGCAAAATACAATAATGTAAACAAGCAAAATACAAGAATGGCTACATCTGAAACTAATAAATATATGTACAATATATAATAGTATATGCATGTGTGAATGTGAATTGTGTGAATGCTTCTGATCGCTGATCATTATCGGATCCTGTGCCCTCAGATGAAGGTGATTTTTCTAGAACACAAACACAGTTTACCTTTTTATATTTTCAGCAACAACTAGTCCCCTCCTCCTCTTTGACATTCCTGTTTAAGAATCTTCAGCTGTAAAACATCATTTACAGAAATCATTCAGGTCTCAAAAAGAGAATCTGATAAGGTTTGAAGAGCAGGTGGGTGGGGCATCTACCATCTCTCTGTGACATCACACGGATCCCTGGGTAGAAAAAACTACGATAAACAGCCTGAGCTTGTGCACACACACGGAACTCATTATTAGGAACAGTCATGTAACAGGAAATGAGGAGGGAACGGGTCCTCTTTAATTTGTGGGGACCCTGTTTGTGTTTAGTTTGCGTCACCTTCTGTCTCTCACATGTTCCCATCTGTCTGTTTATTCCTTCTTTTGTGTCGACAAAATCCTTCAAGAGTGGGAAATTTAAGGCTAAAGAGACGCAGAGTAATAATGAGGGAGGAACAGAAAAGAGGAGAGAGACGGTGTTCTTGTTTTCATTAGTGTGGCATTATCTCAGCCTGTTAATTAACCCCCCAAGGCCCTCTGCAAGGAGATCAGAGGGAGAGGAAAGGAGGGCAGCACGAGGGAGTGTGGGGGGGGGTGTCTGTGTGTGTGTGGGAGTGTGTGGACGGGTATTAACATCCTCATGGGGACCAAAAATTGGTAGTTTACTATACTTGTGGGGACCAACAGTCACTTATGAGTAGGGCTGGGTATCGTCACTAGGGATGGGTATTGATAAGATTTTAACGATTCCGATTCCATTTTCGATTCTTTATCGATTCTTTTTTTTTTTTTTTTTTAAAAAGGAGGACACTAAGGTCGATTAGCTTAGAACTTTGTTTTATATCTTCTCTTTGAACAAGATAGAAATTTAGGAGTAACATGGCCTTGCAAACCCAACAATGACATCTTAAGAGATCCACAGCCTATGGCTCTTCAATGGGGTGTCACAGGGTCCCCAGGAAAAAAAATTGTAAATGTAAAATAATAAAATAAATATTCTTCTGTAGCAATAACAAAGTATAACATAAATTGTTCTGTGGCAATTACACAAGAATATCCAGTAATGTCCCTGCCTACAATTAAACACATTCACTTACCAAAAATCGGGGGCATCTGCTGTGGCAAATGGGTTCAAGCCTTTTACCACAAACTTAGACACTGCTCGGTGACATTAGTCTATCCTGGCCTGAAAGGAGACGCTACGGGTAGACTGCAGCGAGAACTGCCAGCATCTGAGCCAGACTCTGTCTGTCTCTCTCATCACGGTCACCTATAGGTGACCATGATGAGAGAGACAGACAGAGTACATGTACATGTACAGTAATGGCAGGTCTTGTAATAAGGCAGATTGCGCTAACATAATATGCACTGTTAGTTGATTATTTACCTGCCGCATTAACGGGAGAGGACGTGCAAACGTTAGCGCTGCTGCTGGGTTGAGATTCACGAGTCCGGAGCGGAATTAAAAACGCGTGTCATCGTGTGTTTTGTGAGCAAATGCTTTTGCATATTCGTAGTGTTTCCTCCCTTAAATGAAATATCTACTTTGCAAGTTGCCCTGTTGTCATCCGTTCTTGTAAAGTATAACCAAACTTTCTAGCGTCTGAGCTGCCATGTTTCCTGCCAGGTAAATGACGCTCCGCAACGTGGTGACGTCATTCGGGGCGACTGGAATCGATAAGGGAATCGTTTGCAAAAATGGCAAACGATTCCAAGGAATTGAAACAGTGGGAACCGGTTCTCAACAAGAACCGGTTTTCGATACCCATCCCTAATCGTCACTGATTTCTAGAATTGATTTGATCTCCGATTCAATTCAATTCTATTTGAATCGGAGAAATTTTGCCTCAGAGTCAGAAATATAATTCTGATCACTTATCAGTACATATCGATATTTTTATATCTATTAAAAGAAACCTGACACGTGAGATTTTATCAGAGGTGTGAGCATCACAGCAGAGGCCTTTGTGTCAAAGTAACTGAGGATAAAACAGAAAAACATGAAGGCGGTTTTCCTGGTCTGGGTTTTTATAGCAGATGACCTTAAAAATATTGTGCTGTCAAAAACTAAGTGAAGCAGAGCAAAGTTACAGAGGTTTGATTAGAGACACAGCATTTTGCACTTTTGCATAATTTTAAAAAGTTTAAATTTGTTCAGTATTGAACAGCAGAAATGAGGCTTTTCTGTCGGAAGTAAAAAAAATAAATAAGTAGGGGTGGGTTTTGATTATCGATTTAGAGAGAGAGAGAGCTCTACACCAAGTGTGATTTTATCGTGGTGGAAGCAAAACAGCAAAGGTAAGAAGAAATTCGTGACGATGTTTATGTGAAGCGTAGTTTGGAAGGGTCTTCTGCTGCTGGTTCAGTCAATACTGTTTGGAGAGAGATCAAACCTGTAGCTTCAGAATCGAGCGCAAAAAAGACGTAAACACAAAGCGCCCGCCGACGCTTCAAGATCAGTGAGCTGTCGGCTTTCAGCCCCGACGGCGTGTCCGCGTACGTGCGTTGGGTTTTGTGTTTACGTCTTTGTTCAGAATCCGTGTTCCTGCTCTCATTTACTGTTTTAGCTGTTTGGTGGTTGTAGAAATTTTGTGAGGTTTAACTTGAGGTTCTGGAGTTTCGGGGCAAAATGAATTTATATTTAAAAATCGGTTCAGGATTTTAATGAATTGATATCACGTTATCCAAGCCAGAATCTATTTTAATCGATACGTCGATAATCAAAACCCACCCCTGCTTATGAGGACATTTGTGCCGGTCCTCACGAGTTTGAAGGCATTTTTTAGGTTATGGTTAGGTTTAGAGTCAGGGTCAGGGTTAGGCGTCCATTTTTGATGGTTAGGGTTAGTGAGATGTCTCCAAAAGGATATAAATACACGTGTGCGTGTGTCAGTCTGTGTGTGTGTGTCAGTCTGTGTGTGTGCGTGTGTCAGTCTGTGTGTGTGCGTGTGTCAGTCTGTGTGTGTGTGCGTGTGTCAGTCTGTGTGTGCGTGTGTGTGTCAGTCTGTGTGTGTGCGTGTGTGTGTCAGTCTGTGTGTGTGTGCGTGTGTCAGTCTGTGTGTGTGCGTGTGTCAGTCTGTGTGTGTGTGCGTGTGTCAGTCTGTGTGTGTGCGTGTGTGTGTCAGTCTGTGTGTGTGTGCGTGTGTCAGTCTGTGTGTGTGTGCGTGTGTGTGTCAGTCTGTGTGTGTGTGCGTGTGTCAGTCTGTGTGTGTGCGTGTGTCAGTCTGTGTGTGTGTGCGTGTGTCAGTCTGTGTGTGTGCGTGTGTGTGTCAGTCTGCGTGTGTGTGCGTGTGTCAGTCTGTGTGTGTGTGCGTGTGTCAGTCTGTGTGTGTGCGTGTGTCAGTCTGTGTGTGTGTGCGTGTGTCAGTCTGTGTGTGTGCGTGTGTGTGTCAGTCTGCGTGTGTGTGCGTGTGTCAGTCTGTGTGTGTGCGTGTGTGTGTGTGTCAGTCTGTGTGTGTGTGTGTGTGTGTCAGTCTGTGCGTGTGTGTGTGCGTGTGTCAGTCTGTGTGTGTGTGTGTGTGTCAGTCTGTGTGTGTGTGCGTGTGTCAGTCTGTGTGTGTGTGCGTGTGTCAGTCTGTGTGTGTGCGTGTGTGTGTGTGTCAGTCTGTGTGTGTGTGTGTGTGTGTGTGTCAGTCTGTGCGTGTGTGTGTGCGTGTGTCAGTCTGTGTGCGTGTGTGTGTGTCAGTCTGTGTCGCCTCAAGGCGCTTCATAGATACAGAGAAAAACCCAACAATCATATGACCCCCTATGAGCAGCACTTTGGCAACAGTGGGAAGGAAAAACTCCCTTTTAACAGGAAGAAACCTCCGGCAGAACCAGGCTCAGGGAGGGGCGGGGCCATCTGCTGTGATTGGTTAGGGTGAGAGAAGGAAGTAACAGAGGTCAAACGTTTACTATAGGTCTTTACCAGGTTTGCACACACAGTAGCTGGTATTTTGGCCCATTCCTCCATGCAGATCTTCTCGAGAGCAGTGATGTTTTGGGGCTGTCGCCGAGCAACACGGACTTTCAACTCCCGCCACAGATTTTCTATGGGGTTGAGGTCTGGAGACTGGCTAGGCCACTCCAGGACTTTCAAATGCTTCTTACGGAGCCACTCCTTTGTTGCCCGGGCGGTGTGTTTTGGATCATTGTCATGTTGGAAGACCCAGCCTCGTTTCATCTTCAAAGTTCTCACTGATGGAAGGAGGTTTTGGCTCAAAATCTCACGATACATGGCCCCATTCATTCTGTCCTTAACACGGATCAGTCGTCCTGTCCCCTTGGCAGAAAAACAGCCCCATAGCATGATGTTTCCACCCCCATGCTTCACAGTAGGTATGTTGTTCTTGGGATGCAACTCAGTATTCTTCTTCCTCCAAACACGACGAGTTGAGTTTATACCAAAAAGTTCTACTTTGGTTTCATCTGACCACATGACATTCTCCCAATCCTCTGCTGTATCATCCATGTGCTCTCTGGCAAACTTCAGACGGGCCTGGACATGCACTGGCTTCAGCAGCGGAACACGTCTGGCACTGCGGGATTTGATTCCCTGCCGTTGTAGTGTGTTACTGATGGTGACCTTTGTTACTTTGGTCCCAGCTCTCTGCAGGTCATTCACCAGGTCCCCCCGTGTGGTTCTGGGATCTTTGCTCACCGTTCTCATGATCATTTTGACCCCACGGGATGAGATCTTGCGTGGAGCCCCAGATCGAGGGAGATTATCAGTGGTCTTGTATGTCTTCCATTTTCTGATGATTGCTCCCACAGTTGATTTTTTCACACCAAGCTGCTTGCCTATTGTAGATTCACTCTTCCCAGTCTGGTGCAGGTCTACAATACTTTTCCTGGTGTCCTTCGAAAGCTCTTTGGTCTTGGCCATGGCGGAGTTTGGAGTCTGACTGTTTGAGGCTGTGGACAGGTGTCTTTTATACAGATGATGAGTTCAAACAGGTGCCATTCATACAGGTAACGAGTGGGGGACAGAAAAGCTTCTTACAGAAGACGTTACAGGTCTGTGAGAGCCAGAGATTTTCCTTGTTTGAGGTGACCAAATACTTATTTTCCACCCTGATTTACAAATAAATTCTTTACAAATCCTACCATGTGGATTCATGGATTTTTTTTTCACATTCTGTCTCTCACAGTTGAAGTGTACCTCTGGTGCAAATTACTGACCTCTGTCATCATTTTAGGTGGGGGAACTTGCACAATCGGTGGCTGACTAAATACTTTTTTGCCCCACTGTATGTGCTTGGTTTATCAAGACGTCATATATTTGCAGAAGTGCTCCAACATTTTCGGAGACGTCTGTTACCGACCAGCTCTATAGCTAACCGGGAGGTCGAGGGTCACTAGAGCCGGTGAGAACAGCGAACTCCAGGCACATCGTTTTCAACTCTCCCGCGGTTTTCACTACTCAGTTTATACATGATATATAAGTCATTTAGATAATTTAAAAATGTTATTGTTTGGCTTTTTTCAGTGTTTTATTTGTTCCTGAGTAAATTAGTTTGGCTGAGATTAAAGTTAAGCTTTATAACTGGACTGTTTTATTTAATACTGAAGTCTTACTTAGTCAGTATATTCTGAATTTCATATCCCCTGATGTAAAATGTTCTGTTCTTACACTCAACAAAAATATAAACCCAACACCTTTGTTACTGCTCCCATTCCCCATGGGATGGACGTAGAGACCTAAAATTCATTCCAGATACACAATATAACCATCCCTCCCAAACAGTGGTCACAAATCAGTCCAAATGTGTGGTAGTGGGCACATCTGCTTTATTGAGATAATCCATCCCACCTTACAGGTGTGCCACATCAGGATGCTGATCTGACATCATGAGTAGTGCACAGGTGTACCTCAGACTGCCCACAACAAAAGGCCACCCTGGAATGTGCAGTTTTGTCTCACAGCAAAATGCCACAGATGTCACAAGCAATGAGGGAGCGTGCAATTGGCATGCTGACAGCAGGAATGTCAACCAGATCTGTCGCCCGTGCATTGAATGTTCATTTCTCAACCATAAGCCGTCTCCACAGGCGTTTCAGAGAATATGGCAGCACATCCAACCGGCCTCACAACCGCAGACCTCGTGTAACCACACCAGCCCAGGACCTCCACATCCAGCAGGTTCACCTCCAAGATCGTCTGAGACCAGCCACCCAGACAGCTGCTGGAACAATTGGTTTGCACAACCAAACAATTTCTGCACAAACTGTCAGAAACCGTCTCAGGGACGCTCAACTGCATGCCCGTCGTCCTCATCGGGGTCTTGACCTGACTCCAGCTCGTCACCGTAACAGACTTGTGTGGGCAAATGCTCACATTCGATGGCGTCTGGCACGTTGGAGAGGTGTGCGCTTCACGGATGAATCATGGTTCACATTGTTCAGGGCAGATGGCAGCTGAGAATGTCCCAGTTCTTGCATGGCCAGCATACTCACCGGACATGTCACCCATTGAGCATGTTCGGGATGTGCTTGACCGGCGTATACGACAGCGTGTACCAGTTCCCACGAATATCCAACAACCTCGCACAGCCATTGAAGTGGAGTGGACCAACATTCCACAGGCCACAATTGACAATCTGATAGACTCCATGCGACGATGTGTTGCACTGCATGAGGCAAATGGTGGTCACACCAGATACTGACCGGTTCTGGGTCCCCAGACCCCCAATAGCGCAAAAAACTGCACATTCCAGGGTGGCCTTTTGTTGTGGGCAGTCTGAGGTACACCTGTGCACTACTCATGATGTCAGATCAGCATCCTGATGTGGCACACCTGTGAGGTGGGATGGATTATCTCAATATAGCAGATGTGCCCACTACCACACATTTGGACTGATTTGTGACCACTGTTTGGGAGGGATGGTTATATTGTGTATCTGGAATGAATTTTAGGTCTCTACGTCCATCCCATGGGGAATGGGAGCAGTAACAAAGGTGTTGCGTTTATATTTTTGTTGAGTGTATTTAAATGGCTAACTCTGGAATAAATATAACATTAAAAATATTTAAATTCAAGAGGAAACATTTTCACGGAGAGCAAAAGCATGTTTAAAAAGCACGTGGAGATCCTGAAGGCTGCTCCAAGAGTGATCCGATTATATTTTAAATATTTATTCAATTCTCTTCCAAACCCCAGCTGTCTATTGTGTCCGTCTCTAACATCTCACCTGTTTGTTATTGTTCAGGCTTGTGTGTATGCTATTTTTATTAACAGAGAGATTAAGCTTGTGTTTTCATACATGTAGTGATTGTGGTTAACTAAATGAAGTGTATTCAACATTATGGAGCAGATCATATATAAAGTTGAATTTTGCCGGAGTGCTTAAGATACTTTTTAAAATGATCTTTTTTTTGTATTAAAAAAAGAAGAGGAGAAAATCTACAGCGTCATGTGTAATTTTCATTGTAAATATTAATCACAGTTAAATTAAGATGGCAACAAAAAGTGCACCTGTGATGTCATCAAGTGCACCGCTGTTCCAATTGTAGAACGATCGCGCTGCCTTCTTGCATCTTTGGTTAGTCCGGACTCCCGTGTGTACTTAAGAAGTCCGGACTTGCATACTTCAAAAACGGCCGTTGTTTTTGTGTTGCATCCTGTATTGCAACATATTAGACGTGTTTCCGGTTACTGTGGAGCTCCACAGTGGCTGCAGCCAGACCCTCTGTTTCACCTGCCATGCATGGACTCACTCACACACCCACAGCCAGCTGCTGATACTTTATCTATACACAGACTCACAAACACAGACTGACACACTCACACAGGTGAGCTGTTGCAGTCAGTCTTGGTGTGATTACTGATGTGTTTCCTGTCTGAGCTCCGTCTTTGTAAACAGATTCTTTTCATGAATCTGTGACTATTCCTGTTGTGAACTGAAAGAGGCGGGGCCTGAAGCTGTTACTCTCCTAAACGCAGTGCGGCCGGCGTCTCCTCATCTCTATCTTAAGACTGCAACAGATGGCAGCGCTGGCATCAGAACGCATTTAAGGACGGCGGCGTTTGGTCTGCTGCCAGCATGCTGTCCTGGGTCTGAATGTGGCCTCTGTGTGTCTGTGTGTTTCTGCATTAAGGGTGTTTTTATTGAAGTGTGTGTTTGGAATATATCTGAGAGGAGAAGAGAAAATGTTTAAGCAGTCACCACATGTGGAGGGTTTCACGTTGGAGTTACGAATCCCTGAAGCGCACATACACACGCACGCGTGTTGTCACGCTGCACTAACAGCAGGAAGCTGCAGGCTCTGTAGAGTAAAAACTTGCACGGAAGGATGGACTATTTCAGGAAGCGTGTGAGTGGACGGAGGAGGAGGCAGACAGAGGGTCTGTAGGCAGAGACTCACAGAAGGTGTGAGCAATTAAATGTGCTAAACCATCTGTCCAATAACCTGCACGCACACACATTACTCAGCAAACTGCAGCAACGCACGGGACCGCGACACAGCCACTCTGAGGACTTTTAACAGGTGTTCCCCGCTGACATCACCGCTTTCACTTTACTTACAAGTGCCAACAACTAACCAGATCCAAGGATAACACCACTAGGGATGGGTATCGTTTAGGTTTTATCCGATACCGGTGCCAAATCGGTACTTTTGAAACGGTGCCGGTGCTCAAACGGTGCTCAAACCGGTGCTTAAAGAATGGAGAACACAAAATTGGTCCAAAAACCTCTCATGTTCAGCTGTTTTTTGTAAAAAGATAACAATGTTAGCCTTTTCTGCAGCTATGGGGCATATATGGTATCACTCTTGGCTGGAAGCAGTGCTTAAACAATGGAAAAAACACAAACTTTGTCCAAAAACCTCTCATGTTTAACTGTTTTCCACTTTTTCTTTGGTCATTTTAGCCTTTTTAGCCAGGGTGAAGGGAGTATCTGCCATCAAACAAGAGGACAGCCGCATGTAACTACGTCTGTGTTTGCTAGTTCACCTTACATGCATTAATGTAATAACGTGGTTAGCCTACTCACGCAGAGAAGAACGGCTGCTGCTGTATCATCATCCGTCATCATTTCTGCTACACTGGCAGGGCTAGGGGCCAGGACTCTCCTCTTCGTGTTTTTGGGGGATGTTGCATAACAGGCAACCCACCCGCAGTAGACGTGCTCGGTGTGAGGTCTCGCAGCAAGCTATCAAATACGGCGCATTTCTGGGCTTTTAAAAAAAACGCTATGCGTCGCCAGGTGTTTCATCAGATTTGAGGTGTTACCTCCTTTGACAGTATCACAGTATCAGCTTAAAGCACTTGTTGCTGCTGAGTTTGCATCTTTTGCTGTGAAGTACAGCCAGACTTTTGACCGCTTCGCCTTGGGCATTTTTAATCTGTAGCTCTGCTCTAACAGAACGTACGTACCTGGCCCCGCCTACTATCCTCGGAAACGTAAAATGATTGGCTAGAATCTAAAGTGTATCACAGCTCAGGGAAAAAAAGCACCGAAATAAAGCACCGAAATGTGTGCCGCTTTTCGGTCTGGTTACTACCGTTTATGTCAGAACCGGTGCCATCATGGCACCGGACACCGGTACCCATCCCTAAACACCACACAGGTCAGTGTGATGTTTCAGCATTACTGAGCTGAGATTCTTCCACCACCACAGGAGTACGTTCCACGTTATGAGGACGGTGGGCACCATTGCGTCCAGCAGCTTGTCACACGAGAAGTTTTCAGGCCAAAGGTCAGAGCTGGATCAGGGAAACATCTCTTAGTGATGCTGCTGGGAGACTTCCCATGATGCACTGATCGGTGTTCTTCTTTCCCACCATCACCAAAGCCCACAGTCTGATGGTTGTGGTTCTGTCTGGTACTGTAGGGTAGGGATGCCAAACTCAATTTACACCGAGGGCCACAGACACTGAACCAGCGAAACTACAGCTTCCTGATAATGTCCACAGGTTTCTGTGTGAGTGGAGGCTGTGGGGCTCAGCTGGTGTCCAGTCAGAGTCCGATACGAGTCGAGGAGAAGCTCACAGCCGTGCTGAGGTGAGCTGTTGAACTTTTCTGCAGTTAGCTGCTGTTAATAACGGAGCAGACTGTCAGAGAATAAACTCTGATGCGATGTGAGAATGTAATTAAACTTTTCGGGACACATAATGTTAGCTTATAACCAGCTGCTGTTGTGGGTTCGTTGGCTCGTCGTCAGCTGTCTGGAGACGGGAGGGTCACAGGTTTAATCTGCTGATAATTAGGAATTCCAACAATATCGGGAATAAATGAGGAAGACGATGAGAGGGACGTGAGGAGAGAGACATCGTGAGGAAAAGATTCATGCACAACTGTCAGATATTTAGTTTTAAAGAGCAGTTTGAACTTTAAATTAAAAGTAGCTCGTAAGGTTACTAATGAAACATAACCAGGTGGAACAGCGATGAGGGTGGAGCAGCTCGTCTACCCATGGGAGGGTTGGTGTTTGATCCCTGTCTGCTCCAGAATGCATGTCAGACGTCCTCGGTCAGCTTGTGCTTGTTGTGTAAAACGCTTTGAGCGCTCAGCTCGAGTAGAAAAGCACCGTGTAAGAAGCAGTCCACAATTTAAAGATCCGATGTATTTTTAATGGATTCATTTCAAGTTTAACACATTCATTTGCTGGGAGATGTAATTACAACTAATCAATGTACATGTAAGAGAACCTCATTGTTTTTTTCTCTTAAATAACCTCAAATGAAACCAGGTAGGTTAGCGAGTGAAACTCTGAATTACATGAAAGTAGTCCTTCAACCTTCAGGTAAATCATTATTCTTATATATAATATGTATACAGTCAGACCTCCCACAGCCCGCCCCGATCCTAAAATAAATATATTTCCATGACTTCAAACAGCCTGAAGGGAATTGATTGTTCTCTCCTTCCTCTGATGAATTAAGAACATTTCCCTCAGAGATCGGGCTTGTTGATAGAAAATTGGCCTGAAGTTTGGGGAATAAAGATTTGGTCTGTTTCCTAGCTTAACTAGAGAAAACCAACACACAAATAACACCAGGGGAGGCACTTAAGGAGAGGAGCTGTGGGGGGAGCGGGCGGAGGAGAAGGAGCTCTTTCAGCATCAAAGCCAGCTAAAACGTCTCCACCGGGGACCGGGTCCCCTGTTAAATACAGAACTGGATTATTAATTGCTGTACCAGTAGGACCTGTTAATAAGAACCCAGAATAGCTTTCTTTGCCTTCCTAATATTTCCGTGCTGCTTCTCTGCAGTCGACTCATTTTCTTTTTGTGCTGCTGAGCACGGTTTGCTTCACTCACTCCTCTTTTGCCTTCGTCGCCTGCAAACTGGCATTTTCGCCGATGTACGTGCACCTTTCCCGCACGCGTGTACCTGGATGAGCTCTTCATGCCGACACACCTCTGTCACATGACTGGAGTAAAGCTGTCATGTGATAACAGGCTCACTTACAGAAACCTGTATCAAAGTTTTGACCACAGCGTCCATCATGTTCTTGTTGCCATGGCTTCAGGTGTGTCAAAGCTGCAGGTATCTGTGAACGAGCAGCGCCTGGTCGCTCCACAGCTGTCGAATCGTGTCATGTGCCCGGGTTATGACATCACTGACACGTTTATCACCAAGCAGAGTTTCTGATTTTGATTGAAACATGAAAGTAACCAAATCAGCAGAAAGAGTGAATCACAGAAGAGCACGCAGTCTCCTGGATAGGTGAAAACAGGAAGTTCTGCTATCAACGCCTAATACTGAAGGACACCTGTGGCATCTGTGCCACGACCCTGACTGCTGAGCACGATGATGACACTCAGTTCATCCCATATGGACGCTCATGAAGGACTCGCTGGCGTCGCATTTCGCTGGCCTGGGTACTTAAACAGTTGGTGTTGTGCATGGACACGTTTAACCCAGACCTCTGTGTTTAACGCAGTTCTGCTGGATGGAAACATCTGAAGCAGAGTGAAGCAGCTCACACACCCCGTCTGACAGACGTTTGCACATTTCTGTGGTTTCTCAGCCTAAAGGCCAAACAAACAGGAAGTGATCAGCAGCAGAAGGAGACCCAGCACATCGGTGACAGATGCCAGCTCCTTAAACTTATCTCAACTTTTAGGTAACAGACTGCAGCAGCGACCAAGGGGAGAGCGCTTCCTACCCAGACAGTGTCTGCCACGCCCACGTTACAAACCAACCAGTGATTCTCACTGATTCACTGACAGAGTTCACCCTCGCTTTCATACATCATTCAGTTTGGCTCGCACGTCTTCTTCTGTCAGCTTCTCCCTTTAGGGGGCGCCAGATCATGTGCCTCCACCTCCTCCTATCCCAGCGTCCTCCTCTGTCACACCAATCCTCTGCATGTCCTCCTGTGGTTTATCTGTTTCACTCGTTCACTGCATGTTTCTTCTCTGACTCACAGACACTTTTCACTTCATTGGTCCAGCAAACAAACTTCACCCACTCACTGATTTATGTCATTTTTCACTCTGTGTGTGTGTGTGTGTGGGGGGGGGGGGGGCTGTTATCCATGTCTCTCAGCAATAAAGAGAAAGAAAGGAAATAAAAAAAATGGAGGATTGATAATATGGCGGCCACCTGCTTCTCACTCACACTTTGACACAAAGAGCAGCGGCGGCAGCGACTCGGCCACATTCATCCTCGTGAACTTTGTTTGACCTCAACGGAGCGACTGCAGCTCAAAGTTAGAGAACGTTAGAAAAGGCAGAAACATGCAAAGCGTGTATTTTACACGTGTAATGAAAAAATAATAATTTTTCTCTTTAAATGCAGTTTTAACCTCCTATGTAACTTCTAATTAGAGTCCCCGAAATTCACTCTGCACCAAAACTGGAGCTCAGACTTCTTGGGCGGTCTGTTTGTACCATTAACCACCCAGCTGCCATCTTGGGTCAGACAATTTCAAATCGTCTGAAGCATTAAGAGCACTGAGAGGACGAACCCACCTCCTGAAAACCATCCCCACACTGACACAGAGTCCCTGTCACACCCACGGTTAGCAGTATAAACTCAGACACCTGAACATTTCCAAGCACCTCATCTTTGCTCCCCTGGTGGGGAAAAACTTCTCAGACTTCACCAACAGGATCCAGAAACTTACGCTGGACGCAGATGAAACCGTCCTTTCACGTGGTTTCTGTCTTCACTTGCACACCTACAACCGAGGCAGTGGAGACAGTCAGAAAATGACTACAACAAGACCCCTGCTTAGGAAACAACCAGCTTCACCCCCGATCAGACCCAGACACTGTCACACCTCTGCATCCCCGCCACGTATTTTAAATACAACAAGGATTTCTTCAAAATCCTGCTCCTCACATACAAGGTCTTAAATAATCAGGCCCCATCTTATCTTAATGACCTTGTAGTACCATATCACCCTATTAGAGCACTTCGCTCTCGCTCTGCAGGCCTACTTGTTGTTCCTAGAGTATTTAAAAGTAGAATGGGAGGCAGAGCCTTCAGTTTTCAGGCCCCTCTTCTGTGGAACCAGCTTCCAGTTTGGATTCAGGAGACAGACACTATCTCTACTTTCAAGATTAGGCTTCAAACTTTCCTTTTTGCTAAAGCATATAGTTAGGGCTGGACCAGGTGACCCTGGATCCTCCCTTAGTTATGCTGCAATAGATGTAGGCTGCCGGGGGATTCCCATGATGCACTGGGTGTTTCTTCTTCTTCACTCACTATGTGTTAACAGACCTCTCTGCACTGAATCATATCTGTTATTAACCTCTGTCTCTCTTCCACAGCATGTCTTTATCCTGTCTTCCTTCTCTCACTTCTCTCAGCCCCTCCCTGAGCCTGGTTCTGCTGGAGGTTTCTTCCTGTTAAAAGGGAGTTTTTCCTTCCCACTGTCACCAAAGTGCTGCTCACAGGGGGTCATATGATTATTGGGTTTTCTCTGTATCTATTATTGTAGGGTCGACCTTACAATATGAAGCCCTTGAAACACTGTTGTTGTGATTTGATGCTGTGTAAATAAAATGGAGCTGAATTGGTCTGCAGTCGAGACCTGTCAATCACAGGTCAGCCCCACCCTAAAGCCTCCCCTGCTTCCTGTTCATCTTCTCGTTTTTTCACTCTGACCTGAAACAGCAGCTCATCAGGAAAGTGTTCACCTGAGCAAGAGGCTCATTTTGTCATAGACATCTGTCCAGAAGAGTCGCCCCCTGCTGGGTATTATAAGGACTGGAGGTTTAAGAGTTCCTGCTCATGAAGGTTCGTCCATCTTTTACATACAGTCTGTGGTATTTATAGGTTGCATTTCAAGGCGTCTCCTTGCATGTAGGATTTACTACATGAGTGTGTGTGTGTGTGTGTGTGTGTGTGCGCGCACACGGTTGTGAAGTCATCTCGAGCTCTTTGTGTGGATATTCTGGGGGCAGGTAGCGTCAGTGCAGACTAAAATACTTTTTCACAGCGATCAGCTTGTAAACACGATGAGCTCTTCATCGTCTGATCCTGCGAACAGAATTATACATGCAGAAGCTTAAACCCCCCACCCCTCCCCAAGTGGAGCTCTTATTTACCCCCTCTAAGCTCTTCCCTCGCTCTTATCTCCCTCCGTCATTTCCTCTGCTTCATCTTCCTCCTCTTCTTCTCTTTCCTGCAGAGGGAAGCCTATTTGTCCACTTTAAGTGAAATCACTCAATTCTTTCAGGAAGAGAGCGAGGAAGAAAGTGTGTGTGTGTGAGAGAGAGAGAGAGTCCACCTTCCAAATAAGTTCCATTAATCATGGGCCAGAGTCTAATGTAACTAATATTTTACAATTAGAGGAGACACGATGGAGCTGGGGGCCATCTATCTCCCTTACACCACATGATCATCGATTCATAAGAGCTGAGGAGAGCGAGGGAGGGAGGCCACAGTACACACACACACACACAGATGCTGGGCAGGAAGCAGGAGGATGCACTGTCACATTAGCATTTAAGTCCTGCTTAAAATCATCCCCTTATTTTTCTTCATTGATTGTCTGCTGGTCACTTTTTGGAAACAGAACTGTGATTAAAATTCTCAGAGCCCTGAAATCTCAAAATTCTGCTGAGGAAATCATCAGAAGGGAAATCAGCTGAACCGCACTGACATTCTTTTGTTCTTAAGCAAAAATTCATTTATTTAAATAAAAGAATGCACGTTTGTGTAAGCAGAACTCTGAGGAACGAGGTTTTGCGCTACAGCTAAACCGCCGTGCTTTGGCGGGCTGTGTGGCTTCAACGTGCGCGAATGTGTTTATTACAGGAGAAATTTTGAACGTTCTGTTATTCAATTCAATTTTACTTATACAGCACCAAATCACAACAACAGTCACCTCACAGTGCTGCAGGTAGACCCTACAATAATACCCAACAATCACATGAGCAGTTCACATGTTTCCTTTAAGCCTCGGAGGCTGTTCAGCTTCTGCTCTCTGAGGTATTTACTAGGGGTGCAACGATACACAAAATTCACGGTTCGATTCGATACTTTGGTGTCAGGTTCGATATTTTTTCGATACAAAAAAAATGTTCATGCTTTTTTAATTTGTCATTTATTAAAATTATAAATATATATTTTAACTCAAAAGTACAGTTTTTAAATTTAATGTTGCTGAAACAACAAAGTAATAAAATAATAAATCTATCTGATAGAGGAATCCCTCATCTTTGGAAAAGAGAGTTTATTACAGAGAAATGTCTCTTTCAAAATAAAAGCTCTACTATACGCTTCTTCTGGGCTATATTCTCAGCAGCATATTAAACATATCAGGTCCCCATAAGGAGAATCCTGTGCTAACGGCTGTCTAAATGACTCGGGTAAAGTTTGTAGCATGCGTGCTTGTTGTTTTTGTCTGCTTCCACTTGTCTTTGCACGAGGATGATGTCGGCGTAAATGTGCAGTCATATTCGTTGTGTTCCCACTAGTGCTGTCAGCGTTAATCTGAAATGACGTTAACGCCACAACACGGCAAATCTCCGTTAACGAGCTAACTGCGCTAACACACTAGTTCCCACCCATGTAATTGAGCATTGCGTGGCACATCCGACATACTGTTTTACTTTAATCCATGACTCGCTTACCTTCAGGGTCATACGTCACATGAAAACCAAAATAGTTCCAAATGCCAGATCTGAATGAGGGTGGGGGAGGTTCAATTTGCCTGTTGCAACGAGCTTAACTTCTGTCTGCTAGCTTGTCCTGCGCTCAGTGAATCTGTGTTCGACTACTCCGCTTAGGCTGCACTGTTGAGCGCAGATCCACTGAGCGCTCAACACAGACAGCATCGTCAGAAGGAAAGTTGATAAAATAAATTAAAAATTTTGTATTGTTCGATACATATGCGTACCGAACCGAAAGCACTGTATCGAACGGTTCAATGTTGATACGAATATCGTTGCACTGCTAGTATTTACCTTTGACAGGTGTTCTTATCTTTACCCCACAGAGGTCAGTCTTAAAATGTATGAACGCGGTGCATACTGATCTGTTTTCTGGTCTTACTGACCGCTCGCATCTGCAGAGTCTGGCGGTGGTCCTGTTTCTGCACAGCGGTGAAAACAGTTCAGTGTCACAGCACCAGCTCACATTAGGAAGAAGCTTTATTGTAAAGTAAAGACGCCACATCAGCATGTCACTCTGAAACCTTCAAACAGGAAACAGACTGAGACCCGGGTCACATGACCTCGGGCACTTGCTGAGTGGAGGCAGAGGTTCACAGCTGTAGGCCGGTGCTCGTCCATGCTTCAAAGTCAAAGCCAGAATCTTAACGTGAACTCTGGAGGTAACAGGAAGCCTCGCAGCGGCACGCTCAACAACCTGCACGTCTGCACCTCTGTTTGTCTTCATCAAGTTGGAGGAAGCACCTATTCAGCACACCAGCACCAGGTGATCATAGACTAATACACCTTCACCTACAAAGCATGAACAGCAGTGGCCACCGTGTTTTCCTCCGTTCAGTCATAAAACGCTTCAGATTTAACCTTGGCTCTCCAGCGTGTCCAGCCGCCAGACCTGGGCCGTCTCAGGTTAAACGTTCAGCTCAGGTGCATGCTCTACAGAGCTGCCCAGTGGGCCGGATTTGGACCTTCCAGTGTGCCGCTTCGGCTTTGCAGGCCATATAATAACAATAATGGATTGCATTTATATAGCGCTTTTCTGTTTGACGACTCTTATTTACAGGAAGGAGAAGCAAACGTCGGACAGATGTTAGTGTTCACAAATTTCTGATGAATTAAAAAAGACAACAAAAAAACCTTTAACATGAATGCGTTCTTTGTCTTCTGTTTCTCATACTCAGAGATCCTGATGGACAACTTGCACCAACAGAGCGAGAGCTCATTTTAAAGGTACCAGAAAGGACAGCACCACACCGAAGTGTGCCAGTCCACAGAGCATGTGCAGAAACGGCCGGCTTGTCCCAACAGCTGGTCTGTGGCGCCCTCTGGTGGTGAAAGTGCAGCGCGGCACCGTGAAGCCTCGGCATTAATGTGGTGGAAACAGAGGGAAATTACAGGCTGAGACGACAGTTCATCTGCAGGCCACCATCTGCCCGGTGACCAACCACACACTGCCACAACTGCACAGCGTCATCACACAACACACACACACGGCAGCGAAAATGCAAAAAATCTGAAGGAAGAGAGGCAGTTAAATGAGAGGGAAAGCTCGCTCTCTCACACACAGATGGCCTAATGTGTTCTTTAATCAGACACACTCACAGCTGGATATGAGAGCTATCAGGAAATTACTTGTTTTCACTGTGTGTGTGCGCACGTGTGTGTGTGTGTGGCTTTATTGGGAACAGGCGTGGGAGCTTTGATCTCTTTAAAAGTGCTGTGAGGCGTTGCTTCGGATCATCTCTGAGATGATGAATATTTGTTAGAACTATGAGCGGAGCTGATCATCTTGGATCAATAATCTGATCGGTCACATGATGGAGCGCCTGGATCGTTCTCCTGGAGCTTCATGGAGCAGGTGAAGTGCGAGTGGATGCAGGACGAACTGCGTTTCTGTGGATTTTTACTCCATCAGCCGGTCAGTGCGCCCCAGGGCAGCTGTGGCTACAATGTAGCTGCCATCGCCAGTGTGTGAATGTGTGAATGACTGAATGTAGTGTGAAGCGCTTTGGGGTCCTTAGGGACTAGAAAAGCGCTATACAAATGCAGGCCATTTACCATTTACCATTCTCTGGTTAGAGGTTTAGCGAACTGGAGTTTTGACTGTCTGAACAGCCGCCCCTCCTCAGCTCCAGAGGTGACACACCTGGATTGGTCTGAGCGGAGTTTCACCTGCTCTGACAGGCCCAAGTCTGGGTCAACACAAACCTGAAGGGCAGGCGTGTCGGCTCTAGCAGCTCGAGGACCCGACGTTTCTTTCTTAAAGGACGCCTTCATGGGTAACTAACCAGCACCATGTTAGCGTCCTGATTTCCTGTAACACTTCCTGACTACTTCCTTTGTGAGAGGCCAGTCACGGTTTCCTCATAAATCTGTGTGCACGCTCTCAGTGAGGCTCTCGCGGCGTCTTTGGTTTTTGTGGTATGATGTTGATATTTGTAATGAAGCCACCTGCAGAGGTCAGCTGCGACCCGGTCCAAACTGTGACATGTGACCTCTGATGCTGTGTTAATGTTAATAAAATAACTTTATTAGAAAATGATTTTGACCCTGAAGCTAGAAGCTGGCCTTGGTATTAAACGTAGGTAAAAAGGAGAGCGTTCTGCTCTCACCTGTCCTGAGCAGACACCTGTCCACACGGCGCCTCCGAACTTTACCCAGCGTGCACTCTGTCACGTATCCTGCAGTGAATTATCAGAACCAGATCAAACATGCTGGTTGCTCTGCTTCAGACGTGAATCGTCACACCGATGCTCAGAGAACAGCTTCAGCGCTCCTGCAGGCGGTGAAGAACTGATCTGGGTTCAGTGTTTTCAGCCCTGAAAAATAACGAAGAAGCTTCCTGAAAGCTGAACGTTTCACTCAGGTGTGGAACATCAGCTGACGGAGGGGTGACACCACAGCGACAAACCCAAAGGAAAGAAGAAGAAAGTGAAACAGGAAGCAGGCGGGTGCTCTGTGACAATCCTTTTTTAGTTGGAATACATTTTATTTTTATTATAAGTACAGTTCAGTAGTTACAAAACGAAGCATCTGCCATGAGGATACAGCAAACAGAAAAGTGTGGAGCTCACAAGACAGGTTTGTACATCATACGTGGGGTGGAATGATCATCGGAGCTGGTTCAGAGATGAATCTTTACACGGCTGGAAAACAGAGAGCAAGGTCGGAGGTCGCTTCCGAAGCGCCTCGAGCATTTCCTCCTCGCGTCTCACTAGTTTGATTTCGAATCCTCTGTTTTCAAAGATTACTGCCATCTACGTAAATCAAAGAAACAAAAACGGGAGGATATACTGCAGAGAACGATCAGCCGGGCTCAAGCAGCAGCAGGCCTACGCTGAGGGTCGGGGAGGGGTCAGGGGTCAGCATACAAAAGAAGCCACAAACAGTAAACTAAAAAAGAAGTCTTATAGTTGGACTGTACATACCGCTTTAGACTTTTCTCTGGGTTCACAAAAAATGACGTAGAAACATTTCACAATGCCAAGGGACACACAAACACACACCTTCATTTAGTTAGCTAGTTTGTACTGTATAGGTTGGATTTATAATACTGTCACAGTGCAAAATACTCGGGAGATCGAAACGAATCAAAGAAAGAAGAAAGGACGAGTCCCTCTATGCATAATGATTCTGTATATACGGGGAGGGGGCGGGGCAAATATGTCTGCAGCACAGGAGACGATTGTCATCTTTTTCCTCTTTTTTTCTCATCGGTAAATGGACAAGGCATTATTCATGTACAGTACATATGAAAATCCAAAGAAAATCAACCCTACGGCCTACGGTCGAGCACAGCTACGGAGCTTTGAAGCAGTAACGGGGACGTGTTTCTAAGGCTATACACAATAAGCATTTTTCCAGTTTTCTTTTTTTCCTCGTAAAGTAAATACATCGAAGCGTCGTCTTCAGTAGTCGGTAACACTGTGCAACAAAGATGGTGGCAGTATTTTACACACGGCCGCAGCTCCACAGGACGCGGCGTTTGAAAACGCCGCCCGCTTCTCAAACTGTTGCCTCTTGCCGTCGCTCTCTCGAGGCGGCGGCGGCGGCGACAACAGTACGGTACAGAAAAACAGACGGAGGCAGAGGGAGGGGCTGAACCTGTACGCGCGCATCATCTTCGTGCCACCGTCGCCGGGAGGCGTGGCCTGCGGGCAGCCAGTCCTCTGCATGGCGGGAATGTGCAGATTTAAAGTTTACACCTTAAAAAAGGACACAGCGTCTCTAAGCTGAGGAATGTTTCAGGGACACTTACAGGAAGTGCTAACAGGTAGTTTCATCCAAAGAAAACAAAGAAGGAGAAGAAGAAGAGAAGACGGGGTCGGGGGGTGGGGAGGGCGCTCAGAGCGCCAGAGACAAACAGGAAGTCCACTGCTTTAGTGTCCGGGAGGCTGTGAGAGTCATTAGGTCCACGTGGCGCCGCTCTGACGGTAGTTTGTGTTTTCTCATCTTAAATAAAGTCTCTGATATAGTGTGTCCTTCGTTAACCTTCATCCTCTTCATCACCGCCTCCATCCTCACCAGCGTCCGCTCGCTCTGGCGCGGCCATTACTCTTTGTTTACAGCGTGGGCGTCGCCTACATTATGGTTGTTAGGGTGGTTGTTAAGGTCGCTGTTAAGATGGTTGGGGTCGAGGGTCAGCGTGGGGTCATGGGTCATGGGCTGGTCCTCCTCTCCTACCCACAGATGCACTACGGCCAATGAGAGAACAAGAGGCAGGTTAGCACCACGGACCCGCACACACACACACACAATGTGGTTTCATATGTTTGTGGGGACATAATGCTTTCCCTGGCCCCCTATCCCAACCATCAGAAATGAATGCCTGACCCCAGCTGTAACCCCAGCTGTAACCCCAACCCTAACCCCAGCTGTAACCCCAACCCTAACCCCAGCTGTAACCCCAGCTGTAACCCCAGCTGTAACCCCAACCCTAACCCCAGCTGTAACCCCAACCCTAACCCCAGCTGTAACCCCAGCTGTAACCCCAGCTGTAACCCCAACCCTAACCCCAGCTGTAACCCCAGCTGTAACCCTGACAATAAAACCACGTTTTGAGTCTCAAAAATGTCTTCAAACTTATGGGGACCTGGATTGTGTCCCCATAAGGGCTGCTGGTCCCCACAATTATTATAAACTTCCAATTTGTGGTCCCCACAAAGATATGAATACACACTCACACACACACACGCACATGGACAAACATCATGGTGTGTAACTAACAGTGACGTCCGCACGGCGGTCAGCTGGTCGCTGAGGCCACACAAAGATGGACGTGTGGACGTACACTTACAGAGTTATAAGAACAAAGAATATGATAATAATTTGTAGTGTTTATATTCTGTTGTTGTCCATTTTATATCAGTCTGGAAGCTGAAGCTGGATGAACTGAAGGAGCAGGGTGGGGCTGAGTCTATGCACTGGATCAGGTGGATGTTACTTTGTGCAGGATTCATTTTCCCTCAATGATTTTAGTACATTGTTCACACCTTCAGAATAAATTTAGAACAATTATTAAAAATGTCCCTGAAAGCGCATCACCACACGGTCTCCATGGAAACATCTGTTCTTTATTAAAAACTCATCCAGATCTGCTTTGATGGAACATTTGTGTTACTGGGTCAAAGGTCATGGTTCAGTCTGACCTTTGACCCAGTAGGATCTGAGGATCTGTCCTGGATAAGAACCGTGCAAAGAGCTCCACACATTCATTTTGAGCCTCCATCTATAAAAACAACACGTGGTCTTGATCCTGTGAGCTCTGTGCACGTGAGCAGCTGTCAGGCAGGACGTCACATGATCACTGTCTCACGCACACACAGTATTCATCAGTCAGGATGCTCAGATTGGACAACTGAAAGTTTTCTGGTGTGCGTGTGTGAATGCAGGTCCTTGTACATGATGAATGTGAGCTGGACTGAGCAGCATGTGAGGCAGTTTCAGCTGTTTTATGGGAAACGTGCAGCAGGCAGGACAGTGACCCTGTTAGTGTCATTCTGTCCAATAAACAAACACGTGGGTATCAATTTAATCTTTTTTCTTTTCAGTACTGAAGTTCTGAAAGATTTTCGCTCCCCGGCTCTCGCGCACTGTTGATACATGAACGGCGCAGTTGCTCGGAAAGATTCGGCCTCATTAAGATGTAAAACAGACGCATCACCTTCTTTTCTGCCTTTCTGCTTCCTGTGAGGCTGAAGCATGAGCGAGGTCGGTGGGTCGACCAATCGGCTGTTTGTTTCCTCCTCGCGCTGCTTTTTTTTGTCATTTTGGGGGTTTGGGACGATGTCTTCGAGATTGGGCGCCAACACGTTTGAGTCCCGGCAGCGCAGGCCTTTCACGCCCAGCGCCCAGCTCAATAAGTGCGACGGGAAGTGTGACAGTGGCGAGAAGCGAAGTGAGTAATTGCAATAAAAAAAGTTTTATGTCTCTGTGATACAGTAAGAAATGCATAACTGTAATTAGGTCCCACAGCAGAGGCCACTAAATAATACAAGCCCCCCCCCTCCCGGTTTTGCACACTTTCATTCCCTCAGCAACTTCTTTGAAAATTATTTTGCAATAAAACACCGCTGAGCACATTTGCATGTCATGTTCTTTTAAAGTGGCGTTATGAATCTGACAAAACCAAATTAAAACACGGCTTTATTTGAGCTGTGCTTTCACAAGTATGGAAATGGATATGAAAATGAAAGGAAGTGCCAGCGTAACAGAGGGAAAATAAAGAGCTAATAACATGATAAAACATCTCTTAGATTCAGCAGCCAGTAATAACTCTCAGACTGTCTGCGCGGCGGGAGGAGAGCCCAGCAAACTCACTTCACGTGCTTCCCCGCTCCGCGTTACAACTGCAACCAAACAGAACCGTCACACGTACACGTCTGCTCTGCGCCGCGGCCGACGGCGCCCCGCTTCGCTTCTGCAGCTCACCCATCTACACGTCCAACCACGGCAAAGAACGACACGTATGGGACACCTACTGTGGAACCTGGTGCTGCTGCCCTGCGTGGCAAAGAGACTTAACCGTGTTCAACTACTGTTCATGACTTGTTGGCCTGTAATCTCTCAGACGTGCCTCTCATGAATCATATTAAGTCATTGTGAGCCAGAAAGAAGATTATACATCATGTATAAACGCTCACGGACGTGACACGTGTCTGTTTCTACAGAGACGGCAGCACAAACTCCAACAAGTACACATCACAGAGTGTAAGGATGCTGAAAGAGGCCAAAACCACTGGACTGATCTTCATGCAGGTTCTCATTTCTTTCTTTTATATAAATCCTGCTGAGTACAGTCTGTTTACCAACATCAGCAAACACACTGTGTAGTACTGCTGTGAAACACTGCCCCCTGGTGGTGACAGCTTTAGTTACACGCTGCTGAAGATGAGTTTACTCACACATCACATATGCAGGAATCAGCATCTGCTCTAACACAGACTTCGCTTTCTTTTCAGCTCAGCTTCAGTTTCAGATGATTTCTGGTCGACTGTGTGGGTTTGTGTTCACTCTCGGTCACGTGGACCTCGCGTCATTAAACACACGAAGCGACATCTCCTCAGAACGAACAAAGACTGACACCAAAGGTATTGTCTGCACATTTTATTTGATTTTTCACTGTTTTTAAAACCTCACAAATAATTTCAGCTGCTTGTTTTTTTCTACACTCTTTGAACCGTACTTTTATGTGCCTGCAAAAACACAACACTCATTCTTGTGTGTGCGCTCACGCTGTGAAAGGTTCATTCTGTAAAAAAAACACAACACTGGTGGGGGGGAGGGGGGTTTCATGTGTCTACCCAGTTGTGGGCCAAATGGTCTCATTTTTGCTGTGCAGGACAGCAGCGTGATACTGAGCAAACCAATGTCTAAAAATAAAAGTACGGGACTCATTTAATGTTGAAGACAAAGTAACAGAGGTCCTGTTAACACCTGCAGCAGACAAATGTGAGCTTACACTGCTGCTTCTGACTGGCTGCTTAGTGATCACATGATTAGAGGGGCTGTGAGTCGAGCCTTCACCTCCCAGTGGCCCCTCCTGAGCCAGGGAAAGACCCGGATCATGGCTCCTCACTGGTGTCATACCCACCTGCAGCCACACGATGGCGATCTAAGACCAGGAAATGAGATGCTGAAGTGCTCAGATGAGCGAGCAGAGCTCCAGTCGCAGCATGGACATTAAACACACGAGACATTAAATGCGATCCCAACGAGAGGATCCGAGCTCCGACTGTGGGTGCCAGGTCTGCTGTGAGAACAGCCCACACCTCTAAAACGAACCCAAAATAAAGTTTCCTTGTTTTCAAGCTTCAAAAAGTGTTTAGTCTGTCCCCAAGGGCACTTCCTGCCTTTGACTTCCCTGTAAAGAAACTTCCTGTAACGAGCTCCAGATTAGGCTCCATATTTGATTTTCACTGTTCATTAACTAAGCCACCTGGAATGTTATTATTTAAGCACGCTGCTCCTTCTCCCCAAACAACTGCCGCTGCGAGGGGGGAGCGCTTTCCCGGCCAACTTTATAGATTTAGCATAACTTCCCTTCACACTTTTTAATTTCCCATTCGGGTAGATGGCAGATGCACCTCACAGACACAGAAACCTGCCCGGCATTCATCTCTCACATGAATGCGAGTCTTATCTGTTTGTTTCCTTCAGACAGTCTGCCGTCTGTGGGCCAGCGCACCTCGCACACAGCCCTGCGCCCGCCCCACAAACATCACACACAATCTATACGTCGGCCCGAGCCACCACAGCGCCCTCTTGTGGCACGCCATGAGGCGGCACCGGCGGGAGAGGATCTGGGAAAGCTCAACATATGGTGTGAGGACACACAGCTCCAGGATCCATCTACTGTTAATACATGTGTCATGCTTAACAGAATGGATAAATGGGGGGGGGGGGGGGGGGCAACGGCACGGTGCTGCACTGAGCATGTGTCGGGGAGTACACGCCGGCGTGGGTGTGTGTGCGTGCGGACGAGTGTGTGTCGTCTCAGAGGCATCACCTGACGTTAACATCAGCCTGCAAAAATACCACACGCATACTTATGCACACACACGCACACTCACAGAGACACACGCATGTCAGGTATTCATATCTGAAATCTGACTTAATGCTTCCCGGGCCCCTGACCCGCCTGTAAGCCTGTCACTGAAAACACATTTTCAAAAATGTCTTCAAACTTGTGGGGACCAGACACGCACATGCACACGCATGCAGACACAAACACGCACTCTCACAAAGAAACACTCACACACACGCGGCTGCTTGTCTGTTTGAGCTCAGAGCATTTACATTTCTCTTTGCTTTAGTGGGAAAAAGTGAAAAAGGAATAAAGGTCACGCAGCTGCGTCACACTGAAGATGAAACATTTTCATGTCAGCCTCACAGTTAATGCAATAATTCGTCCGAGCTCTCGTACTCATGTTCACGTCCACGCCGTGGAGGAGGCGGGATCCCATGTAGGACAGGTGTTATTCAACACCCACAGCGCTCAGCCAATCAGAAGAAAGCTGGCTTTCAGGAGGAGGAGCTAAAACGGCTGATTCCAGAGAGAACATGAGCTCCAGGCCTTGCAGAAGCGGCTCTGGATCGTGTTTTTTTGACCCTGAGCGGGCCTGACAGCGACCAGCCCGCCTGTGAGTGTCACAGAAAGAAGGCTTATTCTGAACTGTGCAAAGTCGCCCTGCGAGAGCTGAGCAGGAAGAAATGGGCTTGGCACACTGGGGCGTGTTCGGACAGGTGACCTGCGCGTGTGCATGCGATGTTGGCGGTGGCTCTTTGTTCCCTGTCGCAGGCTTCCGGCCTCAAAGCGGCAAAGAGTGTTATCGTTGGCAGCGGCGCGCCTCATTGTACAGCCCGGCATTTCTAAATATGTAAATATGAGCAGCAGCAGGCTTGTATACACCGAGGAGGAGCGGCGCAGGAAGTGAGCGCAGCCCGCGCCCCCCTCTGCCTCCAAAATTGTATTTTTAGATGGTTTTAATGAATACAGGATGTTTATAGTTACCATTCCCTGTGATTCGCACAAAAGACTAGAAAAATCCACACCGCCACCCCTCCTCTTCACCCTTCCCACCTTCCTCCCCCTCCTTCCCCCGATCCCTCAAAGCACTACTAAAGAAGCAGAAGAAGAAGAAGGAGGCGGGTGAGGAGAAGTGGCGGCAGCTTGTTGTGCTGCGCTCTGATCCTTATTAGACAAACAGAGCGTGGCGTTGAGGTGCAACAAAGAGTGACGCCGGCTCGTGCGCGGGCGCAGCGAGAAGGTTCCTCATCGAGCGACTTCAAGGCAATTTCTGTTGTTCCTGCGATTTAAAGCCAGAGCTTGGGGGGGGGGGGTGATTAGGTGATGACTCCATGGCAGCTTGTTTTCTTTTTATAAACTCACTCAAACTCTGAGCTGACAGGATGGAGGGATCCAGAGGAGGAGGAGTGAAGATGGAGGAAGGCATGATTGCAGTTGTGTGTGTGTGTTGGGGGGGGGGCACAATGAAGTGAGCGTTAGTGGCCTCTTTCTATCTTTCGCTGTCTGTCTCCAAAACTGTTTCTGAGGCTAAAAGATTGCCGGCGTGATAATACCTCCGCTGAGCAATTTAAGCCCAAACACTCTGATGCTACAATCTGTCTTCTCTGCCTGATAGCGCTTTTCTCTCCTCTTCTCTCCAAATTACTTTCTTTCATATCTAATTATATTTGCTAATGATCTTATAAGAGAATAATGGAATGTGCTTGATCTATTACCTTTTTTTCCAATACATAAATACAATGCGGGGGAAATGACTGCTGCAGACAGGAGGAAATGTTTTTTTGAATGTTTTTGATGAGAGGGAAAATGAAGCTGGGAGCTGCAGGGTCATTAATGGGCGATGAGCGCAGAGGTCATCTCTCACATTCTCTTTGACATTTCTCTCATCTGACGTGCACGAACCGTCGCAGCCTCGTGCACGCTCTCCATCCGCTCATCTACCGCCAGCCTCGCTCGATCGCGCTTTTAATGGAAACTTAGTTTGGCAGCATGTCGGCGTCACAACTTCGTGGGCTGAGTTTAACCGTGTCGGCGTGGTCGCTGTGTTCACTCCGCAGCACCATCCGTGCTCCCGGCCGATGCCCTGCAGACACATAGCTGCCAATCACCAACCTCCAGGTAATGACTGTTAACGGTGCGAAAGGCTGCAGCGGCACAAATGCACGTGTTAAACATGTTGCAGCGTCGGTTCTGACGGTCGTTCGACTTTTGTTCGGTTTAGTTTTCAAAAGTCAAACTTAAGGTTTTATTGGTTGCCGTGGTTACCACTTTCTTTCAGTGTGCAGGTCAGATGTGAGACATAAACAGAATCAACATAGATGCATCGGTGTCGTCTCTTTGGCAGCGAGGACTTCCTGCAGGACGCACAGGAGCTCACGCTGCTTCCTGATTGGGTGGTGTGGTTTGAATCACATCACAGAGCTGCACACAAACTTCTTCAATCACATAAAACCAAAGCAAAGTAGATACAATAAGTATAAAAACTTGTTGCCACCAGTCGTGCACCTGCTGGTGGACAGACGTGAGCGTCCGATCGTTTAGTGCCGTATCAGTGCCGAAGCTCCGAGAGTCACAGGTTACACAGACGGACGTGCTGCCTCAGCCTGAAGACGAGATTTGTGCAAAAACTAAATGAACCTTCTTCTGATTCTGGCTTCTTCTCCCTGCCTATCTGCGGCTCGGGCTGCGTGGCGACACCTGCTGTTCGGGGCAGTACTGCGGCCTCTGGCTCTCTGGGAAAAATAAATGTGCCCCGCTTTAAACGTCTTTATCTGAGCAGCTGTCGTCTCTCCGTTACCAAACCTCTACCCTGTCCCGTCCACCCCTCGCCCCCTCCTCCATCCTCCCCTGTTATTTTTCCTCCCTGCAGGACAAGCCGAGCCCTGACAGGCACTCTAAACCCCCGGCATTAATGGAAGGAAATGGCATTCGATCCCTGTTTGATCTCCTAATCATTTCTGCTGAAATGATAATTAGTGCCCTTCCAATCCTCCCATAGAGGAGGAGAGAGGGCCGGTGGAGGCGGCGGGTGGGGAAATACATAAATAGAAAAAAACTCTTGCTTTTTAGCCCTCGAATAACATCTCTGTCACCACGCGGAGCATGTTAGCATCCAACAAGTGCTGTCCTCCATCACACATCCCTGCTGCCACACACACCGAGACAGGCCTGGAGACTGCAGTCTGTGATTCCTTTCAGCTGACATAATCCTGATTGATTCGTTCAGCAGATAAAAACCCGGTCCACTTCTGCCCTTTTACGGGGGGGGGGGGGCTGCAACATAATACGGCCTTTTATTCAGCGACAGTGTCACATAATGGTGCAGGAATGTGCAGAAAGGCTGCGGAGCGCCGAGAAAACCTCGAGCTGAGTGTATAAACTGGAAGGAGATCCTTTCACTTGTTTCAGCAACACGGACGGCCGAGCTCATCGCCAAACACCGACACCGAGCTTACCCACGCCGAGGCTGGAGGCCGAGCTGCTGCACGATGCTGCTTTGACTTCGATTAAAGCCCAGCGTTGGGGTTTCCTCTGCCTTCTGATCCACCCACTAACAAACAAACTGCAGGCATATCACAGGACTTTTACTTATGCTAGAAGAAGATGACGACAAACGCAAGCTAAGATAAAATGCGATTTACAGTATCGGAAGTTTTCTTGCAGCCAAGATGAGAAACACGAGTAATAAAGTAGAAAAGAACTCAATGAAGAAATTAAGGTGGTGTCATTCAAGAGAATAAGACAATATCCTTCCATAACATCAGGGTTTAAGCCCCGCCCACACTCACACTGAAGTCTCAGCCCTACTTTCCTAACTAAACATAGAAGAAGAAGAAGTGGAGGTCTGAGGGTCGAGCTCTGAGTGATTCTGGTGCTTTAACCTGTTCCTCTCACATCACCTTCAGTAAAATCTGCCTGAGATAGCGGGGTCTGCCATCATCATCATCGTCACCCTCGTCATTGTCACCATTAACACCATTATCACAGCTGACAGCTGTGAGTACACTAGAGGATACCTGTAGTCTCTTCACAAATGGAGACAAAGCAGTAAACGAATCACCCAATTAGCCAATCAGAAGCAGCGGCAGACCAGCGACTCTCAGATACAGATATCTGGTAAACTTCCTGTTTCTGCGAAGCATCCACGCCGACACACTGTGCACTTTAATCAGTCTGTTCGTGACGCCGCCTACAGAACAGCCACAGATAGACGGGTGTACGTGGATATATGGCCATATGGAGGACCCAGCCTGATTTTCGGCCCCTGCGTGAAACGATACTCTGTGCAGCGTCAATGATGCTTCGTGACCTTCAGAGTTAGAATATGACTGAGCGTTTCCACGTCTCTGAGCCGTCTCATCGTGCCGCAAACATCTCGCCTCTCCTCGTTTAGCAGAGCCCCAAACAGCAGACAGCCTCCCCGAGAGTCCACTGTATTAATTGTAGGCGCTAATCTGCAAGCCGTGGCCCTCCCAGAAGTGGACAGTGTTTTCGGCAGCAGCTCAGTGGCGGTGACATATCTGGTTACTAATTCGGTGTGGCATGAAGCCAGATGGGAGATGGGAAGGGAGCAGGAGTCTGCTGATGTGCCAGCGAACCCCAAAGCAAAGAAGGAGAGAGATGACACACTATGGAGGATGTATGTGGATCACCGGCACAAAGCGAAGCAGCAAATGGGACAATAGTATATAGGCCAGTAAGCATATATAGGGCAGCAGTGCTCTGCTGTGGTGTGTAAAAACTGAGATCAGAAAATCAGATCTGCCATTAAACACTGGAGGGAAAGAAAACGGAAGGTCCACAGGTACGCGTCACAGAGTAACGATCCCAGAATACTCAGATTACTCTGAAAGTTCTTTGTAATTCATCTGCTTAAATAGAAGTCAGATGGACGGTTGGACGCAATAGGAGCTTTAGCCTGCCTAATGAGTTAGAGGGGGGCTTTGGGTGAGCCCTCTTTCCGTCCTGTCCTGTTCTTGTTTCTGTTTCTTGCTGTATAAATAAAGTCGTGGCGTTCCCAGCACTCCCATGGCATGCTGGGACCTCTATGGAGCGTCAAGAGGACAGAGAAACCGCAGGTTTTAGTGCCTCCCTGCTCTGAATGTGGGCTTTGTTGGTCTTTAAATCACTGCTTTCCTGAGAAAATCAGAATCCTCAGATGTTTGTCTGCATGGAATCACAATTTTTTATTTATTTATTAGGAAATAACCAGATTAATAGGAGTTAGATTAAACTAGGATTACAACCATATCCTGGATTACTGAGCTCCCACCTGCTCTTCATTGCACATTTCTTGAGGCCTGTTTTTCCCACAGCTGCAGGTTAATGCAGCGTTCCCGTTTTGTGCTCACAGCTGTACAGAATAAAGGAATATGTGTCTTTAATCATAAACTCACATTACATAAATAAAAGCACACTAAGAAAGGGCTTAAACAAACTGTTATCATGGATCCAAGTGAGGCGTCGTTCATGCTGCTCCTTCTCCCTTTTTTATTTTTAATATTCAAACATCCAATAATAATCAGACAGACATGTTCATACACGTCTCTACACCTCCATGACCTCCTGATCCGGCTTCTCTTCCAGATTTCTTTGCTCCCGTCTTTGTTTCCATGAAGACAAAGCCGCTTTGCAGCAGTTTAGCATTGCTAATAACCCGTGTTTCTGTCTGCACACACACACTCAGCTTTTTGATGTAAAGAGATAAAAAAGTGAGAAATTAAAAAGTGGAGCACCTGGCTGATGTTTCGTGGCTCGCCGAGGTCTCTGATGATTCAACAGTTGCTGCTACAAACATCTGCTCGCTGCTCTTAGCAGATCTCAATTAAGGCTCACGCAGCCCGGCACGCCATGCCTTATTTATGAGACGAACAAGGGGAGGAGGCCAGAGGTCTGAGAAATCCCCTCACACAGGGAGGAGCGCAGAGGGGAGGGGGGTGACGGAGGTGCCAGCACTGGCTGCACTTTAAGAAAATAAAAAAGAGGAGCGGTGGCAACAAACGGCCCCGAGCCCTTCCTCATCTCCTCTCAGAGAGCGAGACGATGAAGACGAAGGAGTGTTGATATGATTATGTAAATGTAAACAGGATTTCCTGCCGACTCGGAGCCGCTCCTCTCTCTCTCTGACCCGTTCTCCTTGCAAATCTTCCATTTAAGACGAATTCCCCTGGGGAGGCCGCTCTGCCGTTACTTAACGGGATAATTATGATATACGAAACCTTTCCAAGTTCACCCCCACTCCCACACCCCTCCTCTCCCTCCCCAACCGCTGCCTCCATTCCTCTCCGTCTGTCTCAGGTCTGTCCTGTGTCCGGGACCGCGAGGCCCCGCCCCAGATTGACAAAGCGACTTCAGACGCTGCTGTTTGTTTTGGTTCAAAGCTGAAAAAAGTTATAGTTTTATGATGAAAAACAGTGCTGTGAGAGCAAAACTGTAAACAACAGAACCTCTGTTCTGATTTAACGTGCACACACTCGTGCACACTTTGGCAGATCCATCCAGTAACCTCTGACCTCTGCAAGGACACGTTCCACACCAGCTGATTTCATTCAGTTCCTAAAATGTTTCTCGGACATCAAAAATAATCCGAATCTTTCCCAAACGTTCCTGCAGGACGACGCTAAAAATGCCTCTGACGTCATTTACGACCCGCCTGAAACTCCCCGAGTCCTGACAAACGCGACCTGCGGCCAAACACGCCAGCGTGCTACAACCACGCAGGAAGCCCACAATTGCAAAATAAAAGACGTGACATCGCGAAATGCTCACGGTGGCTGTGTCAACCACTAACAGTGCAGGAAGTGAGGACAAAGAGCCGTCAGTGTGACCGCTGAGCTCCGTTTGGCTCTCTCTGACCGTTTTAATCGAATCAGCTCGACGTCTGTCATCCGTCTGCAGGAATCAGACGTGAGGAACATCTTCATAGGTGACGCCACAGAGCTGTGAAAGCGCTCAGCAGCAGATCCTCCGACCGACTTGGACCCAAACACCATGACCTCACAGTGGAAGAAGTGAGCAGCGATCACATTATATCCGTGTGTGTGTGTGTGGGTAAAGCAGCGTATTTACTCTTTGGTCTCTAGCAGGAACAAAGGGAGGCTTTTTGATATGCAGCGTGGTGAGCGCAGAGGAGTGAGCAGAAATCATGCTGCTCCAAACATTTCATAATGCAGACATACAACTTAATTGCGATTGTGCGTGGTTGTTTGGTTCCTTATTTACTCCAACAACTTTGTTACAGAGCCACACGTCAAACTATTTACACGCTGGTGTAAGCACTTACGGCTACGACTCTTTCTGCTTGACAACGGCCATAAACACAGGAGTGAGAGATCAAAACTGTTCATCAGAGAGCGTGACAGATGACAGATATGGCAAGAGATTTTCCATGATCTTCTGCACACATGGGGGGAGGGGGGACTTCAAGGGACGGAGGAGGGGAAGGAAAAAAGGAGCTCGGAGAAAAGTCGGTTTCCACACGAGGAGGTGCAGCGGCTCGAGAAATGAGAAAGCCAGAAAGTTCCCACCAACGGTGACGATGGGATCAGCGTGTGCTGCAGACGGGCTCGGCTTCCTTCACGGGGGAAGCCGTTAACTAGTCACATGGTAAAATGATTTTTAAGTTTGAGTTTAGTCTTCTTTCATTTAACCACCCTCTTTTTGGCTTACTCGAGGACATTACAGTACTGCAGTACTCCCTGGAATGTGAGCTCGTAGTGAAAAAACGATTTCCCAAAAGCTGGGTTCAAGACGTGACCAGAAACACGACGTCAGCTGCCGACTGACAAAGTAAAACACATTCATATGTCTCCAAAGACTGGGGTCAAAGTTCACGCTTAGTTGATCTCTCTGCTCATAAGAAACATTAAGATCTGCAATAACGATGATTTTGTAATGAACTACACGTGAGCTATCGGCGCTGATCAGGCGCATTTTGAGATAAAGTTTTATAAGTGATCGCCAGCCCGTCGTCATGGAAACTCATTAATTGTTTAAATGTTTTTCACTTGCTGTTTCGATGTAAGCGCCTATAAATAAAATACATTATCATAATTATTATTAACGGTGGTTAATAATGATGTTTACTCAAAGGCGCCAGTTTCTACGGTAACGTCAGTCATATGGCACGCGTGTGCCGGGCAGACTGCAATCTCTGAAACGAGGTTCATGATCATGTGACTCAGGTCGCCGCCACCTGCCCACTGATACGCTCAGAATAACATCCACAGTATGCCCGTTTAACTTTGAAATAACGTCCAGATAACTGTTTACAAACCAACATTATCGATCAGTGAACATTATTATTGATTATTATGATTCTTTTTCAACAGTAAATAATAATTATTAGGTATTTTATTATAACTTTAGTAATGAAACAGCAGGTTGGATTTATTTTCTTCATCAAAGAAAAAACAAGTGACTGTGATTTTTAGTGCTGATTATTTTGGGGGTTCCTGTGACGGAGCACATCCTGGTTAAAATGATTTCTTTGTCTGACTCAGTAAAGAATAATTAATAAATAGCGTGGCGCCCCGGCCCTCCCCTTCCTGCTGCTGTTGAAATCCATAACATTTCTTTTGTTCCCTCCTTTCTGTAAGCCCGCTCTCTTATTTTCCCAAGGCCGAGAAACTTCAGACATGAGAACCCTGATATAAAACCAGGGAAATTTACCTGGGATTAGCAGCCATTGACAAATAACCTTGGTGATAGATGCACAGTAGATTTGGTTCAAAGCTCTCCCGGCAGCCTCAAAAGAGATTAGTTCACTTCTTATCAGGTCAGAGGCGTCGCCTGGGAAATGTGTTTAAAGTCACATTGATTTATTGAAAGATTCCCCAATAAGAAGATATCTGTAGACTTAAGGAGTGCGTGTGAGTGAGTGTGTGTGTGTGAGAACAAGTGCCTCAAATAAATTACACTGCCTGTTGGAGCTTTGAGAAAAAGAAAAGCTGCATACAAAGACATTTCAAACTCAAAAGCACTTGTAGATAACTCGCTGGATTCGGCCTCTGGAGAAAGACGCCGCTGTTCTCGCTCTACCTGCCTCTCTCTCCATTTACCCCACGCTGGCAGCGCTGCTGAAAACAGCGATTGTACCGCGGAGAGACGCCGCTGACAGGGAGGTATAATAAGGCCTCTTTGTTCCCCAGAGAGCGAGGTAGAGACACATATGGACAGAGGGGGGTTTACACCATTACCTTCTTAAGCGTCATTATCAGGCCGAGGAGAAGAGGACTGTGGGAAAGCGGGCGGGGAAGCCGGTGAGTGAAATGGAAGATCTGACGAGTCGCTCACCGGGTCCACCTGCAGGACGAGGGCTTCGATTCTCCGCTGGCTCGCGCTCACCGGAAGCTGTCCCTAAACCTCATCCCGCCGCTGCTCTTCTGCTGTTAATGTTTCTACTCTGTCGCTTCAGCCGAGACAAAAGCCCACTTCAGGACGCCACGAGGGTCGGGCCCGTCTGTGGGCACCGCTTTGGTGAATAGTCCAGTACTTAAGCAGCTCTGCTCCTCCTGAGCGCTTCATACAACCGCCTGATCTGCAGCCACCGCGTCTTCCTGCTTTAATAAAGGTTATAGAACACACCATACAGCCTCAGCCAGGAGCTGATCTCCTGACCACTTCCCAGGGCCTCCTCCAGGAGGCTTCTTGTCACATCCGGAGCCCCCTACTCTGCCTCCTCTCGATGTGGAGGAGCTCCTGCGTGACCTCCCGAGCTCCTCGGCCCACCTCTGAGGCTGAGCACAGCTCACGTCTTCTGCTCGGTTCTTCCAACACCTGCAAAGTCCACGTCAGGAGCTGGCGTGGAGGTGGCACAAGTTGCTGTGGTTAGACCTTCGTCTGCCACCTTTTCCTCACTTGAAGTGGTTTAGGTAAAAGTCTGGTGTTGATGCTTCATTAACATTTAAAAGTGTGCTAACCAATTAAACGATGAGCAGCTCTTTTCAAAAATAAACCCCCCAAACTGGACAGATGGAGGGAAAGATGGAAAACAAAAGATTCACACAGAAGAGTAAAATATGCACAGCTGATTGGCTCTGATGTCATCAGTCAGCCAGGTGTAACCCGTCACTCAGCGCCTCACAGCACCCACCCTCCAGCCTGGAGTACCAGAGCCGCCCGACTGGAACGAAGCGGATAATGCGGCTGTCATTGTCGTTGCTCCTGCCTCGCTTCCTTTGTCCACATACCTTCATCCCTCCATCCTCCAGCTTCCTCCATGCCTTCGTCTCTCTCCCACTGCTTGCTTTTAACTCTTGAGGTCATCCGGGACCCCCGGGCAGCCGTCCCAGAATGATGAGCCGGCTAACGTCCCGCGGAGCTGCCTTCTGGACAGAGCGGGCAGCCGAGCCAGGACTGGATCGATGCATGGACTGAACTGAGGATTTGACTACAACTACAACCTGAAAAAAATCGTGGCCTTCGGTCACGGCGGGGCTGCAGACCTCCCCTCCACCTTCATCTGGAGACGAGCAGAAACAGCCAATCACAGCAGGCTTTACTGTGTTTTTGCTGTGTCGTAAACACCTCGCAGGTAAAACCAGGAAAGGAACGCCAACGAGGACGCCATCAGGAAGCAGCAAAAGGCAAGAAAGTAACTAAGTATATTTGCTCAAACACACTATCCAAGCTCCCTTCTGTGTACTCGAGTATTTCTGTTACAGACTCCCGTACGTGTGGACAGTGTGTGCATATGAATGTAAGGCGGTTATCACACTTTCCTCCATTACTCTCAGAAACGCTGCAGATGTCTTTCAAACGGAAAACATGAGAGTAATCACATTACTTTTCATTAACCTCCTTTGAGATTTCAGGCATTTCTCCTCTCTGTCAAACTGCCTGAAACCAAAACCAGGAACTTCCTGTCAGCATTTTAAATAAAGTTGATTCACTCATATAAAACATCAGTTTAACTGCACAAAGGCACAAACGCAGATTTATTTCACTGTTTAAATGTAATTTCGTGCAACATGTTCACAGAAACACGCCGTGCTGGAGGAAGCAGCAGGAAGAGCTCGTGGTCATTTTAAACGCCGGCGTGACTGGAAACGGGTCAGAGTAACGGGTGACGACACCTCCAGATGTCACGGATATTTAACCCTCGAGAGTCGAACCGTGAAATTATTTCAAGAAAATGTTTGTTTATTGAA